>NC_090730.1:170926987-171060106 GCF_036898095.1 Palaemon carinicauda
ATATATATCACAAACAAAATTACTGACGAGACACTTCCCACAGGATGCTGCGACTTATGAGAAATGCAGCGTGCCAGTCCTAGTGTTCATTCCTGGAGGAGGATTCTTCGCTGGAGGCGCGGAAGAATACCTGCCCCATGTAATCCTCAGCAAAGATGTCCTTGTGGATGTGCAATACAGATTAGGAATTTTAGGTAAAAGAGGACTTACACGTTACGAACCGAACTTAAACTTAATTTTACACGTTGCTAATTGTAAATTCAGTTCAAATTCTGGATAAAAACGTGGTAATCTATTCTCCAGATAAAATGTTTGTTTACACACACATGCAATGCAATGATCCAATTTCACTAATTGTCTTTTATGGCTTATTATCATTAGTAATTTCCGTGGCAGAAACGAGAGAGAATTGAATGTCTTCATACTTTTGGAAGAAAAAGGACAGCTGACGCGAAGTTGTCCCTCTTAATCCCATAGAGAGTCTTCATAGAATCCTAAACTTCAACTTTTGATTTGTTTTAACTGTAAATATTGCAACTGACATAATAGCATGCATAACTTAAGATATGTCGAGACTGTCTTAGCTTTAAAATGCAAAAGGTATAAATCATGAACAAAAAAATTTAATTTGTTCTAAAAACCCCTAATATATATATATATATATATATATATATATATATATATATATATATATATATATATACACATATACATATATAATATATATCATATATATTATATACATATACCTATATATATATAAATATTTAAATATATAGCGTATATATATATAATATATATATATATATATATATGTATATATATATATATATATATATATATATATATATATATATATATATATATATATATATATATGCAGTTTCAACAGCTTCTTCCATGTCTTAAAAGTCTCAAGATAAACCACGAATGGCAGAAGCAAGGAACAAGACATTGTCCTAGAAACTTATCACATAAACCTATAGTCAGCACCCAAGTGCCCTTTCCATCAAGCAAGGAACCAGGCATTAGCTGTTGATGACTCCAGGTAGACTATAGGCTCCTCCAAACCACCTCCCTTCCCTTGCTCACAAGGACGGTGAGGTTACAGACACTATTATAAACTATCAAACTTGAGCGGGTCTCGAACCCCAGTTCAACAGATTGCGAAGCAATGACGTTTTCAATATACTAAAATAATCGTAATTATCCACACTTCTTTGGGACACAAGCTCTTGCGTTGGCAGTCCATATACCGTAAGGCCAGAGCTCATTGATTCCTTAACGAGTTATTATTATCATTAATATTATAAGACATGCTACAACCCTAGTTGGAAAAGCAAGATGTTATAAGCCCAAGGGCTCCAACAGGAAAAAATAGATCAGTGAGGAAAGGAAATAAGGAAACATAAGCTACAAGAGAAGTGATAAATAATCGAAATAAAATATTATAAGAACGGTAACAACATTATATTAGAAAATTGTTGACTGTGCTGGTCCATTAAATGTCTTCTACCAACAGCTGTTTTAACCATTAGCCTATGGTTATCATCAGGGCTGCGTTATTTGTTTACAAGAAATACTCTCGGGAAATGCACTCCATCCTAATGGCTAAAGGAGTCAAAAATGAAAAAGTAAACAAGAATTCAAATATATTTCAAAGTAAACGAAAAACTAAACTTAAAAATTCAACAATAAAATTTGGCTAAAGAGGATAATTCACCACAGTTCCTTTCAAGATCACAACATTTTCATTATAAAGTTCCTTTGCGGGGAATTTGGTTGCTTATTAAAGGGGGGGGGGGGGGGCGTGACAGGTACTGCGAATCATCACCACTTGCAAAATCTATTTTATAAATTCATAAATTTATCTATATATTTTCACATTTATTAGAATTTTTCATATGTAAATATTTAATTTTTTTTTACTTTACTATTAACATACTTAACGAGCCGATAGCACCTAAATTAGAGTAGCGTTGATATTCCTACTCTAGCCACCTACCCAATGTCCCCATAATGATTTGGGAACAAGTCTTAACTCTCACTATATATGAATTTTCTGTTCTTACCATAGGGTACAAGAAAGCAAAAGTGATAGTTACTAACTCTTATTAAGTTTGCTTTTACTTTTCCTCCCGTGGCTTGATACATTTATATACATATATAATATATATATATATATATATATATATATATATATATATATATATATATATATATATATATATATATAAACATATATATATATATATGTTGTATATATATATATAAACATATATATATATATATATATATATATATATATATATATATATATATATATTTATATATATAAACATATATATATGTTGTATATATATATATATATATATATATATATATATATATATATATATGTATGTATATATAAATGCACACATGAATTTAAATACCCATATTTATGAATAGATGTGTATACACACACAAACACACACACACACACACACATATATATATATATATATATATATATATATATATATATATACATATATATGTGTGTGTGCGTATGTATAAACACAGATATTCATGTGCATATAAATACATATATACAGTATATATATATATACGTAATTTATATTGATATAGATATGTATTTATGGAATATATGTACTATATATAATATATATATATATATATATATATATATATATATGTATATATATACAGTATATATATATATATATATATATATATATATATATATATATATATACTATAAACATATAACCATATAACACTTCCAGGTTTTCTATCCACGGATGACTCCACGATCCCGGGGAATTTCGGCCTGAAGGACCAGACAATGGCCCTCCAGTGGGTGCAGAACAATATCCAGAACTTCGGAGGAGACTCCAGAAGGGTCACCATCTTCGGCGAGAGCGCTGGAGGGGCCTCGGTTCATTTCCAGGTGCTGACTCCTAAGGCTAAAGGTAACTTCAAACGTCATTTCTATTTAACATTTTCTGATTGGCGACTTTGAAATGCATTTTAATGCTTTTATTTACATATAGGAATGGAATATTTTCACTAATTTTCCATAGCTTTAATTGGATATATATTTTTTTATTTATTCTAAAATTATATATATATATACATATATATATATATGTATATATACTTTGTATATATATATGTATATATATATACAGTATACATATAGATATATATATATATATATATATACACAGTATATATATATATATATATGGTATGTATATACATATATATATATACAGTATATATATATATATATATATATATATATATATATATATATATATATATATATGCTAAATTATTCACAGCAAGTCTGGAAGAATTTAGATTGGGAAAATGTAAGAATTCATATTAATGGGGAATATCTAAACAACTGAAGATTTGCAGATGACATGGTTGTGTTTAATGAATCATGGGAGGAATTACAAAAGATGATGGAAGATTTGAATAGAAAAATCAGAAGTGTAGTACTGAAAATGAATATGAGTGAAACTAAATGTTTAATGAAAATGCAGACAACAAATAAAAGTTATAGACGAGCCTCTGGAGATTGTTAATGAATATACGTAATTAAAAGAGAGATAAGCATGGGATGGAGAGCATTTGGTAAACAAAATGAAATTATGAATATCAAAATCCCACTTTCTCTAAAAAGAAAAGTATTTAAGGATATGATCCTACCAGTATTAACTTATACATCAGAATCTTGGAGCCTTACTAAAACCTTAAAACTTAGGACAGACCATGTTTCCCCAAGACACGATACCGAAATTCAAAGGATAAGAAAGAGATATAGAGCCTTTGGTTAAAAAAATGAGATTATAAAAAGTAAAATGCCACTTTCTCTAAAAAGAAAAGTATTTAAGGAGATGATCCTACCAGTATTAACTTATACATCAGAATCTTGGAGCCTTACTAAAACCTTAAAACATAAGCTAGTTATAACTCGAAGAGCTATGGAAAGAATAATGATGGGAATAACACTAAGAGACAGAAAAAGAACAACATTGATACGAGAGCAAACTAAAGTAGAGGATATTCTAACAACTTGTAAGAAAAAGAAATGGACATGGGCAGGACATATAATGAGAATGACAGACAATAGATGGACATTAAGAATTACAATAGATGGACATTAAGAATTACAAAATGAGTCCCTACAGATTGTAAAAGAAGCAGAGGAAGGAAGAGAGGAAATGGATTAACAAACTAAGGAAGTTTGTGGGCTTGGACTAGTATAGAAAGACCATAAACAGACGCAAGTGGAAGGACTTGTCAGAGGCCTCTGTTCTGCAGTGGACTAGTAACGGCTGATGATGATGATGATGATGATGTATTCATACATTAAATATATACATAACATATATATATATATATATATATATATATATATATATATATATATATATATATATGTGTGTGTGTGTGTGTGTGTGTGTGAGTATGTCTGATAATAATTTATATTGATTAGTGGCACCAATTCAATTTTAATCTAACTAGTTTACATACTGGTATGCTAAAGAAATTACCCCTTGTTCGCCTATAATATCTAAGTGAATTTAAAGACTTCTTATTCATAAAAAAAAAGCTTTTGCACATGCATATTTTCGTTCATTTTCACATAATTTACTTTGCCCAAATATTCTTAAAAATTATCATAAACATAAAAACCGAGTATTCATACGCTTCTTTGCTTTACTAAACTCAGAACCTAACGTAAGGTTCTTGCCAACGCTCCCCCCGAAGTCCTCATATGCACCCCACGAGTCCAGGGGTGCCATTCGTACGATAATTATCGTACTTGTACGATTATTTTAGGTCTAGTACGATGTACGATACATACCTTATGTATATACATATATGTGTGTGTGTGTTTGATTAAACAAATATACTAAAATATTTTGAAATAAGTCAATCATGTAACTCGTAAATAATTATTTTGAAACTGTGTACGATAATTTTGGTTGAAAAAGGACAACTTTAAGGCTCATGTACAATAATCCAGTCGAATAATCTGTCAACCCTACCCACGACCAACAGACGTGTATCCAGGGTTACCAGATTATTTCCACTGGATTATCATACATGAACCTTCAAATTATCGTTTTTTAAACCAAAACTATCGTACACACTTTGAACAAGATTATGAAGGAGTAACATATATAGTTTATTTCAAGGTATTTTAGTATAATTGTTTAATCAAAAACACACACATACATTGTATATACCCAAGGTATGTATCGTACCGGACCCAAAATAATCGTACATGTACGATAATTATCGTACGAATGGCAACCCTGCGTGTATCGTATTTAATGGGCCGAATTTCCTTTTCCACAGGGCTATTCAACGGGGCTATTATGCATTCTGGGAACGCCCTGTGTCCCTGGTCTTTCGAAAAGAAACACGCCGAGTATGCAAGAGAAGTTGGAGACCTTGTAGGGTGTAGCATGGATGAAGGAAGTCAAGCATTTCTAAAATGTTTGCAGTCGGTCGACGCCAATCAGATCGCTGTAGCCGTGCAAGACTTGACAGTAAGTTCGCTTTTTATTGTGTTATTTAATCCCTTCTAAATATTAACCCTTTTACCCCCAAAGGACATACTGGTACGTTTCACAAAATTCATCCCTTTACCCCCATGGACGTACTGGTACGTCCTTGCAAAAAACCGCTATTTACATTTTTTTGATAACTTTATGAGAAACTTCAAGCATTTTCCAAAAGAATGAGACCAACCTGACCTCTCTATGACGAAAATTAAGGCTGTTAGAACAATTTAAAAATATATATATATATTGCAAAATGTGCTTGAAAAACAAAATGCCTGGGGGTTAAAGGTTGGAAAGTTCCAAATAGCTTGGGGGTAAAAGGGTTAAGATTTCTGTTTAATAAAGATTTCTCCAAAATTTTCTGCAATTATGTCAAATGGTACTATAGCTAACTGTCCTTTTGAGAAATTGCCCAATCCTTAGATCCATCAACTGCAGATGACAATGATCTACAGCTTGCTACTGTTTTGAGGATATTCAAATAATTTCAGAATGCAAAGTTTGCTAAACTCTCAATTGTCTAAAAATGGGAAAAGTATATCGCTCCGAAAAGGATCCCTCATTGGTTCCGTAACGAGTTATTATTATCATTAAAATTATAAGACATGCTACAACCCTAGTTGGAAAAGCAAGATGTTATAAGCCCAAGGGCTCCAACAGGAAAAAATAGCTCAGTGAGGAAAGGAAATAAGGAAACAGATAAGTTACAAGAGAAGTGATAAATAATCAAAATAAAATATTATAAGAACAGTAACAACATTAAATTAGATCTCTTATATATAAACTATAAAAACTTCAAAACAAACCAGAGGAAGAGAAATAAGATAGAACATGCCCAAGAGTACCCTCAAGCAAGAGAACTCTAATCCAAGACAGCGGAAGGCCATGGTACAGAGGCTATGGCATTACCCAAGACTAGAGAACAATGGTTTGATTTTGGGGTGTCCTTCTCCAAGAAGAGCTGCTTACCATAGCTAAAGAATCTCTTCTACCCTTACCAAGAGGAAAGTAGCCACTGAACAATGACATTGCAGTAGTTAACCCCTTGTGCAAAGAAAAATATTTGGACGAAAGTAGCCACTGAACAATGACATTGCAGTAGTTAACCCCTTGTGCAAAGAAAAATGTTTGGACGAAAGTAGCCACTGAACAATGATATTGCAGTAGTTAACCCCTTGTGCAAAGAAAAATGTTTGGTTTTCCCAGTGTTGTCGGGTGTTTGAGGACTGAGAAGAATGTGGAAAGAATAGGCCAGACTATTCGATGTATGTGTAGGCAAAGAGAAAATGACTCGTAACCAGATAGAGGGATCCAATGTAGTCATGTCTGGCCAGTCAATGGACCCAATAACACTATAGCGGTAGTATCTCAACGAGTGGCTGGTGCCCTGGCCAACCCATACATTTCCCCAATTCCAAGTTACCTTATTGCTACAAAGTAATATTAATTTTTCACCTAAGAAAGCACTGTAAACTCTTGCAAACCCTGTTCCAGAGATAGTTGACCAATCTAATTCCATGGACTGAGATGTCATTTGTGACGGGCCGAGTGGGTATCGCAGATCCGTTGGCAGCTACCAAGCGGACGTCGGATCTGCGATACCCACCTACGGTTACGAGAACCTCACATTATCGTTCGGAAACGGTAAATTTAATTGGAAGTTTCTCGTTGCTGGCGTCACATTGGTGAGAATTTTCATGTTAAAACAACAGACAATGTTACAGAGGAGAAACAAGACATGTTTTTTCAGGTTCTTTTTAGTGCGAGGGGAGAGCGAAGATACAAGCACAAAATGAACTATGTACGAACGTGCGACACACGGTTGGTACACATTGCTCTCCAGCTACAGTTTTAGCATTTAAACATCTGCCAGATGTTCCGGATCAAGAAAATCAGAATTTAGTCTTCTGGTAATCAGTGTGGATTCCACAAGGCGGGATTACCTAATAACCTGTTGCTTGGCTCATTCTTTAGAATTTCCCCATTTCAAATCTCGACTTCATATTCTATTTTTCCACTGGCATAAGATTGTAGATCTTAAGCTCGGCGCTATTTGGTGAATTACACATCATGCAGAGCCACAATAATGCTATTGTGACGGAGCCGAGAGAAGGTTGTGAACTCAAAGGCAGTGTGAAAGCAACTGAGTGAGTTTATTAAAGAACACTCTCTTTTATATACAAAATCTCAAAGCAACAAGAATTTTCATGTTCAAATATTGACACTGTTACAGAGGAGAAAAGCAGACATGATTTTTCAGGTTTTTTTTAGTGCGAGGGGAGAGCGAAGATACAAGCACAAAATGAACTATGTACGATCGTGTGACACACGATTGGTACACTATCAATCATATTTCCTAGAATCTTAAATGAGTGAAAAGTGTAATTGCTGTTTGTCTCGGAATATGTTGGTCCACACTTGGGCCATATCATCCCACCAGGATATCCACAAACTTGAGTTTGGTACACTAATGCATTGTTTCTGAAGTCGTGGAAAGTCCCCAGGGAAGATAAGTCATTATTATTATTATTATTACTATCCAAGCTACAACCCTAGTTGGAAAAGCAAGATGCTATAAGCCCAGGGGCTCCAACAGGGAAAAATAGCCCAGTGAGGAAAGGAAATAAGGAAATAAATAAATGAAGAGAACAAATTAACAATAAATCATTCTAAAAAAAGTAACAACGTCAAAACAGACGTCATATATAAACTATTAACAACATCAAAAACAAATATGTCATATATAAACTATAAAAAGACTCTTGTCATTATAAACATACTGACTGTCATGTGATTGCCATTTACATAACGATGAGACACGTAATTGCTGGAATTTCCTCCCACCCATGGCTTCACAAAACTACTATTGATAAATTGATAAAATTGTAATTTCAAATTTGAGAAGATTTTTGTGCCTTTCTTGTCACTTTCAATTTATAAATTCCTACTTGTATAAGCAAGCCCAACGTACGCAATAGCAGTGTAATTGTTCAATATTAACAAAAAGACATTATAATGGAAAAGGTTCGAAGTATTTCCTTAAATAAACATGCAACTGTTAATGAATGGAGCAATACACATGAATGTTGACGCAAAACTTATCCGGAAGATTAACACCACGCTTGAAGTTATTTACATATGGCTAAACCAATTCTAGAGCAATTAAATGAAACAAAGACATTACATCAAAAACTCTCAAATATCTTCTTTGGATACAGACACTAAATCAGAAAGTTAAGTCAAAATATTTTATTTTTTTTATTTCACTCATTACGTTTACAAACAACGAGGTTGATGAATGAGATATTCATCTCCTAGAGTTCCTAAGTTGATGAATAAGTAATAGATGGGAAATGTACAGATGGACACAAGAATTCTTGGCACACCTCGCTCTGAGTATGTGCACCCTGTCACACAGTTTCTACGAGGTCAGTTCTTGTGTTTAGCCATGAGCACCTATGCCCTCTCTCCTCACACTATAGTCCATTTCTTTTAGCGATGCATATTTGCAACGACTCGTGGCGGTGCCCTTTTAGCTCGGAAAAGTTTCCTGATCGCTGATTGGTTAGAATTATCTTGTCCAACCAATCAGCGATCCGGAAACTTTTCCGAGCTAAAAGGGCACCGCTGCGAGTCGGTGCAAATATGCATCGCTAAAAGAAATGGACTATAGCTGTTTGGTTACTCGTTGCGAAGTCAGGGTGTCAAAATATTCTAGTATATTTTGACAGTTTTTCAACATACTAAAAAAACAATTTCATCAAATGTTAAATTAAGAATCAGGAAAAGAAAGGTGAAGCTGGATTTTAACTACCTAATTCACGATGAAAATTTACTCACCAAATCTCAACTACACTCATTATTAATGAAAAGCTATGCGGGGTTTACCAAATCTGTTGTTTCTAAGCAAAAAAGAATTATATTATATAAGTTAATTCATCCTTCTTAGTATCCAAATAAAACAAAAATAACGAAACGAAGTACAGTAGTTTGAAATTGAATTCTCACAACATTTTGAATTTGATTACTTTTTCTCTTTTTGTCTCGTCTGTACATAATGCTATTCATTGTAACGAATACTTAAATACAGCATAAATAGCTACATTCGAAACACGCCATTTAAATGTTGAACAAAATTTCAAAGAAAAACTGATGGCGTATGCTATTCACTTAAAACTTTTTTGAAAATTAAATCTCTTATCTATGACCCTCATATTGAAAGATACATTGACGAAAATATTTAGATTAATCTATTTACTTGGTTTTGCTGGACCAGTTTTAAGTGCTTCTAGGAGAAGGACACTCCAAAATCAAACCATTGTTCTCTAGTCTTGGGTAGTGCCATAGCCTCTGTACCATGGTCTTCCACTGTCTAGGGTCAGAGTTCTCTTCCTTCCATCGAATTTCTCTTCCTCTTGTTATGTTAAAGTTTTTATAGTTATATAGGAAATATTTATTCTAATGTTGTTACCGTTCTTAAAATATTTTATTTTTCCTTGTTTCCTTTCCTCACTGGGCTATTTTCCCTGTTGGGGCCTCTGGGCTTATAGCATCTTGCGTTTCCAACTAGGGTTGTAGCTTAGCAAATAATAATAATAATAATAATGTCCAGGTGTTTGAGAGAGATTTCCATTTAACCCATTTCTGGACGGCAGGTGTCTGTGGGTGCGGAACCGATCAAATATTCAACTACAGGTATGGTTGAATATTTGACCGGTTTTGCGCTCCCAAACACCTGTCGTCCAGAAATGGGTGAAAAGGAAATCTCCCTCAAACACCTGCACATCCACCAACTTATATGAGTGACTGTACTGGTGAGAGGGTTACTAATGCATGCACAAAAACTGGCAATTTCAAACTTTTGTTACCTATCATAATCGTAATATTCTGAAAATTTTGAAGTTTAATTTTCAATTTTTTAATTATATAAATTGAAGTTCTGGAGTAAATAAAATTTTCATTTATTACCTTAAAATATTCCTAATAATTCAAATACTGGGGAGAAAACTGTCAATTTCAAACTTTTGTTACCTATCATAATCGTAATTAATTTCTAATTTTTTATTTATATGAATTGAAGTTCTGGAGTAAATAAAATTGTCATTTATTACCTTAAAATATTCCTAATAATTCAAATACTGGAGAGATGGAAATCTAGCCCGGATGAACTTGAACTCGACCCGAGTTATAGCAGTATCACCAAAAAGACTTTGAAGCGGCATCTTCAAAATTCCTCAAGTTCTTGAAACCTAAAGTTCAAATAAGAATAATACAATCATGATTTATAACATAATATCTCACTGTGGCAAGTTATGGTAACATTAAAAAAAGATTAGCAATGGTTTCAATACGATGATAATCACAACATAATTTTGTGACCTGTTTCCTTGAAGCTATTCCTTGACTTGTAGCTACCCCTTTTACCCCCACCATAAGGTTAAATTTCGAGCACATTTTGCTATATATATATATTTTTTTTAAATTGCTCTAACAGGCTTAATTTTTGTCCTAGAGAGGTCAAGTTGGTCTCATTCTTTTGGAAAATGCTTGAAGTTTCTCATAATATTATCAAAAATATGTAAAAACATGTAATTAACAGTGTTTTGCAAGAACGTACCGGTACGTCCTTTGGGGGTGAAAGGGGTAGCAGCGTTTTGCTTATGCAACCAGTAATGCCATTTGGATAGTAAAAAGTAACAATCTGATTGCCTCCAAGGGCCAATAATAATCCTTTCCTCGCACTTCCAGAAGTGGTTCGTCTTTCCTTTGATGGCTTCGCCCAGAGTGGATGGCGATTACCTGCCCGACCATCCTGTTCGACTAATCCGAGAAGGACGTTATAACAAAGTTAATCTCATAACTGGAGTCACAGCTGATGAAGGAGCAATATTTTCAATAACGTAAATACAACCTTTTTTTAATTAACTTCCTATTCTTAAGTTGTACGTTTCACATATAATTTCAAAGCAATTAGTTTGAGCACTCACAACCACCAGATATTATGATTCTGGCCTCTAAAATCTAACTTTGTGATCACGTAATTATGATTCCGGCCTCTAAAATCTAACTCTGTGATCACGTAATTATGATTCCGGCCTCTAAAATCTAACTCTGTGATCACGTCATTATGATTCCGGCCTTTAAAATCTAACTCTGTGATCACGTCATTATGATTCCGGCCTCTAAAATCTAACTCTGTCATCACGTCATTATGATTCCGGCCTCTAAAATCTAACTCTGTCATCACGTCATTATGATTCCGGCCTCTAAAATCTAACTCTGTCATCACGTCATTATGATTCCGGCCTCTAAAATCTAACTCTGTAATCACGTCATTATGATTCCGGCCTCTAAAATCTAATTTTGTAATCACGTATAGCTACTTTGTTTACTATTTCATCTTCCAAATCCAACTTTTCTATACAAAAATCAATACTTTTGATCATTTATCATTTTCAACTAAACACAGTGGTTGTCATTTATGGAGTAATTGCCTTCGATTGAGTAATTTCAGTAAGTGTTATAAAGTAATTATAAGGTAATCAGGATATCTGGTGTAATCAATTTTAGGCAAATCCTGTCATTTATAAGGTGACATATCCTATAAGTTTTTTTTTTTTTTTTTTTTAAGGTATCCCAATCGTCCTATATTCCTCTTGTCCTCAAGTGAGTCACACTTCCCCTCCCCCCATTTCATGAAATCCTAATTGTCCTCAAGTGAGTCACACTTCCCCTCCCCCCATTTCATGAAATCCTTATTGTCCTCAAGTGAGTCACACTTCCCCTCCCCCCAATTCATGAAATCCTTATTGTCCTCAAGCGAGTTACACCTCCCCTCCCCCCATTTCATGAAATCCTTATTGTCCTCAAGTGAGTCACACCTCCCCTCCCCCCATTTCATGAAATCCTTATTGTCCTCAAGTGAGTCACACTTCCCCTCCCCCCATTTCATGAAATCCTTATTGTCCTCAAGCGGGTAACACTTCCCCTCCCCCCATTTCACCAAATCCTTATTACCTACTTCTACCTATATATTATTCCCCCTTTCTCAAAAGTTTATTCAAATCTTATAAAACTTCAGGTACGGTTATTATAAGTTTCATGGCTCCCTCCATATTCTAAGGCAAAGTTGACAGAGCATATTTTGAAGACATAGATATGTCATTCTTCCATAGATTAATTCTTATTTTGATCCTGATTTTTGTTCGTTGTTGTTATTCATGTGAGAACAAAGCCTTGGGTTTAAAGGAGGGGTTATTCATGATGTGAGAACAAAGCCTTAGGTTTAAAGGAGGGGTTATTCATGATGTGAGAACAAAGCCTTGGGTTTAAAGGAGGGGTTATTCATGATGTGAGAACAAAGCCTTGGGTTTAAAGGAGGGGTTATTCATGATGTGAGAACGGAGGGGTAATTCATGATGTGAGAACAAAGCCTTGGGTTTAAAGGAGGGGTTATTCATGATGTGAGAACAAAGCCTTGGGTTTAAAGGAGGGGTTATTCATGATGTGGGAACGGAGGGGTTATTCATGATGTGAGAACAAAGCCTTGGGTTTAAAGGAGGGGTTATTCATGATGTGGGAACGGAGGGCTTATTCATGATGTGAGAATAAAGCCTTGGGTTTAAAGGAGGGGTTATTCATGATGTGAGAACAAAGCCTTCAGGTTTAAAGGAGGGGTTATTCATGATGTGAGAACAAAGCCTTTAGGTTTAAAGGAGGGGTTATTCATGGTGTGAGAACAAAGCCTTTAGGTTTAAAGGAGGGGTTATTCATGGTGTGAGAACAAAGCCTTGGGTTTAAAGGAAGGGGTTATTCATGGTGTGAGAACAAAGCCTTGGGTTTAAAGGAAGGGGTTATTCATGGTGTGAGAACAAAGCCTTGGGTTTAAAGGAGGGGTTATTCATGATGTGAGAACAAAGCCTTGGGTTTAAAGGAGGGGTTATTCTTGATGTGGGAACAAAGGCTTGGGTTTAAAGGAGGGGTTATTCATGATGTGAGAACAATGCCTTGGGTTTAAAGGAGGGGTTACTCATGATGTGAGAACAAAGCCTTTGGTTTAAAGGAGGGGTTATTCATGATGTGAGAACAAAGCCTTTGGTTTAAAGGAGGGGTTATTCATGATGTGAGAACAAAGCCTTAGGTTTAAAGGAGGGGTTATTCATGATGTGAGAACAAAGCCTTAGGTTTAAAGGAAGGGGTTATTCATGATGTGAGAACAAAGCCTTAGGTTTAATGGAGGGGTTAAATTAATAAACAAACCAAAGACACCTTTGTGATTAGTTAAAAAAATCAAACCAACTAACATACAGATTTTTTTTTTTACGAAAGGCTACAAATAAAATAATTTAGTTGTTGGCTAAGTATCTAATTAAAGAGTTGCAAACTGTTTTTCACAAAAACATTATTTCATTTACTATTTGCTGGGTGTTAAAAACGCCAACCTTACAAATGTAAAAACTTCTCCGCCTCAAACCCATGCAAACTATCCGGTGCTCTTCCAATATGTGATCTACCGGGTTGTTTACATTCCAATATGTGATCTACCGGGTTGTTTACATTCCAATATGTGATCTACCGGGTTGTTTACATTCCAATATGTGATCTACCGGGTTGTTTACATTCCAATATGTGACCTACCGGGTTGTTTACATTCCAATATGTGATCTACCGGGTTGTTTACATTCCAATATGTGATCTACCGGGTTGTTTACATTCCAATATGTGATCTACACAATAACAACCCATATTTCCCCAACAAACTTGCAAACTAAGCGGGTTTTAAACCACGTAGTTGTTTACCTATTAACTATCCATTATTAACCATTAAACATAGCAAAATATCTATAGTCCATTTCTTTTAGCGATGCCTATTTGCACCGACTCGCGGCGGTGCCCTTTTAGCTCGGAAAAGTTTCCGGATCGCTGATTGGTTGGACAAGATAATTCTAACCAATCAGCGATCAGGAAACTTTTCCGAGCTAAAAGGGCACCGCCGCGATTCGGTGCAAATATGCATCGCTAAAAGAAATGGTCTATAGTTGTCAGTATTCCAGTATAAACCAAACAATCTTCAAAAGTTAAATTTGGAATATTTATTTGGAATAAAACCCATTTAATGTGGACTCACCCAGAGTTTGTAAGGAACGTTATTTGTATCCAAAACTTCCATCCCTATCTCTTCCAAAATCTAATTTGGTTACCTTAACATACAGTAATGGTACGTATGAAATTTGACACACGTCTGAGTAATATGACTTCGAAAAAGTCTCTTTCTCCAACTGTTATTTTCTCATATTTATCCAAATCTAATCAGCTGTTGCAGTGACGAGGCCTTTGGATGAAATTTGTCTAAACTTAAATATTACATTTTGCATAAGCCCGATAAATAATAAAAAAAAAAAAAAAAAAAAAAAAAAAAAAAATTAAATATTCAAATTTTTAGGATAAACACAAGAGAAATTAATATATAAAAGCCTAAGAACCTTAATAATAATAATAATAATAATAATAATAATAATAATAATAATAAAGCAGCTGGATCAAAGTGATGAAGAATTAATCAATGGACCTTAATAATAATAATAATAATAATAATAATAATAATAATAATAATAATAATAATAACAAAGAAGCTGGATCAAAGTGATGAAGAATTAATCAATGGACCTTAATGATAATAATAATAATAATAATAATAATAATAATAATAATAACAATAATAATAATAATAATAATAACAAAGCAGCTGAATCAAAGTGATGAAGAATTAATTAATGGTCCAGTTTGCTTGATCAAAGTAAAGTAATTACAGACTCTCTCTCTCTCTCTCTCTCTCTCTCTCTCTCTCTCTCTCTCTCTCTCTCTCTCTCTCTCTCTCTCTCTCTCCCCAAGATGTTTTGAAGTAATGCCAATTCAAATAGGGCATGAAGAAATACTAGTTCGAATGATGAATAATTTTAATCTAAAATTATATATTTCATTTAGATTTCGTATAAAACTATACATTTTAGATTAAGATGAGCTATCCAAACATTTACATATTTTGTGTTACTTCTGTTCCACAAGATATTAATTGGTTTCTATGTTCAATTCATCATCAAAATCGGTTACCTTCATGCATCATTCGAACTCATGCATTGTTACTGCTATACATCTTTTGTATGATATTACTTTCTGCCCTCTTTTAATTTGCATTACTTCAGCACATCTTTGAATTACTTTTATGTAGATATTACTTTCTGCCCTCTTTTAATTGGCATTACTTCAGCACATCTTTGAATTACTTTTCTGTATGATATTACTTTCTGCCCTCTTTTAATTGACATTACTTCAGCACATCTTTGAATTACTTTTCTGTGTGATATTACTTTCTGCCCTCTTTTAATTGGCATTACTTCAGCACATCTTTGAATTACTTTTCTGTATGATATTACTTTCTGCCCTCTTTTCATTGGCATTACTTCAGCACATCTTTGAATTACTTTTATGTAGATATTACTTTCTGCCCTCTTTTAATTGGCATTACTTCAGCACATCTTTGAATTACTTTTATGTAGATATTACTTTCTGCCCTCTTTTAATTGACATTACTTCAGCACATCTTTGAATTACTTTTCTGTGTGATATTACTTTCTGCCCTCTTTTAATTGGCATTACTTCAGCACATCTTTGAATTACTTTTCTGTATGATATTACTTTCTGCCCTCTTTTCATTGGCATTACTTCAGCACATCTTTGAATTACTTTTCTGTATGATATTACTTTCTGCCCTCTTTTCATTGGCATTACTTCAGCACATCTTTGAATTACTTTTTATGTAGACATTACTTTCTGCCCTCTTTTCATTGGCATTACTTCAGCACATCTTTGAATTACTTTTTATGTAGACATTACTTTCTGCCCTCTTTTCATTGGCATTGCTTCAGCACATCTTTAAATTACTTTTCTGTATGATATTACTTTCTGCCCTCTTTTCATTGGCATCACTTCAGCACATCTTTGAATTACTTTTTATGTAGACATTACTTTCTGCCCTCTTTTCATTGGCATTACTTCAGCACATCTTTGAATTACTTTTCTGTATGATATTACTTTCTGCCCTCTTTTCATTGGCATTACTTCAGCACATCTTTGAATTACTTTTTATGTAGACATTACTTTCTGCCCTCTTTTCATTGGCATTGCTTCAGCACATCTTTGAATTACTTTTTATGTAGACATTACTTTCTGCCCTCTTTTCATTGGCATTACTTCAGCACATCTTTGAATTACTTTTCTGTATGATATTACTTTCTGCCCTCTTTTCATTGGCATTACTTCAGCACATCTTTGAATTACTTTTTAAGTAGACATTACTTTCTGCCCTCTTTTCATTGGCATTGCTTCAGCACATCTTTGAATTACTTTTTATGTAGACATTACTTTCTGCCCTCTTTTCATTGGCATCACTTCAGCACATCTTTGAATTACTTTTTATGTAGACATTACTTTCTGCCCTCTTTTCATTGGCATTACTTCAGCACATCTTTGAATTACTTTTTATGTAGACATTACTTTCGGCCCTCTTTTCATTGGCATTACTTCAGCACATCTTTGAATTACTTTTCTGTATGATATTACTTTCTGCCCTCTTTTCATTGGCATTACTTCAGCACATCTTTGAATTACTTTTTAAGTAGACATTACTTTCTGCCCTCTTTTCATTGGCATTGCTTCAGCACATCTTTGAATTACTTTTTATGTAGACATTACTTTCTGCCCTCTTTTCATTGGCATCACTTCAGCACATCTTTGAATTACTTTTTAAGTAGACATTACTTTCTGCCCTCTTTTCATTGGCATTACTTCAGCACATCTTTGAATTACTTTTTATGTAGACATTACTTTCGGCCCTCTTTTCATTGGCATCACTTCAGCACATCTTTGAATTACTTTTCTGTGTGATATTACTTTTGGCCCTCTTTTCATTGGCATCACTTCAGCACGTCTTTGAATTACTTTTCTGGGTGATATTACTTTCGGTCCTCTTTTCATTGGCATCACTTCAGGTACATCTTTGAATTACTTTTCTGGGTGATATTACTTTCGGCCCTCTTTTCATTGGCATCACTTCAGCACATCTTTGAATTACTTTTCTGTAGACATTACTTTCTGCCCTCTTTTCATTGGCATCACTTCAGCACATTTTTGAATTACTTTTCTGTGTGATATTACTTTCTGCCCTCTTTTAATTGGCATTACTTCAGCACATCTTTGAATTACTTTTCTGTATGATATTACTTTCTGCCCTCTTTTCATTGGCATTACTTCAGCACATCTTTGAATTACTTTTATGTAGATATTACTTTCTGCCCTCTTTTCATTGGCATTACTTCAGCACATCTTTGAATTACTTTTCTGTAGACATTACTTTCGGCCCTCTTTTCATTGGCATTACTTCAGCACATCTTTGAATTACTTTTCTGTATGATATTACTTTCTGCCCTCTTTTCATTGGCATTACTTCAGCACATCTTTGAATTACTTTTTAAGTAGACATTACTTTCTGCCCTCTTTTCATTGGCATTGCTTCAGCACATCTTTGAATTACTTTTTATGTAGACATTACTTTCTGCCCTCTTTTCATTGGCATCACTTCAGCACATCTTTGAATTACTTTTTAAGTAGACATTACTTTCTGCCCTCTTTTCATTGGCATTACTTCAGCACATCTTTGAATTACTTTTTATGTAGACATTACTTTCGCCCCCTCTTTTCATTGGCATCACTTCAGCACATCTTTGAATTACTTTTCTGTGTGATATTACTTTTGGCCCTCTTTTCATTGGCATCACTTCAGCACGTCTTTGAATTACTTTTCTGGGTGATATTACTTTCGGTCCTCTTTTCATTGGCATCACTTCAGGTACATCTTTGAATTACTTTTCTGGGTGATATTACTTTCGGCCCTCTTTTCATTGGCATCACTTCAGCACATCTTTGAATTACTTTTCTGTAGACATTACTTTCTGCCCTCTTTTCATTGGCATCACTTCAGCACATTTTTGAATTACTTTTCTGTGTGATATTACTTTCTGCCCTCTTTTAATTGGCATTACTTCAGCACATCTTTGAATTACTTTTCTGTATGATATTACTTTCTGCCCTCTTTTCATTGGCATTACTTCAGCACATCTTTGAATTACTTTTATGTAGATATTAATTTCTGCCCTCTTTTCATTGGCATTACTTCAGCACATCTTTGAATTACTTTTTATGTAGACATTACTTTCTGCCCTCTTTTCATTGGCATTACTTCAGCACATCTTTGAATTACTTTTCTGTAGACATTACTTTCTGCCCTCTTTTAATTGGCATTACTTCAGCACATCTTTGAATTACTTTTCTGTATGATATTACTTTCTGCCCTCTTTTCATTGGCATTACTTCAGCACATCTTTGAATTACTTGTATGTAGACATTACTTTCTGCCCTCTTTTCATTGGCATTACTTCAGCACATCTTTGAATTACTTTTATGTAGATATTACCTTCTGCCCTCTTTTAATCGGCATTACTTTAGCACATCTTTGAATTACTTTTATGATTGAGTGTAATTCAAACGTAAAGAACAATTCGACGACGTGTTATATCAAAACTATTCTTAAAATCTATTAAGCATAATGATCTGACAACGTCCTATAAAAATACGAACTCGAAGATGTTTCTGATAATAATAATAATAATAATAATAATAATAATAATAATAATAATAATAATAATAATAATAATAATAGGGAAGTGTGGAAAATGGGGAAAGGAAGAGTACCCCTGGATCGAATCCAGTTTATAGCTCAAAGGCAGGTACTCGGGATGGGAATGATTAAGGAAATATGGAGAAAGAGAAGTACAGAAGAAGAATAAAAGAGAGGGGCAGACCCTCTTCCGATATTAGGGAATTTGTATTATTTGTTTGACAACATGAATATGTTTCTGATACTTATTTGAGGATGATTGGCCTGATTGGTAACGTCTCTACCTGGTGTTTGCCAGTCGGGGGTTCGAGTCCCGCTTAGACTCGTTAGTGCCATTAGTGTCTGCAACCTTACCATCCTTGTGAACTAAGGTTGGGGGGTTTGGGGGAGCCTATAGGTCTATCTGCTGAGTCATCAGCAGCCATTGCCTGGCCCTCCCTGGTCATAGCTTGGGTGGAGAGGAGGCTTGGGCGCTGATCATATAACATATGGTCAGTCTCTAGGGCATTGTCCTGATTGCTAGGGTAATGTCACTGTCCCTTGCCTCTGCCATTCATGAGCGACCTTTAAACCTTTAAATGCGAAATTGAAGATACAAGGAAGATGTTTATAAGTCTTCAGAATCAGAGGATTTAAAAAAAAAAAAAAAAAAATCTAATGACATTGTTTTCTCAACAGCTCTGCTTGCCCGACCAGACCTCATCCCATCCTTGGAAAGTAACTTTGAGGAAAACGGCCCTTACAGCATTGGCTTGAACGTCACGGATAAGACATCCCTGACGTTGGCGAATCAGTACTATGCGTACTATCTTGGGGGATTTAATGTCGATACTGATCATGAACCTGGGATAACACAGGTAAGCAACATACATACATATTCATACTGTATAGAATATATACATGTACTGTATGTAGCCTATGCAGTATGAATACAAACATATCTGTATATATACACAAAAACACTCATATATTCAGACATATATATGCGTATATATATATATATATATATATATATATATATATATATATATATATATATATATATATACAGTATATATATATATATATATATATATATATATATATATATATACAGTATATATATATATATATATACAGTATATATATATATATATATATATATATATATATATATATATATATATATATATATATATATATATATACAGTATATATATATATATATATATATATATATATATATATATACAGTATATATATATATATATATATATATATATATATATATATATATATATATATATACAGTATATATATATATATATATATATATATATATATACAGTATATATATATATATACAGTATATATATATATATATATATATATATATATATATATATATATATATACTGTATATATATACACAGTATATATATGTATGTATATATATATATATATATATATATATATATATGTATATGTATATATATATATATATATATATATATATATATGTATATGTATATATATATATATATATATATGTATATATATATATATATATATATACAGTATATATATATATATACAGTATATATATATATATATATATATATATATATATATATATACTGTATATATATACACAGTATATATATGTATGTATATATATATATATATATATATATATATATATATATATATGTATATGTATATATATATATATATATATATATATATATATATATGTATATGTATATATATATATATATATGTATATATATATCACCGCCCAATAAGTTTACCCCACAATATATAAAATATTTACAAAGATCTCATTAGACCGAATAGAGGAACAGCCAGACTAAGACATTCATCCCGGCAACACTATAACTCACCAAAAACTTTCTTATTTTTCTGCCCTCTACAAAATTCTATATCAACATACAACTTGCTAAGTAAATTATGTTTGCTGTTTGAGAAACTTCATTATACTTTACATCTCGGTAATTTACCCAAATAGTAAATCACAAAATGAAGAAGTTTAAACTAAGCTATATGAAATGTATTTCTAAATTTTAATATCTCTGCCTTTGGCTTTGGTTAAGAATGTTAAATATTTGCATAACCTTTTCTTTCAACAAGGAAGTAATCAGACACAAGGTGTAGAAAAAAAAATTATTTTAACTATTTCCTTCTACCATACTCTTTGGTAAGTTCTAAATGTAAAACCGGTAACTATGTGATAAAGATAAAAAATAGAAATAAAATCTAAGCCAGTGAGCTTCTAATGCAATAAAACGGTCAGAATTTGGAATGGAGGGACTATTGCACAGTTACCATTAAACCCACTGACACTACTTTCTGAGTCTGACGCAGTTTCAGTCATATCATTAAACCTAAACTGAAACACTTTTTCCATCTGACGCAGCTCCAGTCATGTCATTGAACACAAACTGAGACTCCTTCCTCAGTCGGGCGCAGCTTCAGTTATGTCATTAAACACAAACTGAGACTCCTTTCTCAGTATGACTCAGCTCCAGTCATGTCATTAAACATAAACTGAGACTCCTTTCTCAGTCGGGCGCAGCTTCAGTCATGTCATTAAACACAAACTGACACTCCTTTCTCAGTCTGACGCAGCTTCAGTCATGTTATTAAACACAAACTGGGACTCCTCTCTCAGTCTGACGCAGCTTCAGTCATGTTAATAAACACAAAGTGAGACTCCTTTCTGAGACTGATGCTGCTTCAGTCATGTCATTAAACCCAAACTGAGACCCAAAGCATTGAGGCTTATACCTCATTGCTAAGTCTAGCAATTCAGATATGGGAAGGGGGAGGGGAAGGGTGGGGGAACAGAAATCAGTCGTGAATATAGTCTGTATATCGAAATTGAATCAAAGATTAGGCAGACACGAGCAGTTAAAACCAATTGTATACTGTACCTTTGTTAACCTAAAGCTAAACAGTATTACCTTGATTTAATGAGTCGCAATTTGACTGAGCTAACATTCTGTTTCTGATATATTGAGTAAAAGACAGAAATCGTGAAACTTAATGGGAGAACCTAATAGTGAATATTCTTGTTGTCTAAACTTATGTATAATTCCTATTTCGAATGAGGAACCTAGGGAAGCTATCCATACCATAAGAAACTGCCAAAAAGAAGTTTTTGAAGATGAAATTGTCGATTACTTTCAAAGTGCCTCAATAAAGACCTTTTTCCCAATTTCATATGTAATTGAAAAGCAGAGAATCCCAGACTAATTGAGAAATAAAGACATTTACTTCCAGAGATTGAGAGTTGATGGAACGGAGTAGTACCAGAACATCAATTTTAAAAGCATCTTTACATTGTCAGATGATGGGCAATCGCCACTTCAAGATTCCTCATGACTTTGGGTCGGCCTTGCATGCCCAACACGACACTGTAAAGACCTACAGATATGAAATGCTTTACCATGGTCAAATGTCTATCAGTCATGCGCTCAACCCTAATATCCAAGGAAATTGTAAGTGAACTATGAAAATATATCTTATATCCAGGAATAGGAAAACATTATCATTAACAATGACTCATGTTTTAATGCAAATATAAGGAATAATATTAGAAATTAAACATTGAATACAAGGCCACAAGCACAGATATATATATATATATATATATATATATATATATATATATATATATATATATATATATATATATGTAAAAGTGTATGCTGTATATATGTATATATACATAAATTATATATGTGTATATATGTGTATCATGTTTGTGTGTATGTGTGCATGTGTATATATATATATATATATATATATATATATATATATATATATATATATATATATATATATTGGTGTATGTGTGTGTGTGTGTATCACGTATACGTGTGAGCTGAATCTATTGATAATATTCGCCAATGTTTTATATACAATATCGCCCAGTAGAATAAAATCATGGTTTAGAGGTTTTCTAAGATTTTCGAAAAATGTTTCTACTGATAAACTTGAATTTAAATTTTTTAAAATACGACTGAGGATAGTTTCCTCATATCATTTCCAATTTTAAATTCACACGTAAATATCTATAAATATATATATATATATATATATATATATATATATATATATATATTTTTGGGCTCAAGCCATGTCGTCCTGATGGAAGTTCCTATAGCGTAGCTTCCTAGGGTATATTACAACTACGGCGATATTCCCAGAGAATTTACCTTGAGGTACCAGAATTCTAACTCCTGGAGCGAGTATCCCTCGTGAAAGGGATATCGCGACATATCAGAGGACGTATTCTAGACACGTCACATGGCAATCTACGACCTGAACAGAGATTTCGTCTCGTAGGAGGGAGATTGACGAGATACGAATTCGGGAAAGAAAAAGGGGAGCCGCTCCCAAGGCTTCCCTATCCCCCGATTCGTATGCGTGCCTGGCGCCAATCCTGGCGCCATCTGTATTCCTTTTTGCGTAGCTTAACAACTCGGTGTTTTTTCCTGTTTTTCTCGCAAATCTTGGATTTATTCAGCTTTTCATGGCTTCTCCGTCTTCGTTGGCCTCGGATAAGTTGAGTATAGTGTCTGTTATGTATAAATGTAGGCTCTTGGTAAAATTTTGAGTGATTAATAGGATTAATCTTTGATACAAGAGCCGTAGCCTACCAGAGGTGTCCTGGACACTGTCACTCGCTAGGTATAAATTAGTTAGTCAGAGTGACATTCCTGGTTGTTTTGCTTAATAAATTTTAGCTATTTAGCTTTACATAGGATTTCCTTTCGTGCTTAGTATTATTTGGCGAAGTATTCGCCATTCTGGCCTACGCTAGGCCATGTAGCCTAGTCGTTTGGTCCTAGTACTTAATGCATGATTTTGGTTTTTCCGAGTGTAATTAAAATTTTATTGAAGCTTTAGGCTATTTTTTATACATTTTAGACTGTGTGGAATATTTCCAAGATTGTATACGTGAGAGTTTCGGTGAATTAGGTAATCGATTCTCTTGGTGCCTAGGCTAATTGCTTATGGAGCCTTAGTATACTTTATCATACTCCCCGGTTGCTTTCTTTTCTTCGGAGAAGGTATGCAATCCCTTTCCCTCTGTTTAAGCCTTGGGCTTATCCCTAAGTGGTTTTTTCCGAATTTATTTTCGATAAAACTATACTAGGGTGTTACTGTACCTTCCTGTTCCAGCAAAGTCTAGTTCAAAGAGGGACAGAACAACAGAGTTTTTAGTCTGAGTCCGTGTTGTCTGGCTTGGGGCAGAGTCCCCCTCGCTGACCTAACACTTACAAAGGGAGCTTAGCTCCCTTAGGTCACTACCGAAGGTTTCTGTAAGTTATGATTCCTTCTTTTGTGATCGACCAGACTAAGTCCTGTTGCTGTTCTCGGGGGAGGATAAAATCTTCCCTTGGGAGTAGCAACGCCTTCCTTGCTTTGGTGCTCTGGAAGCTGGCAAGTATTGCTGGCCCTTTCCCTTAGATCTCCCTTAGGCTAAGACAAAGTTCTTGGCTGCGGGTGATCTGTCACTAAAGCAAGGTTGGCAGGACCCTCTTGTCCCTTCCCCCTCTATCTCCGTAATGGCCTAGCCATTACTGTACTGTACCTTGCCGGACGGCAGAGCTGGCCGGGAGGGGTATTACTGTACTGTACGTCATTCTACTTCTGGACCTAGTATAGGTTGGGATGTGGAATTGACTAAGCCCATTGCCGGCCGGCAGAGATGCTGGCCGGCAAGGGTCTTATGTTTTCGAGTGCTGCCCGGACCTCTCTTGGTCCCTCATCCATGCCTGCCGGCAGAGCCGGACGGCATTGGTCAAGGAAGCCTGAATTAAGTTTCTCCCCTTCCTTATATGCACTCTTTCGGTTGCCGGGCTTGGGGGGTTGTGTACACTCTTATCCCGGCATCCATTCTATTTTCTTCTAGTGCTGTACCTGTCCCGGCTGCCGGCCTATGAGGCCGGCAGCCGGGCAGGTGTAGTCTTCTGGTTCTTTTGCTGCCGGCTGGCATCGGTCTTGTACCTTTGCCGGCCGGCTTATGTCAGTCCTTGTCTGCCGGTCACCAAGAGTGTGGCCGGCAGCTGGGTACTACCTTGTGTAGTTGCTGGCCGGCAGTCATTGCCGGCCAACACTGGCTGTTGCTGGCCGGCAGCTGCTGCCGCCGGCACAGGCATTTGAACCAGAGTGCTGCCGCCCTATAGCTGTTAAGTAGTATACTTTAAAGCTAGTTGTGGTGTGTGCCGGCCGGCAAAGGCAGGCCGGCACACATCCTCATATACTGTACTAGTATTCTTCTGTATAGCATATACAGTAAGAAGAAAACTATAGTAAAGGTTTAGGTACAGCACTGTATCTTCTAACACTATTGTGTTTTCTTGCATAGCCCTTTGCTGTTGCCCTCAGACAGGAAGCAGAGTTCTTCCCTGTCTATTATCCAGGATTTTAAAATCATTGCCTAGGTGTGAGCTCCACCTGTTTCCTCTGGAAACCTTGCATTGGTTACTCTAGTAGAGATAAACCATTTTGATTTTATTATCTGGAAGGCTGCAACAATGGGTTGTGAGGGAAACACAAGTGTGTGTCTTTCCTTTCTGAATTGTTATGCTATACTATGCATATCCAGTGATACATAGTTCACTTGATACTCATGGAAATTTCTTCTCTTTACAGAAGGACACTCCGAAGTGGGGAAGTGCTTTCTGCAATGTCAGCAGCAAGAACCTCTGCGGACATGAGTTTTGTAGGAGACACGCAGCATACGCTGTCTCCAAGGATGATCTCCGGTATTGGGACCCTCAGGTATGTACTGTGTGCACTAACCTGATTAATGAGACATTTAAATAGCTAGGAAGAAGCTTCGTACCTGGGTAAGGGGCTTCCAAAAGAACACTTCTGGCCCTTATCTTCCAAGTGAGAAGATGAGGGCGTATCTTTTCCCTAAGGCATCAGCTGATGCAGTGATTCCCCAGCCTCAAGAGGAGATCCCCTAAGTTCAGATCCAGGTGGATGCTGAAGTCGCGGTCGCGATGCAAGACATCCAGCTAAATGACAGGATATCTGATGTGGACGGGTGTCAGGAGGAAGACCTCCTTGCAGAAGCCCAGGATGAAGTTCAAGCCCCTCTACATCGGCCGGTCTCCCAGTAGAGCTGGGACAGGCCCTCTCTTCTATTGTTGGAATGATCCAACAAATGCAGAAGGAGAATCAGGAGAAGGCGGCTGCAATGGAACTGCGAATGCAGTGCCTTGCAGAATCACATGGGCCCCAGAAAAAGCTCAATGTGAAAGACCTTCCCTTGTGCTCAGATGCTAACCCATGGAGGTATGCTGAGCACATGCCGATGACGACTGGAAAGATCGTCATCTCGGATAAGCTGGGCTCAGTTCCCCTGGAGGGTGGAATTCTGGCCCAGCAAGGCATCATATCCGGACTGTTATGTCCGGCTGAGGAAGGAACCAGCTTCAAAGGAGGAGGCAGAGCCGAAGGAGGTCATAGTGATGGACCATGCTAAGGCTCAAGCTCTACTTTCATCCTCGATGAAAGAGAGGGGCTTCTCTAACTCAAAGGTAGCTGCATTGAATAGGAAGCTCCCTTCCTTTGTGTCCTCGCCTACTAGAGCCTTCCCCCTTTTACAGAAAGGGTTTCTGGCTGACTAAAAGCAATCGAGGCCGGCAAGTCTTGCCCCTCCCTAGAGGAGTGTAAACCCTTGTCGCTGGCCCTGCCTATGGACCACAAAGACTGGAAGGACGTCCATCTTACGTTCTCAGTGGGAAAGTTGGAGGCTGATATTGCCGGACGTCAGTTCGGCAAGGACCTCCCTAAGCTGTCTGACTTTCTTTTGCGAAGTGAGTTCGATACAAAAGAAAGACTGACTGCCTCAATGTCTCTTCAGACTACTCTCGAGACGATGGCAAGTGACCCCAAGGTCCATGAAATGTTCATGGTAGTGGCCAAGCCTCATCTGGCCACAGTGACGAAGGACCTTTATGGCTTCGTAAAGGCAAGGAGAGCTTGTAGGGAGTTCGTGTTTACCTCGGCTACGGTGAGGCACGAACTAAAGAAACTAATCTCCTCCAACATTTGATGAAAAGACCTTTTTCCCTACCGACTTGGTCAAAGAAGTTTTTGATAAAGCCGCCTTGGAGAATAGAAACCTTCTCCAGAAGTGGGGCCTGGCTATCAAAAGAAAGTCTTCCCCGGATGAGGGTCCTCAACCAAAGAGGAAGACTATGAGGACTAGGCTACCGTCTCGGCCAGCCAAGCCTCTTAGACAGCAACAGCAACTGCAATTGCCATTGCCCCCAGTACCCCAGATCGTGGCACAAACCCCGACCACCTTTCAGTGGGTACCCCAGGCCGTGTCGACACAGTCCACGGCATTCACCCCAGCGTTCGAAGGGCAGTCTACTTCCTTTCGAGCAAAGCCTAGAGGAGCAGCCAGAGGCTCGTCTAGACGCCCCTCAAGGGGAAGGGGATTCAGGGGTGGTCGTGGTCAGGAAGGCAAGACCTCAGGACGGCAGTCCAAGTGAAGTGATACCGGTAGGAGGGAGACTTCTGAAATTTCGGGATCGGTGGACCTTCGATCCCTGGGCCCACAGCCTACTCAAGAATGAACTGGGCGGGAGCTGGTACAGCACTCCACCCCCGTACCTTCGGTTTTTCCAACACTCCACCCCCGTTATGGAGGAGTACGTTCAAGAACGGTTGGAGGAAAAGGGTGAAGCCCATCAATTTCTAAGGGAGGCTGTTTTGTGTTCCCAAGAAAGACTCGGAAAAGCTCAGAGTCATTCTGGACTTGTCGCCACTTAACAAGTTCATAGTGAATTGCAAATTCAAAATGCTAACACTGCAACACATAAGAACCTTACTGCCCAAGAGGGCATATTCCGTCTCTATAGACTTGTCAGACGCCTACTGGCACATTCCAATTAGCCATCGACTCTCCCCCTACCTAGGGTTCAGGCTACAACGAAGACTATACGCCTTCGGAGCCATGCCATTCGGGCTAAACATAGCCCCAAGGATTTTTACGAAGCTTGCGAGCGTAGCTCTCAAACAATTTCGCCTAAAGGGAATTCAGGTAGTAGCCTACCTGGACGACTGGTTGGTGTGGGCAGCATCCGAGACAGAATGCTTGCAAGCTTCCAGTCAAGTGATCCAGTTCCTAGAGTACCTAGGCTTCAAGATCAACAGAAAAAGTCTCGACTTTCTCCATCTCAAAAGTTCCAGTGGCTAAGATCCACTGGGACCTTTTGTCACACCGTTTCTCCACCCCGGCGAAGAAAAGGAAGGAGATAGCGGGTTCTGTCAAGAGACTTCAAGATTCCGAAAGGATATCAAGACACGAGCAGGAGAGAGTACTGCGCTCTCTCCAGTTTGCTTCGGTGACAGACCCAGTGCTAAGAGCACAGCTAAAGGATGCAATCGGAGTTTGGAGAAGTTATGCATCAAACGCATGAAGAGATCTGAGAAGACCAGCTGCTTCGGCTAAGTACTCTTCTCAGGCCTTGGTCCCAAGCCAGACATCTAAAGAAGTCAGGTTCTTCTTCAGCCACCTCCCCCGTCGGTGACGATTCACTCAGACGCCTCAAAGGAGGGATGGGGAGGTCACTCTCATCGGAAAAAAGTCCAGGAGACTTGGTCCAGGCTATTCAAGACCTTTCTCATAAAACTTTCTAGAAGCTAGGGCAGTGCTCCTTACCTTAAAGAAAGTCTCCCCGCGTCATTCGTTCCACATAAAGTGGTAATAGACAGCGAGGTAGTTGTAAGATACTTGAATCGACAAGGATCGAGGCCACCACCTCTCAACCAGGTGATGTTGGCCGTCTTCCGATTGGCGGAAAAGAAGAAGTGGTACCTGTCGGCAGTTCACCTTCAAGGAGTCCGCAATGTGACAGCGGACGCTCTATCCAGGTTCACACCGATAGAGTCGGAATGGTCCTTAGACGCAGGATCATTCTCCTTCATTCTGAATCAGTCCCAGAACTGCAGATAGACCTCTTTGCGACGAAAGACAACAAGAAGTTGCCCCTGTACGTGCCCCGTACGAGGACCCCTTAGCGGAAGCAGTGGACGCGATGTCCCTCGACTGGAACAGATGGTCCAAGATTTATCTGTTCCCTCCTCACAACCTTCTGTTGAGGGTCCTCAACAAACTGAGATCCTTCAAAGGGTAGCGGCAATAGTGGCCCACAAGTGGCCGAACAGCGTGTGGTTCCTCCTGGCATTGGAACTGTAGCTGAAGTTTGTACCACTACCAGATCCAGTTCTGACCCAGCGAGTCCAGAAGTCAACTGTCTGCGCTTCATTACAGAAAACCCGGACCCTGCAGTTCATGATTTTCTCTCCCTAGCGGTGAGAAAGCGTTTCGGGATTTCGAAAGCCAGTATAGACTTCCTTGAGGAATATAAATGCAAATCTACTAGAAGGCAATATGAGTCATCTTGGAGAAAATGGGTGGCCTTTTGTCAAGGCGAAGATTCCGCAGGAGATCTTGACAGACTTCTGCTTATCTTTTTTCCCCACCTCCATGGTCAAGGGTTGGCAACGAACACGATTTCAGCGTGTAAGTCTGCTTTGACAAGACCCATTCTATATGCCTTCCAGGTCGACCTAGGTAACGAGATCTTTAATAAAGCCCCGAAAGCCTGTGCTAGGCTCAGACCTTCAGCACCTCCAAAGCCCATTTCATGGTCTTTAGACAAGTTCTTCATTTCGCTTCTCTGTTGAGCAATGAAGAGTGTGCGTTAAAGGATTTGACACAAAAAGTTATTTTCCTATTTTGCACTCGCGTCCGGGGCCAGGGTTAGTGAGATTGTAGCCTCTCGAGAGAGGCAGGTCGTGTTCAGTTCCTGGATGGGGAAGAACTGAACCTGTTTCCGGATCCTACGTTTCTCGCCAAGAATGAGTTACTCACCAACAGGTGGGGTCCCTGGAGAATCTGCCCTCTGAAAGAAGATGCATCTCTATGTCCAGTAGAATGCCTAAAGGTCTATCTTCATAGAACTTCAGACTTCAAGGGTGGTCAACTATTCAGGGGAGAAACATCAGGCTCAAATTTATCTCTGAATCAACTCAGAGCGAAAATCACATATTTTATTCGCAGAGCGGATCCTGACAATACACCCGCAGGTCACGATCCGAGGAAAGTTGCCTCATTCTTAAATTTCTTTAATTGTATGGATTTTGAACATCTCCGTTCATACACTGGCTGGAAGTCTTCCAGAGTGTTCTTTCGCCACTATGCGAAGCAAGTAGAGGAACTAAAAGAGATCTGTGGTAGCAGTGGGTCGCGGTGTTAACCCTACTGTTTAACTCTGCGAGGAACAGTGGTCTTAATTGGGACGATTAATTCCAGGGTGAGTGTGTAGTTACATACTGTACTACAAACTAAGTGAGGGCCCTATGTTGCCCATCCAGACTGTTCCATTTCCGAAGGTGAACCTAGCATAAGTGCAGACATGTGTGCCGAGCGTTTCTAACGCTAATGTCATTGATTTGTAATACAGGCTTTTATGACTTTGATACCTCGGTATCTTAAAAGTGGCATCTAATGTTTTTTCTTTCAGACAGACAAGCTCTGTTTACTATCATACTTATGCTTAAAGTTTTGGGTTATCCTCTTCTTATATATATATATATATATATATATATATATATATATATATATATATATATATATATATATATATATATATATATATATATATATGTATATAATTGTGGTTAACCTGTCTATTTATTGCCTGTCAATAATCTGGTTCTTGAGAACCTTGCGTCTCCTTCACCTGTGTCAATTTATTGGTATAATTGAGCATTCATTCTATGTATCTTATCTGGGATAATTCTAATAGAATTGTTCCTTTATGCAAGCTATGTTGCATTGGTTTTCCTCCTATGCGGATATAAAACCTTTGTCCAATACAAGTATTGTGCGGAAAACTGGTCGATATTTCATATTGACGCAGTGGTCCTTTACAAACTATGCTTTACTTAATATAGGGCGAGACCACTATATTAGCTTGCCTGGTATTCATACATAGATATATGTACTCTTCGAGACTTTTCCAGAGTCTAGTAGGACTCTTCCCTGTAGGGGGCAGGAAGCTCTAACATAGTTTATAGTTAGTTGAAAAGATGTATAATGGTAACATCTTAGGTCTCTAGGTCTAGTCGACCGGAAAAAAAAAAATTACCTCCGGGGAGTACGGCACGTTCTGAGAATCCACAGATACAGTAATGCTCTGGTACACTTCCATCAAGACGACATGGCTTGAGCCCAAAAAACGGATTTTGAGCGAAGCGAAAAATCTATTTTTGGGTGAGATGGCCATGTCGTCCTGATGGACCCGCCCTTGCCTTTCTAAGAAAGGGCTGTAGGACCCCTCCCTACATACAGTATCTGTAGCACCTCGTGTACGCTACAAGGAATACAGATGGCACCAGGATTGGCGCCAGGCACGCATACGAATCGGGGGATAGGGAAGCCTTGGGAGCGGCTCCCCTTTTTCTTTCCCGAATTCGTATCTCGTCAATCTCCCTCCTACGAGACGAAATCTCTGTTCAGGTCGTAGATTGCCATGTGACGTGTCTAGAATACGTCCTCTGATATGTCGCGATATCCCTTTCACGAGGGATACTCGCTCCAGGAGTTAGAATTCTGGTACCTTAAGGTAAATTCTCTGGGAATATCGCCGTAGTTGTAATATACCCTAGGAAGCTACCCTATAGGAACTTCCATCAGGACGACATGGCCATCTCACCCAAAAATAGATTTTTCGCTTCGCTCAAAATCCGTTATATATATATATATATATATATATATATATATATATATATATATATATATATATATATATATTATATTGTGTGTATGATAATTTTGTCAACCCACTCGTGACATTCCTATATTTACAAATATCAAGCAACAAATATTTACTATAACAAATCTGATATACTTTTAGACTAAGTTGCTGCTAAAAATGAATTACACGTATTATGAGTGATAAGTGTTTCTGTCCTGGCGAGGATGCGAACCAATGTCTTTGGATTTTGATACAGAAGTGACACCTCACTGGTCCATTCAGCCATCTTCTTCTTCTTCTTTGTCTGCATCTTTTCCCAAGTGTTTCTGTCCTGGCAAGGATGCGAACCAATGTCTTTGGATTTTGATACAGAAGTGACACCTCACTGGTCCATTCAGCCATCTTCTTCTTCTTCTTCTTTGTCTGCATCTTTTCCCAAGTGTTTCTGTCCTGGCAAGGATGCGAACCAATGTCTTTGGATATTGATACAGAAGTGACACCTCACTGATCCATTCAGCCATCTTCTTCTTCTTCTTCTTCTTCTTTGTCTGCATCTTTTCCCAAGTGTGTCTGTCCTGGCAAGGATGCGAACCAATGTCTTTGGATTTTGATACAGAAGTGACACCTCACTGGTCCATTCAGCCATCTTCTTCTTCTTCTTCTTCTTCTTTGTCTGCATCTTTTCCCAAGTGTTTCTGTCCGGGCAAGGATGCGAACCAATGTCTTTGGATTTTGATACAGAAGTGACACCTCACTGGTCCATTCAGCCATCTTCTTCTTCTTCTTCTTCTTCTTCTTCTTCTTTGTCTGCATCTTTTCCCAAGTGTTTCTGTCCTGGCAAGGATGCGAACCAATGTCTTTGGATTTTGATACAGAAGTGACACCTCACTGGTCCATTCAGCCATCTTCTTCTTCTTCTTCTTCTTCTTCTTCTTTGTCTGCATCTTTTCCCAAGTGTTTCTGTCCTGGCAAAGATGCGAACCAATGTCTTTGGATTTTGATACAGAAGTGACACCTCACTGGTCCATTCAGCCATCTTCTTCTTCTTCTTTGTCTGCATCTTTTCCCAAGTGTTTCTGTCCTGGCAAGGATGCGAACCAATGTCTTTGGATTTTGATACAGAAGTGACACCTCACTGGTCCATTCAGCCATCTTCTTCTTCTTCTTCTTTGTCTGCATCTTTTCCCAAGTGTTTCTGTCCTGGCAAGGATGCGAACCAATGTCTTTGGATTTTGATACAGAAGTGACACCTCACTGGTCCATTCAGCCATCTTCTTCTTCTTCTTCTTCTTCTTCTTTGTCTGCATCTTTTCCCAAGTGTGTCTGTCCTGGCAAGGATGCGAACCAATGTCTTTGGATTTTGATACAGAAGTGACACCTCACTGGTCCATTCAGCCATCTTCTTCTTCTTCTTCTTTGTCTGCATCTTTTCCCAAGTGTTTCTGTCCTGGCAAGGATGCGAACCAATGTCTTTGGATTTTGATACAGAAGTGACACCTCACTGGTCCATTCAGCCATCTTCTTCTTCTTCTTCTTCTTTGTCTGCATCTTTTCCCAAGTGTTTCTGTCCTGGCAAGGATGCGAACCAATGTCTTTGGATATTGATACAGAAGTGACACCTCACTGGTCCATTCAGCCATCTTCTTCTTCTTCTTCTTTGTCTGCATCTTTTCCCAAGTGTTTCTGTCCTGGCGAGGATGCGAACCAATGTCTTTGGATTTTGATACAGAAGTGACACCTCACTGGTCCATTCAGCCATCTTCTTCTTCTTCTTCTTTGTCTGCATCTTTTCCCAAGTGTTTCTGTCCTGGCAATGATGCGAACCAATGTCTTTGGATTTTGATACAAAAGTGACACCTCACTGGTCCATTCAGCCATCTTCTTCTTCTTCTTCTTTGTCTGCATCTTTTCCCAAGTGTTTCTGTCCTGGCAAGGATGCGAACCAATGACTTTGGATTTTGATACAAAAGTGACACCTCACTGGTCCATTCAGCCATCTTCTTCTTCTTCTTCTTCTTTGTCTGCATCTTTTCCCAAGTGTGTCTGTCCTGGCAAGGATGCGAACCAATGTCTTTGGATTTTGATACAGAAGTGACACCTCACTGGTCCATTCAGCCATCTTCTTCTTCTTCTTTGTCTGCATCTTTTCCCAAGGGTTTCTGTCCTGGCAAGGATGCGAACCAATGTCTTTGGATATTGATACAGAAGTGACACCTCACTGGTCCATTCAGCCATCTTCTTCTTCTTCTTCTTCTTTGTCTGCATCTTTTCCCAAGTGTTTCTGTCCTGGCAAGGATGCGAACCAATGTCTTTGGATTTTGATACAGAAGTGACACCTCACTGGTCCATTCAGCCATCTTCTTCTTCTTCTTCTTTGTCTGCATCTTTTCCCAAGTGTGTCTGTCCTGGCAAGGATGCGAACCAATGGCTTTGGATTTTGATACAAAAGTGACACCTCACTGGTCCATTCAGCCATCTTCTTCTTCTTCTTCTTTGTCTGCATCTTTTCCCAAGTGTTTCTGTCCTGGCAAGGATGCGAACCAATGTCTTTGGATTTTGATACAGAAGTGACACCTCACTGGTCCATTCAGCCATCATCTTCTTCTTCTTCTTCTTCTTCTTCTTCTTCTTCTTTGTCTGCATCTTTTCCCAAGTGTGTCTGCCCTGGCAACCCAAGGATGCGAACCAATGTCTTTGGATTTTGATACAGAAGTGACACCTCACTGGTCCATTCAGCCATCTTCTTCTTCTTCTTCTTTGTCTGCATCTTTTCCCAAGTGTGTCTGTCCTGGCAAGGATGCGAACCAATGGCTTTGGATTTTGATACAAAAGTGACACCTCACTGGTCCATTTAGCCATCTTCTTCTTCTTCTTCTTCTTCTTCTTCTTCTTCTTTGTCTGCATCTTTTCCCAAGTGTGTCTGTCCTGGCAAGGATGCGAACCAATGTCTTTGGATTTTGATACAGAAGTGACACCTCACTGGTCCATTCAGCCATCTTCTTCTTCTTCTGCTTTGTCTGCATCTTTTCCCAAGTGTGTCTGTCCTGGCAAGGATGCGAACCAATGGCTTTGGATTTTGATACAAAAGTGACACCTCACTGGTCCATTCAGCCATCTTCTTCTTCTTCTTCTTCTTCTTCTTTGTCTTCCTCTTTTCCCAAGTGTGTCTGTCCTGGCAAGGATGCGAACCAATGTCTTTGGATTTTGATACAGAAGTGACACCTCACTGGTCCATTCAGCCATCTTCTTCTTCTTCTTCTTTGTCTGCATCTTTTCCCAAGTGTGTCTGTCCTGGCAAGGATGCGAACCAATGGCTTTGGATTTTGATACAAAAGTGACACCTCACTGGTCCATTCAGCCATCTTCTTCTTCTTCTTCTTCTTCTTCTTCTTCTTTGTCTGCATCTTTTCCCAAGTGTGTCTGTCCTGGCAAGGATGCGAACCAATGTCTTTGGATTTTGATACATACGTCACACATCACTGGTCCATTCAGCCATCTTCTTCTTCTTCTTCTTTGTCTGCATCTTTTCCCAAGTGTTTCTGTCCTGGCAAGGATGCGAACCAATGTCTTTGGATTTTGATACAGAAGTGACACCTCACTGGTCCATTCAGCCATCTTCTTCTTCTTCTTCTTTGTCTGCATCTTTTCCCAAGTGTTTCTGTCCTGGCAAGGATGCGAACCAATGTCTTTGGATTTTGATACAGAAGTGACACCTCACTGGTCCATTCAGCCATCTTCTTCTTCTTCTTCTTCTTCTTCTTCTTCTTCTTTGTCTGCATCTTTTCCCAAGTGTGTCTGTCCTGGCAAGGATGCGAACCAATGGCTTTGGATTTTGATACAAAAGTGACACCTCACTGATCCATTCAGCCATCTTCTTCTTCTTCTTCTTCTTCTTCTTCTTCTTCTTCTTCTTCTTTGTCTGCATCTTTTCCCAAGTGTGTCTGTCCTGGCAAGGATGCGAACCAATGTCTTTGGATTTTGATACAGAAGTGACACCTCACTGGTCCATTCAGCCATCTTCTTCTTCTTCTTCTTTGTCTGCATCTTTTCCCAAGTGTTTCTGTCCTGGCAATGATGCGAACCAATGTCTTTGGATTTTGATACAAAAGTGACACCTCACTGGTCCATTCAGCCATCTTCTTCTTCTTCTTCTTTGTCTGCATCTTTTCCCAAGTGTTTCTGTCCTGGCAAGGATGCGAACCAATGACTTTGGATTTTGATACAAAAGTGACACCTCACTGGTCCATTCAGCCATCTTCTTCTTCTTCTTCTTCTTTGTCTGCATCTTTTCCCAAGTGTGTCTGTCCTGGCAAGGATGCGAACCAATGTCTTTGGATTTTGATACAGAAGTGACACCTCACTGGTCCATTCAGCCATCTTCTTCTTCTTCTTCTTTGTCTGCATCTTTTCCCAAGGGTTTCTGTCCTGGCAAAGATGCGAACCAATGTCTTTGGATATTGATACAGAAGTGACACCTCACTGGTCCATTCAGCCATCTTCTTCTTCTTCTTCTTCTTTGTCTGCATCTTTTCCCAAGTGTTTCTGTCCTGGCAAGGATCCGAACCAATGTCTTTGGATTTTGATACAGAAGTGACACCTCACTGGTCCATTCAGCCATCTTCTTCTTCTTCTTCTTTGTCTGCATCTTTTCCCAAGTGTGTCTGTCCTGGCAAGGATGCGAACCAATGTCTTTGGATTTTGATACAAAAGTGACACCTCACTGGTCCATTCAGCCATCTTCTTCTTCTTCTTTGTCTGCATCTTTTCCCAAGTGTTTCTGTCCTGGCAAGGATGCGAACCAATGTCTTTGGATTTTGATACAGAAGTGACACCTCACTGGTCCATTCAGCCATCATCTTCTTCTTCTTCTTCTTCTTCTTTGTCTGCATCTTTTCCCAAGTGTGTCTGTCCTGGCAAGGATGCGAACCAATGTCTTTGGATTTTGATACAGAAGTGACACCTCACTGGTCCATTCAGCCATCTTCTTATTCTTCTTCTTTGTCTGCATCTTTTCCCAAGTGTGTCTGTCCTGGCAAGGATGCGAACCAATGGCTTTGGATTTTGATACAAAAGTGACACCTCACTGGTCCATTCAGCCATCTTCTTCTTCTTCTTCTTCTTCTTCTTCTTTGTCTGCATCTTTTCCCAAGTGTGTCTGTCCAGGCAAGGATGCGAACCAATGTCTTTGGATTTTGATACAGAAGTGACACCTCACTGGTCCATTCAGCCATCTTCTTCTTCTTCTTCTTTGTCTGCATCTTTTCCCAAGTGTGTCTGTCCTGGCAAGGATGCGAACCAATGGCTTTGGATTTTGATACAAAAGTGACACCTCACTGGTCCATTTAGCCATCTTCTTCTTCTTCTTCTTCTTCTTCTTCTGCTTCTTCTTCTTTGTCTGCATCTTTTCCCAAGTGTGTCTGTCCTGGCAAGGATGCGAACCAATGTCTTTGGATTTTGATACAGAAGTGACACCTCACTGGTCCATTCAGCCATCTTCTTCTTCTTCTTCTTTGTCTGCATCTTTTCCCAAGTGTGTCTGTCCTGGCAAGGATGCGAACCAATGGCTTTGGATTTTGATACAAAAGTGACACCTCACTGGTCCATTCAGCCATCTTCTTCTTCTTCTTCTTCTTCTTCTTTGTCTGCCTCTTTTCCCAAGTGTGTCTGTCCTGGCAAGGATGCGAACCAATGTCTTTGGATTTTGATACAGAAGTGACACCTCACTGGTCCATTCAGCCATCTTCTTCTTCTTCTTCTTTGTCTGCATCTTTTCCCAAGTGTGTCTGTCCTGGCAAGGATGCGAACCAATGGCTTTGGATTTTGATACAAAAGTGACACCTCACTGGTCCATTCAGCCATCTTCTTCTTCTTCTTCTTCTTCTTTGTCTGCATCTTTTCCCAAGTGTGTCTGTCCTGGCAAGGATGCGAACCAATGTCTTTGGATTTTGATACAGAAGTGACACCTCACTGGTCCATTCAGCCATCTTCTTCTTCTTCTTCTTTGTCTGCATCTTTTCCCAAGTGTTTCTGTCCTGGCAAGGATGCGAACCAATGTCTTTGGATTTTGATACAGAAGTGACACCTCACTGGTCCATTCAGCCATCTTCTTCTTCTTCTTTGTCTGCATCTTTTCCCAAGTGTTTCTGTCCTGGCAAGGATGCGAACCAATGTCTTTGGATTTTGATACAGAAGTGACACCTCACTGGTCCATTCAGCCATCTTCTTCTTCTTCTTCTTCTTCTTCTTCTTTGTCTGCATCTTTTCCCAAGTGTGTCTGTCCTGGCAAGGATGCGAACCAATGGCTTTGGATTTTGATACAAAAGTGACACCTCACTGATCCATTCAGCCATCTTCTTCTTCTTCTTCTTCTTCTTCTTCTTCTTTGTCTGCATCTTTTCCCAAGTGTGTCTGTCCTGGCAAGGATGCGAACCAATGTCTTTGGATTTTGATACAGAAGTGACACCTCACTGGTCCATTCAGCCATCTTCTTCTTCTTCTTCTTTGTCTGCATCTTTTCCCAAGTGTTTCTGTCCTGGCAAGGATCCGAACCAATGTCTTTGGATTTTGATACAAAAGTGACACCTCACTGGTCCATTCAGCCATCTTCTTCTTCTTCTTCTTCTTCTTCTTTGTCTGCATCTTTTCCCAAGTGTTTCTGTCCTGGCAAGGATCCGAACCAATGTCTTTGGATTTTGATACAAAAGTGACACCTCACTGATCCATTCAGCCATCTTCTTCTTCTTCTTCTTCTTCTTCTTCTTCTTCTTCTTCTTCTTTGTCTGCATCTTTTCCCAAGTGTGTCTGTCCTGGCAAGGATGCGAACCAATGTCTTTGGATTTTGATACAGAAGTGACACCTCACTGGTCCATTCAGCCATCTTCTTCTTCTTCTTCTTTGTCTGCATCTTTTCCCAAGTGTTTCTGTCCTGGCAAGGATGCGAACCAATGTCTTTGGATTTTGATACAGAAGTGACACCTCACTGGTCCATTCAGCCATCTTCTTCTTCTTCTTCTTCTTCTTCTTCTTCCTCTTCTTCTTTGTATGCACCTTTTCCCAAGTGTGTCTGACCTGGCAAGGATGCAAACCAATGTCTTTGGATTTTGATATAGAAGTGACACCTCACTGATCCATTCAGCCATCTTCTTCTTCTTCTTCTTCTTCTTCTTCTTTGTCTGCATCTTTTCCCAAGTGTGTCTGTCCTGGCAAGAATGCGAACCAATGTCTTTGGATTTTGATACAAAAGTGACACCTCACTGATCCATTCAGCCATCTTCTTCTTCTTCTTCTTCTTTGTCTGAATCTTTTCCCAAGTGTGTCTGTCCTGGCAAGGATGCGAACCAATGTCTTTGGATTTTGATACAAAAGTGACACCTCACTGATCCATTCAGCAATCTTCTTCTTCTTCTTCTTCTCCTTCTTCTTTGTCTGCATCTTTTCCCAAGTGTGTCTGACCTGGCAAGGATGCGAACCAATGTCTTTGGATTTTGATACAAAAGTGACACCTCACTGATCCATTCAGCCATCTTCTTCTTCTTCTTCTTCTTCTTCTTCTTCTTCTGCATCTTTTCCCAAGTGTGTCTGTCCTGGCAAGGATGCGAACCAATGGCTATGGATTTTGATACAAAAGTGACACCTCACTGATCCATTCAGCCATCTTCTTCTTCTTCTTCTTCTTTGTCTGCATCTTTTCCCAAGTGTGTCTGACCTGGCAAGGATGCGAACCAATGTCTTTGGATTTTGATACAAAAGTGACACCTCACTGATCCATTCAGCCATCTTCTTCTTCTTCTTCTCCTTCTTCTTCTTTGTCTGCATCTTTTCCCAAGTGTTTCTGTCCTGGCAAGGATGCGAACCAATGTCTTTGGATTTTGATACAAAAGTGACACCTCACTGATCCATTCAGCCATCTTCTTCTTCTTCTTCTTCTTCTTCTTCTTCTTCTTCTTTGTCTGCATCTTTTCCCAAGTGTGTCTGACCTGGCAAGGATGCGAACCAATGTCTTTGGATTTTGATACAAAAGTGACACCTCACTGATCCATTCAGCCATCTTCTTCTTCTTCTTCTTCTTCTTCTTCTTCTTTGTCTGCATCTTTTCCCAAGTGTGTCTGACCTGGCAAGGATGCGAACCAATGGCTATGGATTTTGATACAAAAGTGACACCTCACTGATCCATTCAGCCATCTTCTTCTTCTTCTTCTTCTTCTTCTTCTTCTTCTTCTTCTTCTTCTTCTTCTTCTGCATCTTTTCCCAAGTGTGTCTGTCCTGGCAAGGATGCGAACCAATGGCTATGGATTTTGATACAAAAGTGACACCTCACTGATCCATTCAGCCATCTTCTTCTTCTTCTTCTTCTTCTTCTTCTTCTTCTTCTTCTTTGTCTGCATCTTTTCCCAAGTGTGTCTGACCTGGCAAGGATGCGAACCAATGTCTTTGGATTTTGATACAAAAGTGACACCTCACTGATCCATTCAGCCATCTTCTTCTTCTTCTTCTTCTTCTTCTTCTTCTTCTTCTTTGTCTGCATCTTTTCCCAAGTGTGTCTGACCTGGCAAGGATGCGAACCAATGTCTTTGGATTTTGATACAAAAGTGACACCTCACTGATCCATTCAGCCATCTTCTTCTTCTTCTTCTTCTTCTTCTTCTTTGTCTGCATCTTTTCCCAAGTGTGTCTGTCCTGGCAAGGATGCGAACCAATGTCTTTGGATTTTGATACAGAAATGACACCTCCCTGATCCCTTCAGCCATCTTCTTCTTCTTCTTCTTCTTCTTCTTCTTTTCCCAAGTGTGTCTGACCTGGCAAGGATGCGAACCAATGGCTTTGGATTTTGATACAAAAGTGACACCTCACTGGTCCATTCAGCCATCTTCTTCTTCTTCTTCTTCTTCTTCTTTGTCTGCATCTTTTCCCAAGTGTGTCTGTCCTGGCAAGGATGCGAACCAATGTCTTTGGATTTTGATACAGAAGTGACACCTCACTGGTCCATTCAGCCATCTTCTTCTTCTTCTTCTTTGTCTGCATCTTTTCCCAAGTGTTTCTGTCCTGGCAAGGATGCGAACCAATGTCTTTGGATTTTGATACAGAAGTGACACCTCACTGGTCCATTCAGCCATCTTCTTCTTCTTCTTCTTTGTCTGCATCTTTTCCCAAGTGTTTCTGTCCTGGCAAGGATGCGAACCAATGTCTTTGGATTTTGATACAGAAGTGACACCTCACTGGTCCATTCAGCCATCTTCTTCTTCTTCTTCTTCTTCTTCTTTGTCTGCATCTTTTCCCAAGTGTGTCTGTCCTGGCAAGGATGCGAACCAATGTCTTTGGATTTTGATACAGAAGTGACACCTCACTGGTCCATTCAGCCATCTTCTTCTTCTTCTTCTTCTTCTTCTTCTTCTTTGTCTGCATCTTTTCCCAAGTGTTTCTGTCCTGGCAAGGATCCGAACCAATGGCTTTGGATTTTGATACAAAAGTGACACCTCACTGATCCATTCAGCCATCTTCTTCTTCTTCTTCTTCTTCTTCTTTGTCTGCATCTTTTCCCAAGTGTGTCTGTCCTGGCAAGGATGCGAACCAATGTCTTTGGATTTTGATACAGAAGTGACACCTCACTGATCCATTCAGCCATCTTCTTCTTCTTCTTCTTCTTCTTCTTCTTCTTTGTCTGCATCTTTTCCCAAGTGTGTCTGTCCTGGCAAGGATGCGAACCAATGGCTTTGGATTTTGATACAAAAGTGACACCTCACTGATCCATTCAGCCATCTTCTTCTTCTTCTTCTTCTTCTTCTTCTTCTTTGTCTGCATCTTTTCCCAAGTGTGTCTGTCCTGGCAAGGATGCGAACCAATGTCTTTGGATTTTGATACAGAAGTGACACCTCACTGGTCCATTCAGCCATCTTCTTCTTCTTCTTCTTTGTCTGCATCTTTTCCCAAGTGTGTCTGTCCTGGCGAGGATGCGAACCAATGTCTTTGGATTTTGATACAGAAGTGACACCTCACTGGTCCATTCAGCCATCTTCTTCTTCTTCTTCTTTGTCTGCATCTTTTCCCAAGTGTGTCTGTCCTGGCAAGGATGCGAACCAATGTCTTTGGATTTTGATACAGAAGTGACACCTCACTGGTCCATTCAGCCATCTTCTTCTTCTTCTTCTTTGTCTGCATCTTTTCCCAAGTGTGTCTGTCCTGGCGAGGATGCGAACCAATGTCTTTGGATTTTGATACAGAAGTGACACCTCACTGGTCCATTCAGCCATCTTCTTCTTCTTCTTCTTTGTCTGCATCTTTTCCAAAGTGTTTCTGTCCTGGCAAGGATCCGAACCAATGTCTTTGGATTTTGATACAAAAGTGACACCTCACTGGTCCATTCAGCCATCTTCTTCTTCTTCTTCTTCTTCTTCTTCTTCTTCTTCTTCTTCTTTGTCTGCATCTTTTCCCAAGTGTGTCTGTCCTGGCAAGGATGCGAACCAATGTCTTTGGATTTTGATACAGAAGTGACACCTCACTGGTCCATTCATCCATCTTCTTCTTCTTCTTCTTCTTTGTCTGCATCTTTTCCCAAGTGTGTCTGTCCTGGCAAGGATGCGAACCAATGGCTTTGGATTTTGATACAGAAGTGACACCTCACTGGTCCATTCAGCCATCTTCTTCTTCTTCTTCTTTGTCTGCATCTTTTCCCAAGTGTTTCTGTCCTGGCAAGGATGCGAACCAATGTCTTTGGATTTTGATACAGAAGTGACACCTCACTGGTCCATTCAGCCATCTTCTTCTTCTTCTTCTTTGTCTGCATCTTTTCCCAAGTGTTTCTGTCCTGGCAAGGATCCAAACCAATGTCTTTGGATTTTGATACAAAAGTGACACCTCACTGATCCATTCAGCCATCTTCTTCTTCTTCTTCTTCTTCTTCTTTGTATGCATCTTTTCCCAAGTGTGTCTGTCCTGGCAAGGATGCGAACCAATGTCTTTGGATTTTGATACAGAAGTGACACCTCACTGGTCCATTCAGCCATCTTCTTCTTCTTCTTCTTCTTCTTCTTCTTCTTCTTCTTTGTCTGCATCTTTTCCAAAGTGTTTCTGTCCTGGCAAGGATGCGAACCAATGTCTTTGGATTTTGATACAGAAGTGACACCTCACTGGTCCATTCAGCCATCTTCTTCTTCTTCTTCTTTGTCTGCATCTTTTCCCAAGTGTTTCTGTCCTGGCAAGGATGCGAACCAATGTCTTTGGATTTTGATACAGAAGTGACACCTCACTGGTCCATTCAGCCATCTTCTTCTTCTTCTTCTTCTTCTTCTTTGTCTGCATCTTTTCCCAAGTGTTTCTGTCCTGGCAAGGATGCGAACCAATGTCTTTGGATTTTGATACAAAAGTGACACCTCACTGATCCATTCAGCCATCTTCTTCTTCTTCTTCTTCTTCTTCTTCTTCTTTGTCTGCATCTTTTCCCAAGTGTGTCTGTCCTGGCAAGGATGCGAACCAATGTCTTTGGATTTTGATACAAAAGTGACACCTCACTGGTCCATTCAGCCATCTTCTTCTTCTTCTTTGTCTGCATCTTTTCCCAAGTGTGTCTGTCCTGGCAAGGATGCGAACCAATGTCTTTGGATTTTGATACAAAAGTGACACCTCACTGACCCATTCAGCCATCTTCTTCTTCTTCCTCTTCTTCTTGGTATGCATCTTTTCCCAAGTGTGTCTGTCCTGGCAAGGATGCGAACCAATGTCTTTGGATTTTGATACAAAAGTGACACCTCACTGGTCCATTCAGCCATCTTCTTCTTCTTCTTCTTCTTCTTCTTCTTTGTATGCATCTTTTCCCAAGTGTGTCTGTCCTGGCAAGGATGCGAACCAATGTCTTTGGATTTTGATACAAAAGTGACACCTCACTGATCCATTCAGCCATCTTCTTCTTCTTCTTCTTCTTCTTCTTCTTTGTATGCATCTTTTCCCAAGTGTGTGTGTCCTGGCAAGGATGCGAACCAATGTCTTTGGATTTTGATACAAAAGTGACACCTCACTGGTCCATTCAGCCATCTTCTTCTTCTTCTTTGTCTGCATCTTTTCCCAAGTGTGTCTGACCTGGCAAGGATGCGAACCAATGTCTTTGGATTTTGATACAGAAATGACACCTCACTGACTCATTCAGCCATCTTCTTCTTCTTCTTCTTTGTCTGCATCTTTTCCCAAGTGTTTCTGTCCTGGCAAGGATGCGAACCAATGTCTTTGGATTTTGATACAAAAGTGACACCTCACTGATCCATTCAGCCATCTTCTTCTTCTTCTTCTTCTTCTTCTTCTTTGTATGCATCTTTTCCCAAGTGTGTCTGTCCTGGCAAGGATGCGAACCAATGTCTTTGGATTTTGATACAAAAGTGACACCTCACTGGTCCATTCAGCCATCTTCTTCTTCTTCTTTGTCTGCATCTTTTCCCAACTGTGTCTGTCCTGGCAAGGATGCGAACCAATGTCTTTGGATTTTGATACAAAAGTGACACCTCACTGATCCATTCAGCCATCTTCTTCTTCTTCTTCTTCTTCTTTGTCTGCATCTTTTCCCAAGTGTGTCTGTCCTGGCAAGGATGCGAACCAATGTCTTTGGATTTTGATACAAAAGTGACACCTCACTGATCCATTCAGCCATCTTCTTCTTCTTCTTCTTCTTCTTCTTCTTTGTATGCATCTTTTCCCAAGTGTGTCTGTCCTGGCAAGGATGCGAACCAATGTCTTTGGATTTTGATACAAAAGTGACACCTCACTGATCCATTCAGCCATCTTCTTCTTCTTCTTCTTCTTCTTCTTCTTTGTATGCATCTTTTCCCAAGTGTGTGTGTCCTGGCAAGGATGCGAACCAATGTCTTTGGATTTTGATACAAAAGTGACACCTCACTGGTCCATTCAGCCATCTTCTTCTTCTTCTTTGTCTGCATCTTTTCCCAAGTGTGTCTGACCTGGCAAGGATGCGAACCAATGTCTTTGGATTTTGATACAGAAATGACACCTCACTGACTCATTCAGCCATCTTCTTCTTCTTCTTCTTTGTCTGCATCTTTTCCCAAGTGTTTCTGTCCTGGCAAGGATGCGAACCAATGTCTTTGGATTTTGATACAAAAGTGACACCTCACTGGTCCATTCAGCCATCTTCTTCTTCTTCTTCTTCTTCTTTGTATGCATCTTTTCCCAAGTGTGTCTGTCCTGGCAAGGATGCGAACCAATGTCTTTGGATTTTGATACAAAAGTGACACCTCACTGGTCCATTCAGCCATCTTCTTCTTCTTCTTTGTCTGCATCTTTTCCCAACTGTGTCTGTCCTGGCAAGGATGCGAACCAATGTCTTTGGATTTTGATACAAAAGTGACACCTCACTGATCCATTCAGCCATCTTCTTCTTCTTCTTCTTCTTCTTTGTCTGCATCTTTTCCCAAGTGTGTCTGTCCTGGCAAGGATGCGAACCAATGTCTTTGGATTTTGATACAAAAGTGACACCTCACTGATCCATTCAGCCATCTTCTTCTTCTTCTTCTTCTTCTTCTTCTTTGTATGCATCTTTTCCCAAGTGTGTCTGTCCTGGCAAGGATGCGAACCAATGTCTTTGGATTTTGATACAAAAGTGACACCTCACTGATCCATTCAGCCATCTTCTTCTTCTTCTTCTTCTTCTCCTCTGTCTGCATCTTTTCCCAAGTGTGTCTGTCCTGGCAAGGATGCGAACCAATGTCTTTAGATTTTGATACAAAAGTGACACCTCACTGATCCATTCAGCCATCTTCTTCTTCTTCTTCTTCTTCTTCTTCTTTGCATGCATCTTTTCCCAGGTGTGTCTGTCCTGGCAAGGATGCGAACCAATGTCTTTGGATTTTGATACAAAAGTGACACCTCACTGATCCATTCAGCCATCTTCTTCTTCTTCTTCTTCTTCTTCGTCTGCATCTTTTCCCAAGTGTGTCTCTCCTGGCAAGGATGCGAACCAATGTCTTTGGATTTTGATACAAAAGTGACACCTCACTGGTCCATTCAGCCATCTTCTTCTTCTTCTTCTTCTTCTTCTTCTTCTTCTTCTTTGTCTGCATCTTTTCCCAAGTGTGTCTGTCCTGGCAAGGATGCGAACCAATGTCTTTGGATTTTGATACAAAAGTGACACCTCACTGATCCATTCAGCAATCTTCTTCTTCTTCTTCTTCTTCTTCTTCTGCATCTTTTCCCAAGTGTGTCTGTCCTGGCAAGGATGCGAACCAATGTCTTTGGATTTTGATACAAAAGTGACACCTCACTGATCCATTCAGCAATATTCTTCTTCTTCTTCTTCTTCTTCTTCTTCTGCATCTTTTCCCAAGTGTGTCTGTCCTGGCAAGGATGCGAACCAATGGCTTTGGATTTTGATACAAAAGTGACACCTCACTGATCCATTCAGCAATCTTCTTCTTCTTCTTCTTCTTCTTCTTCTGCATCTTTTCCCAAGTGTGTCTGTCCTGGCAAGGATGCGAACCAATGTCTTTGGATTTTGATACAAAAGTGACACCTCACTGGTCCATTCAGCCATCTTCTTCTTCTTCTTCTTCTTCTTCTTCTTCTTCTTCTTCTTCTGCATCTTTTCCCAAGTGTGTCTGACCTGGCAAGGATGCGAACCAATGGCTTTGGATTTTGATACAGAAATGACACCTCACTGATCCCTTCAGCCATCTTCTTCTTCTTCTTCTGCATCTTTTCCCAAGTGTGTCTGTCCTGGCAAGGATGCGAACCAATGTCTTTGGATTTTGATACAAAAGTGACACCTCACTGGTCCATTCAGCCATCTTCTTCTTCTTCTTCTTCTTCTTCTTCTTCTGCATCTTTTCCCAAGTGTGTCTGTCCTGGCAAGGATGCGAACCAATGGCTTTGGATTTTGATACAAAAGTGACACCTCACTGATCCATTCAGCAATCTTCTTCTTCTTCTTCTTCTTCTTCTTCTTCTGCATCTTTTCCCAAGTGTGTCTGTCCTGGCAAGGATGCGAACCAATGTCTTTGGATTTTGATACAAAAGTGACACCTCACTGGTCCATTCAGCCATCTTCTTCTTCTTCTTCTTCTTCTTCTTCTTCTTCTTCTTCTTCTTCTTCTTCTGCATCTTTTCCCAAGTGTGTCTGACCTGGCAAGGATGCGAACCAATGGCTTTGGATTTTGATACAGAAGTGACACCTCACTGATCCATTCAGCAATCTTCTTCTTCTTCTTCTTCTTCTTCTGCATCTTTTCCCAAGTGTGTCTGTCCTGGAAAGGATGCGAACCAATGTCTTTGGATTTTGATACAAAAGTGACACCTCACTGGTCCATTCAGCCATCTTCTTCTTCTTCTTCTTCTTCTTCTTCTTCTGCATCTTTTCCCAAGTGTGTCTGTCCTGGCAAGGATGCGAACCAATGGCTTTGGATTTTGATACAAAAGTGACACCTCACTGATCCATTCAGCAATCTTCTTCTTCTTCTTCTTCTTCTTCTTCCGCATCTTTTCCCAAGTGTGTCTGTCCTGGCAAGGATGCGAACCAATGTCTTTGGATTTTGATACAAAAGTGACACCTCACTGGTCCATTCAGCCATCTTCTTCTTCTTCTTCTTCTTCTTCTTCTTCTTCTGCATCTTTTCCCAAGTGTGTCTGACCTGGCAAGGATGCGAACCAATGGCTTTGGATTTTGATACAGAAGTGACACCTCAGTGATCCATTCAGCAATCTTCTTCTTCTTCTTCTTCTTCTTCTTCTTCTGCATCTTTTCCCAAGTGTGTCTGTCCTGGCAAGGATGCGAACCAATGTCTTTGGATTTTGATACAAAAGTGACACCTCACTGATCCATTCAGCCATCTTCTTCTTCTTCTTCTTCTTCTTCTTTGTCTGCATCTTTTCCCAAGTGTGTCTCTCCTGGCAAGGATGCGAACCAATGTCTTTGGATTTTGATACAAAAGTGACACCTCACTGGTCCATTCAGCCATCTTCTTCTTCTTCTTCTTCTTCTTCTTCTTTGTCTGCATCTTTTCCCAAGTGTGTCTGTCCTGGCAAGGATGCGAACCAATGGCTTTGGATTTTGATACAAAAGTGACACCTCACTGATCCATTCAGCAATCTTCTTCTTCTTCTTCTTCTTCTGCATCTTTTCCCAAGTGTGTCTGTCCTGGCAAGGATGCGAACCAATGGCTTTGGATTTTGATACAAAAGTGACACCTCACTGATCCATTCAGCAATCTTCTTCTTCTTCTTCTTCTTCTGCATCTTTTCCCAAGTGTGTCTGTCCTGGCAAGGATGCGAACCAATGTCTTTGGATTTTGATACAAAAGTGACACCTCACTGATCCATACAGCAATCTTCTTCTTCTTCTTCTTCTTCTTCTTCTTCTGCATCTTTTCCCAAGTGTGTCTCTCCTGGCAAGGATGCGAACCAATGGCTTTGGATTTTGATACAAAAGTGACACCTCACTGATCCATTCAGCCATCTTCTTCTTCTTCTTCTTCTTCTTCTTCTTCTTCTTCTTCTTTGTCTGCATCTTTTCCCAAGTGTGTCTGACCTGGCAAGGATGCAAACCAATGTCTTTGGATTTTGATACAAAAGTGACACCTCACTGATCCATTCAGCCATCTTCTTCTTCTTCTTCTTCTTCTTCTTTGTCTGCATCTTTTCCCAAGTGTGTCTGTCCTGGCAAGGATGCGAACCAATGTCTTTGGATTTTGATACAGAAATGACACCTCACTGATCCCTTCAGCCATCTTCTTCTTCTTCTTCTTCTTCTTTTCCCAAGTGTGTCTGACCTGGCAAGGATGCGAACCAATGTCTTTGGATTTTGATACAAAAGTGACACCTCACTGATCCATTCAGCCATCTTCTTCTTCTTCTTCTTCTCCTTCTTCTTTGTCTGCATCTTTTCCCAAGTGTGTCTGACCTGGCAAGGATGCGAACCAATGTCTTTGGATTTTGATACAGAAATGACACCTCACTGATCCCTTCAGCCATCTTTTTCTTCTTCTTCTTCTTCTTTTCCCAAGTGTGTCTGACCTGGCAAGGATGCGAACCAATGTCTTTGGTTTTTGATACAAAAGTGACACCTCACTGATCCATTCAGCCATCTTCTTCTTCTTCTTCTTCTTCTTCTTTGTCTGCATCTTTTCCCAAGTGTGTCTGTCCTGGCAAGGATGCGAACCAATGTCTTTGGATTTTGATACAGAAATGACACCTCACTGATCCCTTCAGCCATCTTCTTCTTCTTCTTCTTCTTCTTTTCCCAAGTGTGTCTGACCTGGCAAGGATGCAAACCAATGTCTTTGGATTTTGATACAAAAGTGACACCTCACTGATCCATTCAGCCATCTTCTTCTTCTTCTTTGTCTGCATCTTTTCCCAAGTGTGTCTGTCCTGGCAAGGATGCGAACCAATGTCTTTGGATTTTGATACAGAAATGACACCTCACTGATCCCTTCAGCCATCTTCTTCTTCTTCTTCTTCTTTTTCCAAGTGTGTCTGACCTGGCAAGGATGCGAACCAATGTCTTTGGATTTTGATACAAAAGTGACACCTCACTGATCCATTCAGCCATCTTCTTCTTCTTCTTCTTCTCCTTCTTCTTTGTCTGCATCTTTTCCCAAGTGTGTCTGACCTGGCAAGGATGCGAACCAATGTCTTTGGATTTTGATACAAAAGTGACACCTCACTGATCCATTCAGCAATCTTCTTCTTCTTCTTCTTCTTCTTCTTCTTCTTCTTCTGCTGCATCTTTTCCCAAGTGTGTCTGTCCTGGTAAGGATGCGAACCAATGGCTTTGGATTTTGATACAAAAGTGAGACCTCACTGATCCATTCAGCCATCTTCTTCTTCTTCTTCTTTTTCTTCTTCTTCTTTGTCTGCATCTTTTCCCAAGTGTGTCTGACCTGGCAAGGATGCGAACCAATGTCTTTGGATTTTGATACAAAAGTGACACCTCACTGATCCATTCAGCCATCTTCTTCTTCTTCTTTTTCTTCTTCTTTGTCTGCATCTTTTCCCAAGTGTGTCTGTCCTGGCAAGGATGCGAACCAATGTCTTTGGATTTTGATACAGAAATGACACCTCACTGATCCCTTCAGCCATCTTCTTCTTCTTCTTCTTCTTCTTTTCCCAAGTGTGTCTGACCTGGCAAGGATGCGAACCAATGTCTTTGGATTTTGATACAGAAATGACACCTCACTGATCCCTTCAGCCATCTTCTTCTTCTTCTTCTTCTTCTTCTTTTCCCAAGTGTGTCTGTCCTGGCAAGGATGCGAACCAATGTCTTTGGATTTTGATACAAAAGTGACACCTCACTGATCCATTCAGCCATCTTCTTCTTCTTCTTCTTTGTCTGCATCTTTTCCCAAGTGTGTCTGTCTTGGCAAGGATGCGAACCAATGGCTTTGGATTTTGATACAAAAGTGACACCCCACTGACCCATTCAGCCATCTCCTTCTTCTTCCTCTTCTTCTTTGTCTGCACCTTTTCCCAAGTGTGTCTGACCTGGCAAGGATGCGAACCAATGTCTTTGGATTTTGATACAGAAATGACACCTCACTGACTCATTCAGCCATCTTCTTCTTCTTCTTCTTTGTCTGCATCTTTTCCCAAGTGTGTCTGTCCTGGCAAGGATGCGAACCAATGTCTTTGGATTTTGATACAGAAGTGACACCTCACTGACCCATTCAGCCATCTTCTTCTTCTTCTTCTTCTTTTCCCAAGTGAGTCTGACCTGGCAAGGATGCGAACCAATGTCTTTGGATTTTGATACAGAAGTGACACTTCACTGATCCATTCAGCCATTTTCTTCTTCTTCTTCTTCTTCTTCTTTTTCTTCTTCTTCTTTGTCTGCATCTTTTCCCACCTTTATGTGGGGTCGATGTTTCTGGCCAGCATTCTCTATCTACCTCTGTCCCACACTTCATCACCGGTTAATCCCTTTGATCGAAGGTCATCCTTGATACAGTCCATCCACCTTCGCTTTAGTCTCCCTCTTCTTCTCAGTCCTTGTACCTCCATTTCCATCACTTCTTCTTCTTCTTTGTCTGCATCTTTACCCACCTTTATGTGGGGTCGATGTTTCTGGCCAGCGTTCTCCATCTACCTCTGTCCCACACTTCATCACCGGTTAATCCCTTTGATTGCAGGTCATCCTTGATACAGTCCATCCACCTTCGCTTTGGTCTCCCTCTCCTTATACCTCTACCTCTCGTTCCTTGTACTAGCAATCAAGAGAGATTTCTTTTGATACCCAAAGGAGTGAGTGAACTTCGTTTTAATCTGATCACTACCAATATATGCACCTGTATAGCTTTTTACATTTCTCAGAGTCCTCCTTCTCTCTTAGCCTATCAAAATCTAAAATGATGCTTCTGAATCCTTGTCAGAGCAGATGAACTAATCATGTGTAGTTCCCCTTTTGGGTATAAATCCCTCTCTAGGTCAAATCAATTCGGTATTAATCATGAAATAGCTGTTGCTTAATATTTAATACACACACATATATATACATATATATATATATATATATATATATATATATATATATATATATATATATATATATATATATATATATGTATATATACACACACATATATATATATATGTATATATATATATATATATATATATATATATATATATATATATATAGAGCCTATGTGTGTATACACAAGATATATTTACATACATACGCACATATATAAATATATAAATATATATACAGTATATATAAATGGACATATATTTATATATATATATATATATACATATATACATATATATATATACATATATATATATATATATATATATATATATATATATATATATATACATTAAAATAAATAATCCACACCTTCAACAAGATATTTCGTGGATATATGAAATTATGTACCAAAACTTAAGTACTTGTTTTAAAACAAATAACTTCTCAATTTTACTTCATCTTTTCTATCAATACCAACATTTTCCGGTAATACACTCTTAACAAATGAAAAGCACTGATCTTTACAATCCATATCTTAGACTTCATACATAGCATAGCAATACTACTATTCACCTCAGATGTCATTACGCCTCGCTTTTTGCAAATAATCAGTATGGCATTTTGGCACAGCTTATTTGATACCTGGCCCGCCCTCCAGGATCTATGGCACTATAGTCCATTTCTTTTAGTGAGTCATATTTGCACCGACTCGCAGCGGTGCCCTTTTAGCTCGGAAAAGTTTCCTGATCGCTGATTGGTTAGAATGATCTTGGCCAACCAATCAGCGACCAAGAAACTTTTCCGAGCTAAAAGGGCACCGCTGCGAGTCGCTGCAAGTCTAACCAATCAGCGATCAGGAAACTTTTCCGAGCTAAAAGGGCACCGTTGCGAGTCGGTGCAAATATGCTTCGCTAAAAGAAATGGACTATAGAGTATAATGCCAAGTGTGTTTCATTAATGAGTATACTCTTGACTTGAAGACGAAGCTCTAAGAGCGGAGAAGGAAATAGGACAGACATAAGAATAGTGTGACGTCACGTGGCAATGACGTGTATGAATTCATGACCACTTCCTCCTTTCCCATAAGTCGAAAGTATACACACTGTGAATGGTAGATCGTTTATGCAAAGAAGGTGATAACTGTTGTAGGATGTTTGGCCGTTTTGTCATATAAGTGAAAAAGATTTCGAAACCAGATTTAAATAACATAATGTCCGAACATGTAATCATACCATTAATTAGGAAGGAGCAAAAGAAATACTGTATTGTCAGGATATATAGTAATAAAACGCGAGAGAATTGAATACAAGCTACTCTTACTAAGGTTTAAGATACTGAACCAAAATATCTAAAAGAATGCCTGAACAAACTAGAACTAGAAACAAATGTTAACACAAGACACATGAGTGACAAACATAGGCTATCTGAACCAAGAACAAATAGTAAATTTGGTGAAAGGGCTTTTAGCTACTGTGCGCCTAGACATTATAATAAACTGCCAACTGAAATGAAGGACCTAAAGGGAGCAATTGAATTTAAGAAGAAACTAAAGACATTACTTTTCACAAGATCATATGATTTAGAAGATGCTACAATCAAAGAATTGTATAAGTTATAATGAAAATGTTTCGTTAAATTAATATGGACCCGCCCGAAAAGTAGTTCACTCGACTTCAGTGGAGGGTTGGATTTAAACCCAAAACAAGCAAAGAAATATAAAATCGTGCAGAATTGATGAGCAGCTATAGCCCAGGAATGTATAAATTTGACGAACTGCTTGTAAGCAACGTATTTAGACATTAATCATTTTTAAACCAGCTGCGTAATAATTTTTATGTTTTTATATTCTTTCTTTTTTACTACTCTCGCAAAGATGACTATGAAACTGTTACTAGCTTTTAGTACTTCTTGGCCCAGAGGAAGCATAACAAATTCGTTACGAAAGCCCCAGGTCAAAATTTCGTTTTCTGATCCTTCCTACAGCTTAGTGAAATTATATATACATACATATACACATATAGTATATACGAATACAAACACATACATACACATGCACATGTACACATATACATACTCATGCACATATACACATAAACATATACACACACACAAAGATAGTAGGTTGGTCAAGGCACCAGCCGCCCGTTGAGATACTACCGCTAGAGAGTTATTGGGTCCTTTGACAGCCCAGACAGTACTATATTGGATCCCTCTATGTAGTTACGGCTCAGCTCATTTTTTCTTTGCCTACATAGGCTATACACCGAATAATCTGGCCTATTCTTTCCACATTCTCGTCTGTCCTCATAAACCTGGCAACACTGAGATTACCCAACAATTCTTCTTCACCCAAGGGGTTAACTATTGTAGTTGCCCAGTGGGTACTTTTCTCTTGGTAGGGGTAGAAGAGACTCTTTAGCTATGGTAAGCAGCTCTTCTAGGAGAAGGACACTCCAAAATCGAACGATTATTCTCTTGAAATGGATAGTGTCATAGCCTGTGTACCAAGGTCTTACACTAACTTGAGTTTTCTTGCTTGAGGGTACACTCAGCGCCCTATACTATCTTATTTCTCTTCCTTTTCCTTGAGATTTTTGTAGTTTATACATGAAAAATTTATTTTAATGTTGCTACTGTTCTTAAAATATCTTATTCCAAGTGTTCATTACTTCTCTTGTATTTTATTTATTGCCTTATTTCCTTTCTTCACTGGGTTATTTTCCCTGTTGAACCCCTAGGCTTATAGTATCCTGTAAGGGCAGTGAGATAAGCTTCACCAACGACAACTGACAGTTTATTCAAACATAACTGGGAATATAATACAGGGTGCGGACGGAAAAGTAGTATTATATTCCCACGTATGTTTAAATAAACTGTCAGTTGTCGTTGGTGAAGGTTGTCTCACTGTCCTTACAATCCTGCTTTTCCAACGCGAGAGAGAGAGAGAGAGAGAGAGAGAGAGAGAGAGAGAGAGAGAGAGAGAGAGACCTTCCCCTTGCAAGGAAGCATAAGGAACTTTTTACTCTTACGACTCGCTCAAAACAATTAGACCAAGCTCAATAAGATTTCGGATTCATTGTTCATGTGAAGGACCAATGTCAGTTGCTGGCCAGAATAGCCCAATAACGTAATCGGTTATAACAATAAACAAATACATATGACAGATAAAACAAATATATATGACAGACAAATCATAGGGGCTAGACGCACCGTCAAAAAGCCCCTGTCCGGAGAGAAGCTCCGGGCAATCTAAAGAAGAAGAAGAAGACAAATCGGTGCTATTATATAATGCTATCTACCGTCGAATTTCTACTACAGTATGCTATCTACCTTAAAGTATGTTATCTACCGTCAATGTTAATCCTCCTGTTTGATGAGGATTATCAAACGGATTACTTACCACCAGTATGTTATCCTCATTGGACTTTAATGATAGTCTAATAATATTTATTGGAAGGATAACATGGATGCATAATTATAAACAGTTTGTAGGTTAGGTTAGGTTGGGTTAGACTATGTTAGGACATGGGTGCATAATTATAAGCAGTTTGTAAGTTAGGTTAGGTTGGGTTGAGTTAGGTTAGGTTAGGGTGGGTTATCAATCGGTATTGATCCTCCTTATTAGAGGCGGATTAGCAAGTAGACCGTATCATGGTAGGTATCATACTATAGTCAGAAAGGGGTGGTAGATAGCAAAATCGGCGGTAGATAGCATACTATAGTAGCACCGACAAATCAGTCTCCCCACAAAGTATGGTGAAAGGGATAAATGCGTTTACTAATCATATGAAACTTTTCCCTATATGCTTAATTTCCCATCTAAGTGCAAAATCATCATACCATCCAAATAATAATACGTCCACTGTTTATGACCAATTATTCAAAATTTCTCCTAGACCACAGGAAGGATTTGTTATGGTGAACTAACCTAATTTTCATACTATATTGACTTGGGCCACAGCGCTGGCTCACGTGACAAAAAATTCAATATATCATATCATATCATATATCTCACAGGCTACGGTACAGCTAACGTAAACAGTAACCTAAGATGAAGGCTCGTTTCTAAGAAAAGAATGCATGAACAAGATACTTGAAGCTCCCCAAGTCACAATCTGCTTGATAATCAGTAATGTACTTTATCCCTTTCGTTCTCCCTCTCCCATTCCTAGCAATAGTAAGAACGATTAAAGAAAAAAAGAAGTATCTCGCAACTGTTCAAGGAAAGTGTTGCTATTCTGTGGAGCGTTAAATTAGAGACAGGAATGGCACCTTAAACCTTGAATAAAAGTCACAGTGCTTGGACGGAGCTTATTGTTTCATATCTGTATGTAGACAGCTGCTGTCCTTCCCATTGTCTAGAACTCTGGAACTCTAGATCTTATAAGATTACTCTGGTATTTCTAATTCTTTTTTTACGATTTTAATAGGAGTTATTTTTTTACATCAGTTCTCCATATAACCTTGAAATTTCATCGACTAACCTAATTTTCATACTATATTGACTTAAGCGCTGGCTCATGTGACAAAATTTCAATATATCATATCTCACAGGCTACGGTATATATAGCTAACTTATGTACAAGACAAAACTTGACCTGATTCAACATGACAACTGTAATCTGAGCTGTGTAATTATTGTGTATTGCTCACTAAACTCAAAATAATCAGTTTAAGAAAGTATCTTCCGAAACAATAGAAAAAAAACACACGAAAGAAATCGAAAGTTCTTCATTACCCATAGACTTTGATAGCATAAGATATGATTACATTTAAATGGAAAAGTACAAAATTCATTCATATTATTAATTAATAGTAGATGTCATAAGCAGATCTGTGTCCAATAAACAAACACAATGTAGGCCTACTTAAACGTGGGAAGTTTATTTAGTCACAGAGTCACAGGTAAAGGGAAGTACTGAAACCGCATGGCCGAGAGAAGAGACTGCGTGTTTAATTTCAACATTTTAAATGGTAAAGCACAACAATCATAAAATTATTGATAAAAAGAAAATTACACCAACATAGATTTGAACAATGGGTAGACACAATATACATGAAAATGAAATTTACTTAGAGAAATAGAAAATAAAATGAGTAGTATCCACCTACCTGGGTGGGTGACAAGACCGTCATGAACGCGGTCGTTCTTTCTGTACATTTAGTTAGCCAGAACGACCCTTCCCGGCATTATTTGCTTTAACAACTTTAGCTATTTAGAATTTTAGCTAGGGATTCTTATATTATGTCATTGTTGTCGTGGATTTGGCTAGTTATATCGAGCCTCACGAGTGCTAGGCTTCCTAGCCTAGGCACCTACACACTTCACGCATGATAAAACCTTCCTGGTAAAGTTTTATTGAAGCTCAGGCAATATTTTACACATTTATGATATTACTGCCTTATGTTTTCCATCAGGACGTCATGGCTATCTCACCCAAAAATATCTTGCCCGGCACACAACGCAACAAAAGCAAAGTAAACCCGTTCCCCGAGGTAACTCCATATATAGAGCCCGACTTCATAGCTCTCTTTTGACATGTTTCCTACTGTACGACACAAGACTTGACCTTGTATAGCAGAACTAACTTAACCAGTTCTTTGATGGGAATAAAGCATTTGCATTCATTTGTTACCAGTGGTTTCTAGTGTTGATCATTATCATCTTGATTTAACTGCACTGTTGGTCTGATACTAAGAAAGCTAGTAACATTTTATTTTGCGATGTATAGGTCTACGGAATTGGGCTTTATAAACAGGCATTACACCACATAAGATGCATGAGATTTATATCCCGTACATCGTATAATAGCTTATTGCTTTGATACATTAGTTATGTCTATTTAAATACCAATACATTAAAAACTAAGGAATTTAACACAGAAAACGTTATTCTATATATCTTTATAATCATGTCTACGAATCAGAACGAGACCAGACTTCAGTCCTAACGGACTTTTTCAATGTTCAAAAGGTCATCTTATCTTGCAAATTCCATACAGCTTGCCGCCACTGTTGACCAAATTAACCTATAGCCAACTTCAACTCCCGTTTAAGTTCAGACTGAATTTGAGAGTTCATGACGTATGGTGCTTTACCTGTGTTAAGTTTGAATGGTTGCCGAAGTTAGTTTGAATTTCTAGTTACAGTATCTTGGTAAAGCTTGGTTCAGTCCAAAATCACACACATCATCAGCATTAGGTATGTGGGCGCTGGTTTCTTTCAAAAATGTGTTTTTCTTAGGCAGAGGTTGCCTACGCTTCTTCAGTTAACACAGGATGGAGCATCACCCGACGCGACGTCGAATGTGAAACTCCTGCCTGTCGCTGAAAGCTGTTTTCTCTCGTGTATGTCACTATAAACAAATACAAAGGGAATATTTTCTGTATCACTTATGAGAAATACATCCGAAACACTAAACCGTGACAGTATCACTTTTGAGAAATACATCCGAAACACTAAACCGTGACAGTATCACTTTTGAGAAATACATCCGAAACACTAAACCGCGACGGAGCCACGGAGGGCAGAACATAACTGTCCGAAAAAAGCGGGAAACTGGCAAGAAGTTTGTTTACATTTGCAAATCGTGGTTCCCCATTGGCTGACTAGAAAAGTTGATAGTCCCATTTTTTTTTTAAATTCAAGTAAATGTTTCCTTTTCAGTTGAACATCGTAAACATGCTTTATATTTTATGTTCCCGACTTTTCCTTTACCCTGTTTTTTTATCACTATAACCCTGTTGACGTTTTAACTTTAAGCCTAGTTTTACGCAAGAGAACACTCGAACGCACTCCATCTCGTTTCTCTTCCTCTTGTTTTTTTTTTAAAGTTTTTTATAGTTTATATATCAAATATCTATTTTAATGTTAAATAATGTTCTTAGAATATTATATTTCAATTGTTCATTACTCGTTTTGTAGTTTATTATTTATTTCCTTTATTTTTCCCTTTTGGAGCCCTTGGGTTTATAGCAGCTTGTTGTTCCAGCTACGTTTGTAGCTAGTCTAGTAATGATAATAATAATAATAATAATAATAATAATAATAATAATAATAATAATAATAATAATAATAATACCTTTAACGTTTTAACTATAGACCTTGTTTTACGTGAATGTCTCTAGTTATAATTATAAGTGGTAGTACAGGGTGTATATCTATGATCTCTAGTACTGTACACAAAAATGAGACCTAAAATAGCACAGCTGGTATGAAATAAACAGAATTGTGAATGTTAGTTGATGGCAGAAAATGCAGAATAGAATTGTCAATTAGTTCACTTATTTTTTCTAGTCTCGTGTTTAAATATACGTAGATATGAATGTAATTTCTATGTCACTAAAACCAGCTGAGAGACGTGACTGTTGCCGATATGCGGTTCCTGGTTCCTGGTTCCTGGTTCCTTATTGTTCACTCCGCAAAATAAGTTTGCAGGCACTCTATCTCTTTATAGATCGGTGCAAAGTTTCTAAGCTTATTCTTATTATTGTAATTAAGTTTATATCACCTGTGCCTTAAATAAATTAATATCATAATGAGGTTCTCAATCTTTACTTTTATTCCCTTCTACCTTGAAATTAGAAAGGATAACACCTTGCTATCGTCAATTTTGGCAACCTATAGCGGTGTTGCAGGGTCCCCTCGTATGCTAAGCGTGAGAGATTAGTCTCACGGTTTGTACAGTTGCCTCAAAGTATTCCTTTACCCCTTACGCTTATGTTTTATGAAAATAGTATGGTAACACCGCAATGAAAGCCTATTTGTCTTGTAACGACGGACGTGAATGGTCGAGCTATTGGTATGCCAGTGCTCCTATTTTTATAAACACTACTGTAGACAATATATTAATGATATACGAATAATAGTTCACATTACAAGTGAAATAAGTTGCTGTTAAATACTTAGAAAAATAGTATAGTAACAGAGTAGTAATAATAGCAATGGTAAAAATCATATTCATTCCTGATTAATCAGACATCGTCAACCTTCGTTACATTCAGTTGAGGCAGGCGTTTGCTGAAATCCAACTTTAGTTCATAGTAGATATATGGGTTCTTTTTCAGAACATAATTATTTGAATGGAAATACGCTTTCGATTTATATAATCCATCAATTTATAAAGAAATGAGATCATAAACCGCAAATTTCAAGACCTATAAATATAATTTCATAAAGGCAATTATGATAGCCATTGACAGGTCATGATACGGAAGGCTTGGGGAAAAATTAATAGACAACCCTATGTATAAAGGAACAAATATATCCAGTGTATCATTCATATATATATATATTTCTTTTAATTCGAGCCACGTCTCACCAGAGTAGCCTAGATGGAAATTTCTCTGGGCGGTAATTAAACTCGAGTCATCTGAGTAACAACACACCTTAACCACCCTGATGGTCTTTATATCATTGGTAGATATGGTTGCACACCGATAAAATCAGTACTCATATAGATGAGAGAGAGAGACTGAACTATGGTTGGTTTTATTTTGTCAATTTCGTTGGTATTATCAAACAATACTATATAGACCTTTTATAATACCTTGATAATGACAACAGGGACTCGATTAGATAAATGTTGTATAGCCATGTCATTATATAATAAGATAACTCCGATATCCTTGTGTCTGCAATACTTATTACAATACGGTGGGGGTCTGAAACAAGTTATTGACGTCAAACTAGCTGTTTCACAGATCTCGTTCAATATGTAATATTTCCCTCCACATATGACCTAACAAAACATCAAGAAGGAATCATCAGTCGCATGTTAATTTTTATGAAAATAAATTCCATGATGATCATTCTCAGAGTAGTAAGGTATAAATTCATGACGGGCAGTTCGAGAATTTATCGGTTGTCAAAAGCCCACTTGACAACGGAATTACTTTAGGGAATGTAAGTGCTTCGTAAGATATCACTTTTAATACTAAATATTCTAGATAAGATAATTAGCAATTAAAACTTGCAACTAGATGCACCATAGATGGGTAGATACATAGAGATAAAGAGATGGATTGAATTGCTTTCAGTTATCGTCAGGTTTAGAATTTTCTTTTTTTTATTTTACATTTAACTTAAATGACTAAATTTCACCCTCAGTTGAGCTGGCCTTGGTCTTAATCGTTGGTAAAAAATAAAATACCCAGGTCTTTTATTATATAATTATGAATTTTCTTTATTAAAATCAGCTGGATTCATCGATGAATTTATAGCAAATATCTGAAAACTATGTATTACAAATTTGTGATATTCAATGTTTAATCACAATCATAACTTCGTATTAACCTTTTGTTTTAGTACTCAAGCGATACTGGTTGATTGAAGCTTATTATTTTTTTTTTCAGTTTCCATTCTCATAACATTCCTTACATTTGTGGGCAAGGTTTAGTGAAATCACTATGGAAATAAATTATTTATTTCTAGTTATACAATGTTGAATTGTAAAAAAGAAAATAAGTAAAACAAGATCGTATTTGAAACATTAATATTTTGTCCATCCACCATTATGTGCAATAACATCTTGCAATCTGTTTTGCATTGACGAGACGTGGTTATACACAACTTGTCGGTTGCGGCGGAACAGTTCCCAATCGTTGAGAACATACTGGAAAAGACGCTGGTGGTTACGCTCCTGACCCTGCTCCCAGCTGTTGACGATGTTCCCCCAGACATTTTCGATCGGGTTCAAGTCGCATGCTTTGCTCGGCCAGGGAAGGAGAACAATGTCGCGCTGTTCAGCAAACCATGCTCGGACAATCCTCGCAGTATGGATGGAACAGTTATCCTAAAAGAAATAATATAACTGATTAATCATACTGTTAGAACAAGGTGGAAGGAGAACAATTTATATTTTCAATATAAATGACGGCAAAATAATGCCGTTTAGTCCAGCAAAAGGAGTCACAATAATGATTAATAAAAGGGCTTGAGTAGCCAAGGAGGAGACGTGGGTGTTGTGTGTTGATAAGAATATTTGGTCTACTTTTCATGAAGAGGCAAAAAATACCTTGTAACAATTTCAGTGGCTTTATTTGGCCGCTTTAGATTCATCAGGGAATGTAGATCAATGATGTTGATGTAAGATCCTTTTACAGTTATAAAACTAATAAATCCAAGACAAAAGTCTTATTGAGTAATTTGAAACTACTTTATGACCAATATCAGCAATGAGTTGATACCATATTTGTCAAGAAAGGGCATTCATATAACTAAAAAAAAAAAAAAAACAATGCACATACCTGCATGAAAATTATCTGCTCAGGATAAGGAAGAGCATAAGCGCGAACGGAAGGAACCATCACCTCTTCCAAAATTTCGAGATACTGCTCAGCGTTGAACCTTCCACTGATCTGGGCCAATTCACCAACGCCATGCAGGTGTATCCACCCCCAAACGTTACAGGTGATATGGCCGCTTCTGGCTACTTGATAAATATTCTGGCTGTCGTATCTCGTGTTATAACACCTCCAGCAATGCAGACGACCATGCGTGTTAGAAGCGAAGGTCTTTTCGTCACTGAAAATTACTCTGCCCCAGAAGTCTAACCCCTCTCCCAAATAACGTTGAGCAAATTCCAGCCGTGCCGTTTTATGACGATCCTCCAGCTTTTGTTTCACTGCCGGAGTCCTATGGTGGATACCGTCTGCGTGGAGCCTATTTCTTATAGTTCCAGACGAAACACGCAAGTTCAGTGTGTCCCTTATGGCAACTGCATTTATAAATGGGCTTTGCGTGGCTACTTCCGAAATCACCCTATCTTCTTCTGGGGTCGTTTTTCTTGGCCCACCAGCTCTTGGCCTGTCGTTGAGGTTTCCAGACTCTTCCCATCTTCGACACCAAAGTCGAACTGTTGGCAATGAAATTCCTAATTCTCTTGCAATACGTTTGTAAGACATGCCAGAGTCTCTCATGCCTACAATCCTGCTCCTATTGCTGATTCTTTGTTGATTGCGATCCATTGTCTACTCTAGTCACTAAACCGCTACTCAAGAGAATGACATAATGGACTAACAGAGGTCACGACATCACTTACTGGCCCCGCCTCTCTCTCTCTTTCTGAGTTATACAGCTTTAATTAAAAAAGGTTTATATAGTACTGTTCGATAATACCAAGGAAATTGACATAAAATAAACCCAACCATAGTTCAGTCTCTCTCTCTTATCTATATGAGTACGATTTTATCGGTGTGCAACCATATCTACCAATGATATAAAGACCATCAGGGTGGTTAAGGTGTGTTGTTACTCAGATGACTCGAGTTTAATTACCGCCCAGAGAAATTTCCATCTAGGCTACTCTGGTGAGACGTGGCTCGAATTAAAAAAATATATATATATGAATGATACACTGGATATATTTGTTCCTTTATACATCGGGTTGTCTATTAATTTTTCCCCAAGCCTTCCGTATCATGACCTGTCAATGGCTATCATAATTGCCTTTATGAAATTATATTTATAGGTCTTGAAATTTGCGGTTTATGATCTCATTTCTTTATAAATTGATGGGTTATATAGATCGAAAGCGTATTTCCATTCAAATAATTATGTTCTGAAAAAGAACCCATATATCTACTATGAACTAAAGTTGGATTTCAGCAAATGCCTGCCTCAACTGAATGTAACGAAGGTTGACGATGTCTGATTAATCAGGAATGAATATGATTTTTACCATTGCTATTATCACTACTCTGTTACTATACTATTTTTCTAAGTATTTAACAGCAACTTATTTCACTTGTAATGTGAACTATTATTCGTATATCATTAATATATTGTCTACAGTAGTGTTTATAAAAATAGGAGCACTGGCATACCAATAGCTCGACCATTCACGTCCGTCGTTACAAGACAAATAGGCTTTCATTGCGGTGTTACCATACTATTTTCATAAAACATAAGCGTAAGGGGTAAAGGAATACTTTGAGGCAACTGTACTATGGCGGACTCTACGGCAGTTGGTGCTGCGGCCGCGCCATTCAAACTTTCATCGTTTGCCAGCGGAGAGGCGTTTGCTTGGTTTCAGCACGCAGAAGTCCAGTTTCGTATCAGGGGCGTGACTCGCTCAACCACCAAAGCGGATTATGTTCTCGCGGCGATACCCGAGGACGCCTTCCCAGAAATATCCGACTGGCTTTGTGAACAAGGAGACACTCCAATAGCGTATGACGACCTCAAATCATACCTTCTGCAGCAGTACTCGCCGTCGCCAGCCGCCCGTATAGCAAAGCTTTTTCAGCTCTCGCAACAACCGTTGGGAGACCAAAGGGCTTCGCTTGCCCTCAGGGAAATGACCAGTATCGCTCGCCTGCAACCTGCCGCAGACGGCTCTCTTCGTGAGGTGAACCTACTCCGTGCCCTTTGGATACGCCGTTTACCTGAACCTATGCGCGCTGCCATACCCGATGTTGATAGTTTACCCATAAAGGACTTGATGACCAAAGCCGACGCCCTTATGGACAGCCACTTCAAGACCTCCATCAACGCCTCCACCCCTGACGACGAGGATGCCTATTCAACGTCAACCGAAGCTGACATGAATGCCGTAGGACATACACGCCTACCCCGTGACGTGCCGAAGCGGCGACAAAGCCGCCCACCACCCACCAATCGCTCGCGCCCCAACGAACGACTTCTACAGCCACTTTCTACCTCCCATCCGCCGCAGTTTTGCTACTACCACTTCAGATTCGGGGCAACCGCGAAGAAATGTGCCAAAGATTGTCAGTGGCCAAAAAACGTGTAAGTAGGCCATCGCTTGTGGCGGTGGCCTCCCATGTTTCTAATCTTTTCTTTTTACAGGATGCAGGAACGGGCGTGCGATTTTTGGTAGACACGGGTGCTTGTCGTTCTCTTTTGCCAAGGAAACTCTTCAAGGCACAACGTAGTCTATCTACATCTGCCGACGTCCGCTTGGTAGCTGCCAACGGATCTGCGATACCCACCTACGGTTACGAGAACCTCACATTATCGTTCGGAAATGGTAAATTCAATTGGAAGTTTCTCGTTGCTGACGTCACAATGCCAATCCTCGGTGCAGATTTCCTCTCTCATTTCCACCTGCTGGTCCATGTCGCCCACCGACGATTGGTCAACGCAGACTCGTACTTGTCGACACCTCTTCAACCAGCCCCCTCTAACCTCGCTCTCCACATCAGCGCACCCACGGATGCCTACGCCCACCTCCTCACATCGTACCCGGAAGTTTTCCGTCCAGAACTTCGCCAAACGCCCACGGTTCCTGCCAAGCACGGTATTTATCACCATATCAAGACGACGGGACCCCCAGTCTTCGCAAAATTCAGACGTCTAGCACCGGAACGATTGGCAGCCGCCAAACAGACGTTCGCCGAAATGGAGAAAATGGGCCTTTGCCAAAAGGCCTCCAGCCCATGGTCGTCACCCATACACATCGTTCTGAAGAAAGACGGCTCCCTCTGTCCGTGCGGGGATTACAGGCGCCTGAACATGCAAACAGAACCGGATCACTACCCCCTCCAAACATTGCCGATGTAACCTCCTACCTGCACAAAGCGAAGGTTTTCTCTACGCTCGATCTCCTGAAGGGGTATTATCAGGTGCCTATGAACCCGGAAGACATCCCCAAGACCGCCATCACCACTCCGTTTGGCACATACACCTTCAATTACTCCTGTTTTGACCTTCGTAATGCTGGGGCAACGTTTCAACGTCTCATGGATGGCATCTTAGGGGACCTCCCTTTCTGTGTATGTTATGTGGACGACATACTTGTGTTCTCCTCCTCAAAAGAGGAACACCTCCGTCACCTGCGCATCGTGCTCGACCGCCTGCAACAAAACGGCCTTGTAGTCCGGTACGACAAGTGTACCTTTGGCGCCAACGAAGTGTCGTTCTTAGGGCACCGTATCACTCCTGAAGGAGTCCATCCCCTCCCTGAGAAGGTAGCAGCCATTCAGAATTTCCCCACGCCCTCGACTGTCAAAGCTCTGCAGGAATTCTTGGGCATGATCAACTATTATCACCGTTTTCTGCCAGCCATTGCCGCCACTCTTGCTCCCCTCTACGCCTCCCTCAAGGGCAAGCCAAAGGACCTGAAGTGGGGTCCCCTTCAAGAAGCAGCCTTCTGCAATGCAAAGAAGGCCCTATCAACTGCTGCGGCTCTCACTTTTCCTATCCCACACGCCCCTCTCCTTCTCTCCACCGATGCCAGCGACGTCGCTATTGCTGCAGTACTCGAGCAGGTGGTCAAAGGCTCGCCCCACCCATTGGCCTTCTTCAGCAGAAAACTGTCCAAGGCAGAATCGGGTTATTCTACCCTCGATCGAGAATTGCTGGCGGTGCACTTGGCTGTCCGTCACTTTCGCCATTTCTTAGAAGGTACGCCCTTCGTCATTCGTACAGACCACATGCCTCTGGTGCACGCCTTCACTCGACAGTCTGACGCCTGGTCCGCCCGTCAACGCCGACATCTCTCCGCCGTGGCTGAATACAATTGCACCCTCCAATATGTCCCTGGGAAAATGAATCCCGTTGCCGATGCCCTGTCAAGAAACACGTTGGCTACCGTTCAACTGGGATTGGATTACAACGCCCTGGCTGAAGCCCAACGACAGGATCCAGAGTATCAAGCTTGTAGGACATCCTGCACGTCCCTCCGTTGGGAGGATTTTCCCCTCGAAGACTCCAACACCACCCTCCTCTGTGACGTCAGTACTGGTAGACCCAACCTTGGATTCCTGCTCCCATGCGCCGACAGGTGTTTGATTTCATCCACGGCCTTTCACATCCCTCGTGCCGTTCTACTGCACAGCTGCTGAAGGCAAAGTTCATTTGGCACGGCATTTCTAAGGATGCTAAGGATTGGGTCCATGCGTGTACTTCTTGCCAAACTTCCAAAGTACATCGACACACGGATTCAGGAGTGGGCACCTTTCCTCAACCTCAGCGTCGTTTTGCACACATTCACGTCGACGTTGTAGGCCCCCTACCCGCATCACAAGGACATCGTTACCTGTTTACCGTCATAGACCGCTCCACTCGTTGGCCTGAAGCCATTCCCATGGAAACTGCAACGTCCGCCTCATGTACATCTGCCTTACTCTCTGGATGGATTTCAAGATTCGGTATCCCTGAGCATATTACTTCTGACAGGGGAACAACTTTCACCTCTCAATTATGGACGTCATTAGCGAATCTCCTGGGCATCACCCTACATCAGACAACGGCCTACAACCCCGCTGCCAATGGAATGGTTGAACGTTTTCATCGCACCCTCAAAGCAGCTTTGATGTCCCGCTACAAGGATTGCAACTGGTTTACTCAGCTTCCCTGGGTCCTCCTGGGACTAAGGACCACTCCTAAAGACGCCCTTGACGTCTCGGCAGCCGAAATGGTGTATGGCGACCCGTTGGTCGTCCCTGCCGAATTTTTTCCTTCTACGACCTCCTCCGACGATCTCCAGCGCATACGTCACGTCGTGGGAAAATTTACTCCGTGCCGCCAGACTTACAAGCCCCCAGCGAAGCATCACATACCAACGGACTTGCACTCTGCAACGCACGTCTTCCTGCGCAACGACACCAGCAAGCCACCACTAACGCCCCCTTACACGGGCCCTTTCCTTGTGATCCGACGCAGTCCGAAAGCATTCCTCCTAAACATTCGGGGCAAAGAAGACTGGGTCTCCATTGATCGTCTAAAACCTGCTTATCTTCTGCCAGATGACCCGCCTACAGTTCGCCTCTCTAGATCAGGGCGCCCTATTTAACATGTACAGTATGTCATTTTTAGGGGGGGAGCCATGTACCAACCGTGTGTCACACAATTGTACATAATTATTTTGTATATAATATGGTTGTATCTGCGCTCTTCCCTCGCACTAAAAAGAACCTGAATGATCATGTCTCCGTTTTTGCTCAGTAACATTATCTGTCTCTCGAACAGGTCATGTCCTGTTGCCTTGAGGTTTTGTATATAAAGAAGAGTGTTCCTTAATAAATAACTCAGTCGTTTCCAATCTGCCTTTGAGTTCACATCCTCTCTCGGCCCGTCACACCCATGAAGTTCTTCAAATACAGTTTACAATAAACGTGGCCGTTTTTTGTTGCTGTTGAATTATTGGAAGGAAAATGGCTCTCGGATGAATTTTATTGGACCATTTTACTCGAACGTTTCTTGCTCTCTGCTATTAGTGTTTTGTGATTATTTAGATTATCATACAGTAGTTAATCATATCATATTCATATTAATAATAGATTTATTTAAAGAGTACTTGGAGGTATACATAATGATATATATATATATATATATATATATATATATATATATATATATATATATATATATATATATATATATATATATATATATTACATATATATATATATATATATATATATATATATTATATATATATATATATATTACATGTATATATATTACATATATATATATTACATATATATATATATATATATATATATTACATGTATATATATTACATATATATATATTACATATATATATATTACATATATATATATTACATATATATATATATATATATATATATATATATATATATATATATATATATGATAGGATGCAGACCGTTTGCCGAAAGCCAATTCGTCAAAAACAACTGTGTAACGACAAATCGTCGAAAAACTCATTATAAAAAAACAAAGCCTAAAAATAATTAAAATTTATGAAAAAATTAAATGGAAAGGAAATTGTCCTTTATTAATTTCATTCATTTTGAAAAACTTCGCTCTTAGAATGAAGCTAAAAGAAAATAAAGGTTATTCACAAAAAAAATATATTAATATAAAACGGCATTCCGTTTCGAACAGTGCTATGTTCTATATCAGTATATAATATAGCAAAAATCGTTAAAATATACAAAAAAAAAAAAAAATAAATAATAAGAATACTTTAGAATAGGAGTTGAGAGAACAATGTAAATATTCATCGAAATTGAAGTTTAATATTACTCCAAAAGTGTTCATTAAAAATTAAAAGAGATGACACCAACTTACGACTTCAGTTATAATTATAAAGAGGAGAACCGGAAACGTTAGAGTTCAAAAACATATCCTTAATATATAGTATAGTCGGCTCATTAACATTTATTGGCTAAATCAAATAGCGTGTGATTTTTTTTTTTTCAGAATTTCCATAATTTTAGTTTCTTGTCTACCGTTTTATTTGTTTGTAAGTGTTTATCTCTTCTTAGGAACGTTATCCTATATTTTACTATGTTCTCCAATATAGCGGGCTATACTACTCATAACTTTTTGGGAACTGGATTATTACAAATCCTTTTCAAAATTTTCTATCATTAAACCTTTTATAGAAGTTGGGAGAAAACACGTTTGGCGAAAACATGGGTCTAGACAATTAATTCTATTGCTATTAACCTGTCAGGGTAAAAAGAACTGTTCAAAGTTCGGTTGTTAATTAGCAGTTACACCCAGTTGAAGTCTCTCTCTCTCCCTCTCTCTCTCTCCGCATTACATTTTCGGGAGGGCAGCCGCCCAGCGCCAGCGGGGGGGGGGGGGGGGGGGGGCGCAGCCACCCAGCGCCAGCGGTGGGGGGGGGGGGAGTCGCCCAGCGCCAGCGGCAAGGGTAGCCGCCCAGCACCGGGGGGTGGGGCGTGGGGGGGGGGGCAGCCGCCCAGCGCCAGGGGGGTGGCAGCCGCCCAGCACCAGGCTGGGGGGGGGGGGGGCAGCCGCCCAGCGCCAGGGGGGGGTGACAGCCACCCATCACCCGGGGGGGGGGTCAGCTGCCCAGCGCCGGGGGGGGGGGGTTGGTGGGGTCAGCCGCCCAGCACCAAGGGTGGGGGGGCAGCCAACCAGCGCCAGGGTGGAGGGGAGCCTCCCAGTCCCAGCGACGGGGGGAGCCGCCCAGCGACGGGGGAGCTGGGGGAGCTCTCCCCTCCCACCGGGAAGAGGAGAGCCCCGCCAGGCCAACGATATACAGTTCCTGTATCAGGCTTAGTTTTAAAAAAAAAAAATGAAGTCTTCATAAGAGAATGCGGTTTCCGGAGCTCCGGAGGTATTCCTAGAAAGTCTTCAGAGAAGAATTGCATTTTTTCGACGCATACATATTCTCTCTCTCTCTCTCTCTCTCTCTCTCTCTCTCTCTCTCTCTCTTGGAAATCCTTAACAGGCTTCACACTTAAGAGAAAAAAATGACGAAGAAGTCTTCATAAGAGAATGCAGTTTATGGAGCTCCAGAGGTATTCTTACTACGTTATTACTGTAAGAACACAACGGCCGTAAACATTTGGCCAAAGGTTCTATATCCGATTGCAAATGTTGCTGATGTAAAGGCAATCAATATTGACTATTTCCCTTGTAATGGAAGTGAAATATTCATTACTGTGACCATTGCTATTTTATGAGCACGTATTTCTTGTCGTCCCCTTTCAGTTCCTCTACATTCAATGAGTCATTCGGATTTGATTGCAGATGTGCGATCATCGTTTTCGAAATGTAAAAGACAACATTTGCTATTATTTTCACACTGGACCACATTCCCAAACGATCCTTGGTACCAAGGAATCCTCTTTACTTCGTGTTGTATCATTCGTTGAATAGGATTAAATTTCATTTGTTGGTTTCTCTTGGTATGAAAGTGTGTTCAATATTTCATGTGTGTTCAGTGTATTGATGATTTCTTATAAAGGGATTTTGACGAAGGAAAAATCTATTTCTGGGGAGAGACCTGGGACGCCCGGTGAAAAGGGTCCTTCTTTACACTTTTCTGATATAAATCTTCCAAATATACCAGAGAAAGATAAAAGCATGGAATGCAGAGGTTACTACCCTCGCGCGAGCACCTTGTGGGTGTCGTGTATATATCAGGGGAGTGTGAAAACCACTATTCACAGGCTGTCTTCCATTTAGATAATTCCTTCATCAAAGGGAAGGGCTGTAACAGAGGCCCTAGAAAATCATTGTTCAATATGTTTATAGAGATTTTGGGGTGCATGTTTGATATTGACGTGCTTGCTTATCTCATGCTTTATATGACACCAACCTAATTATGTATATGTATGTACAGTATGTGTATATATATACACATACATATATATAAATATGTATACACACACCCACACACACACACACACATCATCTCATCCTACGCATATTAAAGGTTTAAAGGCTTCTCATGAATAACTGAGGCAAGGGACAGTGACATTGCCCTATCAGGCATGACAATGCCCTAAAGACTGACCATATATACATATGATCAGTAGCCAAGCCCCCTCTCCACCCAATCAAGGACCAAGGAGGGCCAGGCATTGGCTGCTGATAACTCAGTAGATAAACCTGTATGTTCCCAAAACCCCCCATCCTTAGCTCACAAGGATGGTGAGGTTACAGCGACCAAAGGATCTAATGAATTTAAGCAGGACTCGAACCTCAGTCGGAATTAACATTATGGAACGTTACCACATCGGCCACCACAGAGGGCCTAGGTTAGATTTCACCAGTCTTCTTTATTCTAAGCTTTTAAATCAATACTTCTCCATACATCATATATATATATATATATATATATATATATATATATATATATATATATATATATATATATATATATATATATAATGTCAAGCCTGACATTATTACCAGGATAATGTCACACATACTAATATATATATATATATATATATATATATATATATATATATATATATATATATGTGTGTGTATATATATATATATATATATATATATATATAATATATAACATATATTATATATTTATATATATATGTATGTATAAATATATAATTATTATTATTATTATTATTATTATTATTATTATTATTAAATGCTAAGCTACAACCCTAGTTGGAAAAGCAGGATGCTATAAGCCCAGGGGCCCCAACAGGGAAAATAGCCCAGTGAGGAAAGGAAACATGAAAAGTAAGAATAGTAACAACATTGAAATAAATGTTTCCTATATAAGCTATAAAAACTTCAACAAAACAAGAGGAAGAGAAACTACTGTGTATTTCACGGACCATGACACCCTCTTTTTTTAATATAACTAATGAACTAGGCTTCTGATTAATGTGAAACTGAAACCACCAGAGTTTGAGAGACCGACCTAATTAAGAAAAATGGATTCAAGCATCTACTCCTCATTATTGTCTTACTTTATATAGAGAAATGTCATTTAAATTCTGTGGTTATGGCGAGAACGGAAATTAAGACCTGGCAACTATGAGCAGAATGACGTATGTTAACTATGACGTGAGGCCCGTGACGTTTACACCTGCCACGCCCCCTCATTATAATCAGTACAAGAAATTATATATAATTATATCTTTGATAGAGATAAGGTGTTTTTATTTTTCAATACAGGAATGCAGTCATTATTGTGTTGAAGTTATGGAATGATTGTTGAGGATGCGCACATAACATGGTCATTATAAATATTTAATATGGCTGAGGATTGGATGGAGCTGGAAGAATAGTAATACTTTATTAACAATAAATGTATTGTACATAATTAGTAATATAACAGCTAACATTATAATGAATAAAGTTACAAGACTCAAATAGAATATATATATATATATATATATATATATATATATATATATATATATATACAGTGTATGGGAGAGAGAGAGAGAGAGAGAGAGAGAGAGAGAGAGAGAGAGAGAGAGAATCTGATAATGCATCATATTCAACTATATATGTCCGTGATGGTACGGCATTAAACATGACAACATGATACCAACCTATTCAATCCAATTTTCAGTTTATTGTTGTGTTGTTCCCTCTTGAAGTATGTTAAGAGTCGCAACACAAAAGCATTACGACAACCTTGTGGACAATGGTGAAGCATTCTAGACATGATATAAAATGTCAATAGTAGTCAGTGAGCAAAGAGTCAGCAGGAGCCTTGTCAATGACCGTATGTAACAGGCGTGTACCTTCCCTAGCGCGATCACCTCTCTGCCTTCCGAGATTTTAATTTTTTGGTCTTTTTTTCGTAAAATTAACTATTAATTAAATAATAAACACAAGTGAGCCTAAAAATTAGTTTATTTAAATATAATAACTAATCAGTATCTTTAGATTCCATCAAAGAGCAGTATAATTCACTACAACTTATATATCTTTTAATAACCATACAGAAAGGGGGGCGTGGCAGGTGTAAACGTCAGGGGCTCACGTCATGGTTGACATACGTCATTCTACGCCTAGTTGCCAGTTTCCGTCCTCGCCATAACCACAGAATTTAGATGACATTTCTCTATATAAAGTAAGACAATACTGCGGAGTAGATGCTTGAATCCATTTTTCTTAATTAGGTCGGTGTCTCAAACTCTGGTGGTTTCAGTTTCACATTAATCAGAAGCCTAGTTCATTAGTTATATTAAAAAAAAAGGGTGTCATGGTCCGTGAAATACACAGTAGATGGAACAGTGTGCCCGAGTGCACCCTCAAGCAAGAGATCTCTAACCCAAGACAGTGGAAGACCATGGTACAGAGGCTATGGCACTACCCAAGAATAGAGAACAATGGTTTGAAATTAGAGTGTCCTTCTCCAAGAAGAGCTGCTTACCATAGCTAAAGAGTCTCTTCTACCCCTACCAAGAGGAAAGTAGCCACTGAACAATTACATTGCAGTATTTAACCCCTTGGCTGAAGAAGAATTGTTTGGTAATCTCAGTGTTATCAGGTGTATGAAGTCAGGGGAGAATCTGTAAAGAATAGGTCAGACTATTCGGTGTGTGTGTGGGCAAAGGGAAAGTGAACCGTAATCAGAGAGAAGGATCCAATATAGTACTGTCTGGCCAGTCAAAGGACTCCATAACTCTTTAGCGGTAGTATCTCAATGGGCGGCTGGTGCCCTAGCCAACCTACTACCTATATATACAGTATATAGTAAGTATATTATACATAGAAAATAATGGCGTCATTTGAAAAATTTAATTATTTATTACCTGGTGCTTTAATATCTTTAGACAGTTAAGTCTTTTGAGATATACTGAGGATTTAGTTAGACCCAACTTGTGAAGGTTTAAATGCTGTTTGCCCCTCCTTGCCTTATTGTTATATGGGACTTGAAGTTGACACTTCTGATTTTATAATTCTTATGAAGCCTATAGGCCTAGAATTAAAATAAAGAAGAGACTGTGGAGAAATTTCACAAATCGTAACTTAATGCCCAGATAGACACCTTTCATAAATGACAAGATTTGATGCAAATATTTATTGTTGCTACCTGACATATAGCCATACCCTAGTATGTGTTAAAGAAAGGACGACAGAGCCATATTATTATTATTATTTTTATTATTATTATTACTACTGTTGTTGTTGTTGTTATTCGAGATACGTTGCTATTGTTGAATCTGCCCATTATAGGTGTGGGTGAATATGTCTGACCCGATTATAGCTTTCCGTTCGTAAATTAAAGTTGGATAATATAGGTAGATTTAATTGTATTTCTGATACCGAAGATAACACACCACTTCGCCTATTTACTATTCATTTATCATTATTACTTCTCCCTTAATAAACTCCTCAAGAGATTAGACCTATATAGGCAGCGTTGACTGTTACCTAAGCTTTGGCTTGAAATAATTTATTGCAAGTCTCGAAACCACGACCCTAACTACCTTTTGCTTCATACACAAAACGACATAAGCAAAATCAAGTAATTTCTTTGAATTGATAACCCAAATGCATAGATGGTTATTATTATTAGACAACAGGACTAAGCTTAGATTATTTTCCCTCTTGAAGCCCTCTTTCCCACTACGACTATCTACAGACACAGTTCCAGGAATAGTCTCACGGAATCAAGGTGTTCAGAGGGATTCGTGTTTCATTAATGTATTACTTTTTTTTTTTTTTGCCTGAAATATTATTGTAGCACAATTGTTTTAACTATCTAATATTTTTCAATAATAAGATATTTCATAACAGTTGAGCAATTTTGTGCATTCATACACATGTTTACAAAGTGAAATATAAGATTTATTACTAAGTGACAAGTTATGTTCAACGCTGTCCAATGCAATAATAAATAAATAGCAACAGTCTGGCTGCATCCTGTAGACGGGAATCCCTCCCCCCAACCTCGTGCCCTTTATTAGTAGAGGAAGAGAAGAAGGAAAAGGATAAGAAAGGGTTACTAATGAGAGAGAGAGAGAGAGAGAGAGAGAGAGAGAGAGAGAGAGAGAGGAGAATTCAACACCAGACCAAAGAGAGCCTGTTGCTGTTTTGCTGGATAACCGGGGGACGTCAGTGACAGGATACTCTCTTTCTATCCTGCCCTGTCTCGGAACCTCAAACCGAGAGGTAGTCCTGAATCGGAAGACACCCAAGAGGAAGGATCCTCAACGGAGTCAATTTCTTAGGGCTTGACCCGACCCAGGACTCTCGGAAAACCCGAGTCTCTTTACTTCAGGTTATCCAGGACGATACAGACATCACTGCCATTACTTCCCGGAAAATATTCTCCATTTAATTAGACTCAAACATTTTATGCAAAGTTTATAGATTTATTGATAAATTCATAATTTTTTTATAAAGGTTGATAATTAAGAATCTAGTTGCCTTTAGTAATAATCATCATTATACCTATTTGTGAATTTTAGAATTTTTCTTTAGCAAATAGATCAGTATTTTTATGGCCGAGGGTAGGCACCCGCTGATGCTATTGCGAGAGTTATTGGGTACTGTGATGACCGCAAAATGATTCCTCTCTGGTTAAAGCTCATTTTTCCTTTGCTTAATTTTTGAGTCAACACAGTATGAATTGCTATTAACTTTTAAGTGACAAAACTGAATAACACTATTTCTATTTAAATACGATTCCAAAAAAATAGTTTATTTATAATATTGATTAAAATTTTGTTTTAATGTACTGTACAAAAGAGGAAAATCAAATAAAAGATGGCGAAAGTTGACTCGGGCGGCCGACCCTGTTATACAATGGGGATAATGAGGTCGAAAGAAGCAGACAGTTACTTGAATAGCTAAACTCTTCTAGAGTCGATGCTTTGCAATGAGAGTATAGCTGTTAGGAACCTTGTTTTCAATTATGGCTCAGCAATAGCTTATTAGGAAGCAGCGGGTTCTCTGGTGTGTTGCAAGAATTATAAAATGATCAAAACATATTATATACAAGAAAATATATCATGTCAACCTTTCAGGAGTCGGAAATTTAGTCTGAACACTCTGTCACTGAGATGTGCTCTAAAGATAAAAGACTTTCCACCCTCAACTGCAATACTCCATTTTTGTTAGGCCTATAATTATTTCCCTTCCTTAACTTGATTATCTATCGAACAGTCACAAATAATTTCCAAGATTTCACTATAACTGTTGTTTGTTCGTAATTATGACTGTCTAAGGTCCAAACAATATCATTAGACCATGTTTGATACAATTCTTTGGACACTTCCATTTTACTGAATGTGAAGTGTGAAGCTGGTGAGATGACGAATGAAGAAGTATAGATTTAAAAGCTCAAGATAGAGATGACTGGCGAAATATAACCGGGGACCTTTGCGTCAATGGGCGTAGATGATGATGATATATATAAGGAATTTTAATTCAAACTCTTTAAGATATATGATATTAATACTGGTCATTTTAATTCCTGAAAAGTTACTTCAATAAGATAGTTTTTCTTACTTATTTTTTTTTTTCAATCTGAAGTTGTCTAAATTAAGGGGAAATTCCGTAATCGTTTGCACACTAAAATAGATCTTACATGCTGCTACTGAAGAAACGCAGGAATATAAATACTGAATTTTAGAATACTGCACAAAAGCACGATGTTTCTGCCGATTGTAATGTCAGGTAGGCCTCAGTGCAACGCTCCGTTGATGCAGTAGCTGTAATGTCATATAGGTCTACTATACAATGCTTAAAACATGTAGATGCAGAAGCTGTAATGTGAAATAGTCTGTCTACAATGCAACGTTTAAAACATATAGATGCAGATGCATTAATGTCAGATAGGCCTACAATCCATGTGTAAAACATATAGATGCAAAAGCTGTATGTCAAATAGGTCTACAATGCAACGCTTAAACCATTGATGTAGAAGCCATGACTCTCTTTTTCTCTTTCCTCGGATGTTCGAATGGTATTTCTTTTAAAAATTACTCTTTTCATTATTGCCCTTTTTCTTATTTGGGGAAAGAGAGATAAAGAGAACTATCCTTAACCAGCACATTCTTTTATACTTATGACATTGAGAGAGAGAGAGAGAGAGAGAGAGAGAGAGAGAGAGAGAGAGAGAGAGAGAGAGAGAGAGAGAGAGATGCCAAGTAAATTTACGTGAGAAAGTTTAGAACAAGGCTACACTTGGTCAGCTGTTGTTAGTGTGGCAAGATTAATACCACGCCTGTGAAGAACTTCAATATCTTTGACAAAGAGAAAAACTAAAGACGGATTCTTCATTAAGAAAATAATCGACCTCTTCTCGTTGTTGAGTTTTCCAAGAAGAGATGTCATAAAGCAGAGTTGGCTATTAAAGGAACCGCTTTCGTTGAGAACAAAAAGATTTATTTATTTTTTTCCCCTCTGCGGCATTTTCCATTAAATAAGGTGGTTTATTTAGTCCCTAGACCTAGAGGAAGAGTAGAGTCTCTGTGGAGGTATCTCGAAAATAAGATTATTTTCAGCAGTCTCTCGAAATCAAAGGTCACTTGCAGGTATTGTATTTTTAAAAGAAATTTACCTTACCCGATATTTTGGAGTCAGAGCTACACTGGAGGTTTAAAGTACAGAATCAAGTATTATGAATACGAGTGATAGTTTAAACCCAACGTTTTCATCACACGGTAATTCGAGTTGCATGATGTATTTTATCCTACACATAATAGACATCTTTTTTAAATTTCTGAAACCGAGACCACTTTTATTGCTTAATTTATTGATATCTTATACATTCGAGCCATCGATCCTTAATGAAAAACAAAACAAATCCGCCAAAGGAAGTGAGTGCATATCAAGTTCAAAGGCACTGTAGTTTATTTCTTTGGCGATGCTATAGCTGTAAATGACTGTCATTATTAGTGTCAATGCGTACCAATGCAGCCCTTTGTTGGTCTCACATTGCGTAACCTATGCGTGGGATAGGCTGCAAACCACCGAAATAGCACTCCTTGCCACGTTACATTGCATGGTGTTACAGGGATGAAAAAATTGTGCAAGTATCGGGGAGGCATTACAGGAGTCGGGGCCACGCAATGCTGCTTTTCGGCCTTCTCTCATTTTTATTTTTATTTTCCTATAACCTTTGATATATATATATAGAGTCATTCATATACACACATGTATACAATATGTACATGTGTGTCTTAAGTTGATCTTGAGTAATATACCGTAATTTCATACAATGTTAAAAATTATGAAAAGGGGGAATAATAACGATTAAACGTTCACCACTTTTTTTTTACCCATTTATGTATAGGTTTGTGTGTTTCTCTGTGTTTAATGGAGATCATAGCTTCTGTATATCTTGAAGAGTATCATAATCAAATGCGGGATTTTTTTTTCTTGTAATAGGGTAATCAGTTACATAATTTTACTTTTTTTCCATCGTAACTTTCTTCCCTGATTTTGTAGTTCAATGCCCTTTTCTTCCAATACTGCCACCCAACCCAACTAAGTAACCTCCCCACTCCAACACCATTCCCAAACTAAGTGGTCGATTTATTTGATTCATCTCCTCCAACTGTTTCTGTTAAAAGCTTCTGCTTCTGCCAAATCATTCTCCAAATCCTCCTTTACTTTATCGCACCATTTATACATACACATATCAAGGCACTTCCCCCAATTTTGGGGGGTAGCCAACATCAAACAAATTAAAAAAAAAGGGGGAGGACCTTTCCTCTTTACGCTCCTCCCAGCCTGACGAGGGACTCAACCGAGTTCGGCTGGTACTGCTAAGGTGCCACAGCCTACCCTCCCCCGTTATCCACCACAGATGAAGCTTCATAATGCTGAATCCCCTACTGCTGCTACCTGTGCGGTCATCCAAGGCGACCGGAGGAAGCAGCAGGGCCTACCAGAACTGCGTCAAAATCGCTAGCCATTCATTCCTATTTTTAGCATGCTCTCTTGCTCCTCTCACATCTAGCCCCCTATCACCCAGAGCTTGTTTCACTCCATCCATCCACCCAAACCTTGGCTTCCTCTTGTACTTCTCCCATCGACTCTTGCATTCATCACCTTCTTTAGCAGACAGTCATTTTCCATTCTCTCAACCTGGCCAAACCACCTCAACACATTCATATCCACTCTAGCTGCTAACTCATTTCTTACACCTGTTCTCACTCTCATTGCTTCGTTCCTAACCCTATCAACTCGAGATACACCAGCCATACTCCTTAGACACTTGATCTCAAAAACATTCAATTTCTGTCTCAGTCACTTTCATTCCCCACAACTCCGATCCATACATCACAGTTGGTACAATCGCTTTCTCATACAGAACTCTTTACATTCATGCCCAACCTTCTATTCTTCACCACTTCCTTCACTGCCTCCAACACTTTGCATCTTTCATTCACTCTTATGTACATATGTTTCCACTCCACCAATTGTTGCAACAACAGACCCCAAGTACTTAAACTGATCCACCTCCTCAAGTAACTCTCTATTCAACATGACATTCAGCCTCGCATCACCTTCCCTTCTCGTACATCTCATAACCGTACTCTTACCCACATTAACTCTCAACTTCCTTCTCTCACATACCCTTCCAAATTCTGTCACTAATCGGCCAAGCTTCTCTTCCGAGTCTGCAACCAGTACAGTATCATCTGCAAACAACAACTGATTTACTTCCCATTCATGATCATTCTCGTCTATCATTTTCAATCCTCTTCCAAGCACTCGAGCATTCGCCTCTCTCACCACTCCATCAACGTACAAGTTAAACAACCATGGCGACATCACACATCCCCGTCTCAGCCCCACTCTCACTGGAAACCAATCACTCACTTCATTTCCCATCCTAACACACGCTTTGCTACCCTTGTAGAAAATTTGCACTGCTTGCAACAACCTTCCACCAATCCATATAACCTCCTCATATTCCACATCGCCTTCCTATCAACTCTATCATACGCTTTCTCCAGTTCCATAAACGCAACATACACCACCTTACCTTTTGCTAGATATTTCTCGCATATCTGCCTGACTGTAAAAATCTGATTCATACAACCCCTACCTCTTCTAAAACCACCCTGTACTTCTAAGATTGAATTCTGTGTTTTATCCTTAATCCTATCATTCACTACTCTACCATACACTTTTCCAACCACACTCAACAATTACCCCTTGAATTACAACACTCATGCACATCTCCCTTACCCTTATATAGCGGTACAATACATGCACAAATCCAATATACTGGTACCATTGACAACATAAAACACATATTAAACAATCTTACCAACCATTCAAGTACAGTCACACCCCCTTCCTTCAACATCTTAGCTCTCACACCATCCATACCAGGCGCTTTTCCTACTCTCGTTTCATCTAGTGCTCTCCTCACTTCATCTATTTTAATCTCTCTCTCATTCTCATCTCCCATCATTGGCACCTCAATACCTCCAACAGCAATTATATCTGCCTCCCTATTATCCTCAACATTCAGAAAACTTTCAAAATGTTCGGCCCACCTTTTCCTTGCCTCCTTTCCTTTTAACAACCTTCCATTTCCATATTTCACTGTCTCTTCAATTCTCGAACCAGCCTTCCTTACTCTCTTCATTTCTTTCCAAAACTACTTCTTATTCTCTTCATATGAACGACCCAATCCCTGACCCCACCTCAGGTCAGCTGCCCTCTTTGCCTCAGTTATCTTGCGCTTTACTACCACATTTTTCTCACTTTATCTTTCATACTTCTCTACTCTATTACTCAGCAGCCATTCTTCAAATGCCCTCTTTTTCTCTTCCACTTTTACTTTCACTCCTTAATTTCACCATTCACTACCCTTCATCGTGCTGCCACCAACAGATTTCTTGCCACACACATCACTTGCAATCCAAAAAAGAGAAATCACACAAAGACAAGAGCTTGTGACCGGCCGGGAGTCGAACCCTGGTCCGGCAAACTTGTATAGACCGTAACTTAACCACTCGTGGCCAAGTGGTTAAGTCACTGTCTATACAAGTTTGCCGGACCAGGGTTCGACTCCCGGCTGGTCACAAGCTCTTGTCTTTGTGTGATTTCGCGTGGGGCTCTGATCCCGTGGTCGTTAAGAGAATCCAAACATTAATAGGTCAAAAATATATGGCTTATTTGAATATGAAAAAACACGTCTAAATGTGCAAAATTTATCATATGTATATATATATATATATATATATATATATATATATATATATATATATATATATGTGTGTGTGTGTGTGTGTGTGTGTGTGTATTATATTATACACACTTCATATTTGTGCCTGTTTTTCATGACAGTATCTGAATAAATATTATTGGAGAAACGTGTTGCTCTCTCTCTCTCTCTCTCTCTCTCTCTCTCTCTCTCTCTCTCTCTCTCTCTCTCTCTCTCTCTCTCTCTCTCTCTCTCTCTCTACTTTATTCACGTACTCCCAAAATGTGAGACTGAAAAGTTTAGTGAAAACAGTTAATATCAGCATTGAAAACAAAATATGAATATATCAGTTGGCCTATGTATGAAGAAGAAATACAATGAAATGCTTCCGGAGAGAAATTGCCAGATGTCAGCATCCGCATACCTGGTGCGACTGAGAAAAGGAATAAATCATTATCAGCGATTTCATTGTTAGGAAAGAAAGATTTTTATAAGTGTCTTTCAGAGAATTGATGTAAATGCCACAAAGCGAGTTAGGTTCTGAAATTGGGCAGATTTCAGATAGTGGTACAGTAGTGAAAAAGCAATATGCAATTACAAGTTAATATGAAGGTGGATGGGTGTATTATCGTGGTGTGAGTAATAGTATTCGATAGTTAAAGGGTTCTTGGTAGTTATCTTTAACTGCAATGAAGGGACTGAAAATAAAACTAAGGTAAAACTACAATTACAATGACTAATAATAACGAATCAGGAATGATGGACAAGTACAAAGTAAGTATAAATGTACCAAACAATGGTTGTTTGATAAAAGTTATTAGTGAATAAAGATCGAGAAACATACGCCGGCTAATGGATTAAGATTAACGAAATTGCATTTTACTTAGCCTATGTTTTTTTTTATTCATACTGAGGAATTCCGAGATTTTGTCCACAAGTTATAGAAACGATTAAAAATATTGATGAAATTTCTCCGGTGTCAGAAAATTCAGAAGTATAGAATCCCCATGTCCTACCGTGGACTATTCCTTTCTTTTTGGGGTTCCTTTTATGAGTGAATTTGTAGTAACGAGACAGCGGGTAGATAAAAAAACACTAAAATATCTTTATACATCAAAAAGTGTTTACAAGTCAAAAATGAGATGACTTATTATGACCTACATTTTAAGGAAACATCAAGAAAAGCTGCTGACCAATCATTACCTTGTGCCTGAGATTCTATTTTCCAACACTTTTGTTCCATAATTTCCAGTTGTGATATATGATTAATCAGCTGAGTAAGGGTTAGATATGAGCGCAGTTAGCATGATAAATGTAAGTTAGCTCTGGTTCTTGTTTTTCAAGGTAATATATTCAATCAGTTGCTCGCGTTCCTAAATTATACTGTACAAAAACGATATCTTTTCTTGTTCCTCCTCCATCACAAACCGCAACATCGCATTTTCTTATAAAATATCAATAATTTCAGTAAAGATATTTTTGAGCCATTTTTTTAAATATAGTAATTTGACGTTTGGGTAACATTTATAATTTTTTGCCATTATTCAAATTATTTTTTTTAAATGTTTTCGTATCGTTACTGGAAACTACCTATGTATCCAAGAAAAATATTCATGCCTTATTTATTCAAAAACAAATAAAACTTTATAAAATAAATTGCTTTAATTTTACTTTCTTTCTATGCAGTTTATACATTGGCTGAGAAGAGTTTCTCATATTTAGAATACTAATGCACGGCATTACATTATTGCAAAGAAAGATCGGTGAATGTTGGTTAATAGAATGTAAAACCCAAGTAATATCCCTCTCTCTCTCTCTCTCTCTCTCTCTCTCTCTCTCTCTCTCTCTCTCTCTCTCTCTCTCTCTCTCTCTCTATAAAAATCTTGTTCCCCGAAACAGTCGTCCAGTAATGAACACAAGAAAAATATGTTTGTAATAAATCACAGTTCATGACAGTGGGGAAATCTTTTACGATTTTGTATTTTTTTCTCATAGAGGAAATGAAAGTAAAAAGCAATTAGACATTTTCTCGTTCCTCCGCGTTAAAAGGTTTAGTTGCAAATTAGATTTTTTTCTGTACCCGTTGTAATGAAAGCTTTCGTTCTATATTTTTCCATGTGTATATGAAAGAGTTAAACTGACAAAAATTTAGTTTACATTTTATGTACTCGGTTATTTTTAGTCTGCAGGAGCATGTTTTCGGTTATTCAAAGGTATTTTAATCAAATGACTATTTTTAACAAACTACAGTACAGTATGTACAAAATTCCGTCCAGCTATACATATATTTTTTGTAAGGTCATGTTTGTTTACCCTATGACCCCATTCTTGTGTTGTAGATACTAGTCATTATTCTTTCCACTTCTGTTTCATAAACTATAGCCAATATTCGTTCATTTTGTTCCTTTGTGCTCATGTCACCTCCTGATATAAATATAGTTGGAATTTCTCTCGTATTTGCAGCTATATTTTACCTCCATCTCTAACTAAAACTTCTATAACAGCAACCAAGTGAAGACGAGTTTCCTTCAATTTGCACTAACGCATGGTATAGAAAATTTGTTCTCATTTAATGTGGCTATTTTTGGAACCATGTAATGCTAAGAAAACAAAAAGATAATTTCGAATGCCATTTCCTTAAGACTCTCATACTGACTTCAGGATTTAAATCACTACTGCGAAGCACAACCATCCTTTCAAATTGTGGTGGCCTATTGGAAATGTCCTTGCCTACCATTTGCCGGACTAGGGTTCGAGTCCCGCTCAAGCTCTGTAGTTTCTTGTAGTTTCTGCAACCTCACCATCCTTGTGAACTAAGGATGGGGAAGTCTGGGGAGCCTATAGGTCTCCTGCTCAGTCATCAGCAGCCATTGCTTAGCACTCTTGTCTTAGCTTGGGTGGAGAAGGGCCTTGGGCGCTGATCATATGTATATATGGTCAGTCTCTAGGGCATTGTCCTGCTAGCTAGAGAAATGTCACGGTCCCTTGCCTCTGGTATTCATGAGTAGCCTTTGAACCTGCCAGAAATATTCAAACCCCCAATAACACACACACTTTCTCTCTCTCTCTCTCTCTCTCTCTCTCTCTCTCTCTCTCTCTCTCTGTATATATAATATATATATATATATATATATATATATATGTATATATATATTTATATAAAAATATATATAAAGTGAAGAAAAAATTGCCATTAACTTGCTTATTTTTTACAAAATAATTTGCCATTAAGTTCCTTATTGTTTACAAAATAAAGTATAAAATCAGAAGAATGGGGAACTGGTGTTTGAAATTAGTAATAAATCATATTTCCAATTGAGTATATATGTATCATAATTGTGAGTGTGGAGACCCTTGTCGAAGAGTTATGTTAAAATTTCACATTTCCATACCCATAAGTGTAGGAAATTTGTTTAGAGGGGCAGTGACATCATTATTAGTACTCTTCTGTTGCTCGTACATATTATGAAATATATGCAGCTACACATACATTTCATATTTTCGATGTTGGAACCCGTGGGCTTATGGCATCGTGCTTTTCCAAGTAGGGTTGTAGCTTAGCAAGTAATAATAATAATAGTTTTATATATACGAGTATGTTGTAAGTGTTAAATATATGTATATATTAGAATCTATATTTATTCAAATAAGGTCATAAAGATTTATAATTGTTGGAAGTACTTAGTTTTCGAGTATAAACGTAAGTAAGTATTCTTGGGAAAGAGAGAATGGCGAGGAAAATTGTGATAAATTATATGATAGTCTAAAGTAGATTGCTAAGCATGTTCATGGGGATGAAAGTAGTGGCTGGAGGTATATCTGATCATTATGAGAGGGTAGGGGCAGGGAATAGATATAATTGGTAGGACAAGAGGGTGAAAGGTTTGTTGTAGTAAAAATAGATTATGTAAAGTGCTGTTGTATGATAAAAAAGGAGCACAAGTGCAGGTATTCAAGATAATGGATAAAGAAGGTAGTAAAGATAATAGTGAGAGGCGATTGTAAGTATTATAAAAAGTAGTTTTATAGGGAAGAAAATACCAAGGAAAAAAATTAATAAGCTTATGGGTATTTTGAATATTTTGCTTTTTGAATGTTGAGAAAAGAGAATCAGAGCCGATTGATAAAAGATATGAAAGAGTTATCACAAGGTATGGAATGGTAAGTCAAATCTTTTAAGAAAGGATACTCAAGGAATTGATTCGATTAGAAGTGAGATGTTACAGTCTGGTGGGCAAAATGTTATCGAGTACCAGAGGTTGTAAGGCGCAAATGGGTAATGTAAAGCGATCAAGGGATTGGAGGAAAGGAATTCTGGTATGTGAAGGTAAATGTGATGATATTGACGATAAGAATTATAGGGACATAACACTGTAAATCACACCAGGGAATCTGTATTGCAATGGTAGAATTTTGATTGAGAAAGTAAGACATGTAACAGAAGAACTAATGGAAAACTAGTGTGGTTTAGACCAGGGTGAGGGTATATGTGTTTTATATCAAATAGTTATGAGAGAAGTTCGAAAGTAAGGGTAGAAAGCTGTATTTAGCATACATGGATTTTGAAAAAGTTGTACTTCCATGGCTGTTCACAATGTTTACGAGTGGAGTGGAGCGAGATACCAGAATGTTGATGTAGAACCAAATTTATGGGACAAGAAAAGGAGTTTTGGATGGGAGGTAGAATGATGAATGCTGTGCTGGTTTGGGAATGGAAAGGTAAACTGCAGAAGCTGGTGAAATTTTGAAAGTGTGCAAGAGATAAAATTTTAGAGTACATGGGAGGTAAGAATGGAGGTGGTTTATTCTCAAAAGTATATTGTAATAAACAATTTGATTAAAGGAAAATTAAAAGGTGTAAGTCGCAAAACATGAGAAGAAAGAAAAAACTAACAGGCTGTATGAAAAAAGATTGGTATGGGATGTTCATGGAAGCCAAGGTGGGAATAATGGAGAGATTTGTTGATCAAATCTCTTTAGAAGTGAAGTGCGGTTGTTAATTGCGAGAAGAAGAAAAAGTTGAATGTATGTAGGTGAACTGCTTGTCTATATATGTGATATAAGAAGAAAGGATACACTGATCGCGTGGAGATAAATAGAAGTGGCTAGAAATATCAGCTTAGTTTAAAGAATGGATCAAAGTATTTGAGATCGTCCGGCCATGTAGGACAAATGGATGACTGTAAGTAGGTGAGAGTCATGGGAAAGAGGAGAGGTAAAAGCATAGAAAGATGTGGATCGATGACGTGAAATTCAATCTAAAAGAAGGAAAGGATCTTGATTACATGTGCATGTACAGTATATACGTATGTAAGTGTTTGTATACAGAAACATATGTATACACGAATGAAAGAGTACATGTATGTGTGATTGATATATGCGCATTGCGCGCGATGATATAAAGCAAAGAAAAAAAAAGATCATATAGATTTCAATGTTCAAAAATTTTCTCTGCATTCTTTTTTATCTTTCTGTATCTTATCTGTTTTTTGTACTTTGTCATTTTTTCTGCTTGTTTAACATAGTAACGATTAAAATTTTCTGTAAAGAAAAAGAATTTTTGGTTTTCAATTTCTTTATTCATTACAATGACTGAGCTGGAGTTGCTGTGTTCCACCTGAGAATCAAATACAAATTCCCCAAAATGTCTTGCGGGATTTTAAAGCCTTTGAATATGTAGAGGGTCTTCTTATATTTAAATGTGCGGACGTAACCTATCTCCAAGTTAATGTTTATTTTTTACTTCTGATAGGTATAGTAGATTTTCCAAGCCATTTTTTTTTAATATGAAAAACTTTATGGTAATAGAAAAGGGTTTGTTTGTTTGGGCTTTAAAAGCTTTGGAATATCAGCAGACATTTGGTTTGCAAGTATCTGGTGCAATAACTTTCTTTGTAGCTACAAATATTTTATTGAATTTAAGATTTGTTTTAGGTTTCCAAAAATAAATTGATAGTAAAAAATTCATTGCCATATTTGTTGTCTGTGTGTGCTATGTGTCTTTATATTTGTATATCTTATAACTGTAATCTAGATTTGTTTCTAAGAAAACCATAAATGAAACACAAGAATCAAATCAATCTCCACATTTCTACCAATATACCTCTGCCCTCGTCTGGGTGGAAAATGAGAGAGGAAGTTCACAAAGATGGTTTATAATTGCCGGGAAAACTAAGTTTTACGTTGATCTAGAAGGTGTACGTTTGGTTTCGTTCAAGATTATCTGCGAGCTTCCACCGAAATGTGTACTGTTCGAAATAGGGATTTATTTGGTTTCCTTTGTTACTCATATGGACCCCTTAATATATATATATATATATATATATATATATATATATATATATATATATATATTATATATATATATATACATACTTACATATAAACGGACTTGAGATATCGTTAATTTCGTTACAAGATTATTCATTTTTATTTCAGGAGCTCATGGGAAAATCTTGTTTGTGTGGAGAATTAGATATCGAAGTATTCTTGATCGATCATCGTTCTTTGTGATTTCATCACGAATCTAATTGAGGTCCAGATATATATTTAGGTATTTTAGCTTTATTCTTATTCTGGGTAGTCATGTGTGAATGTCATTATTTTCCTTTAGTAAAATAATTAGTATTTTGTTCAAACTCTCAAAGGAGGTGGTTTGTCTTGACATGTGTCTAGATGAGATGGCCTACTTCTGATGAACTATAATAATAAAGGCAGTGATTAGGACAAATAATATAATGATGATAGTAATGGCAGTAATAATGAAAGGGATATTCTGAATATATTATTATTAAGGATAGTGCTGATAATGATAATGCTATAGGTAATGGAACTAACATTTGTAAAAGTAGTAGATTCAATAGCAGCTAGAATAATTAAGCCTTTAGTTTTTCAGAAAGAAACCCATTATATTTTTTATGATTTTAATAAAATTTTAATAATTTTAATAATAATCTTTATGGTTTTAATATCATACCTCATCTGTGTGCGAATGGAAATTCACGTTCTTGTATCTACCTACTATTTTGTGGATATGTACTTTCTATTTAAACAACATTTCGTCCGATTGACATTAGAATGTCTATTTTGCTCTTCTTGGGTTATTTGATTTGCGTAGTAGTTTTCCTATTCAAACCTTCTAGTTTCCGTTCACTATTGGATTAAAAAAGTTATTTATCGTTTCTAAGTGACGAGGCTTTCGAATCTATATTTCCATTTCACTTGCCTTTCTACTTGAATAGGAAGCTTTCCGTCCCTGCTTAATCAGTCTTTATTCTTTCCTAAGAAATCATCCCATCCTGATGGGTGGAGTTAACACTACTATTAACTTGACTAGCTTCGTAACTCCACTGAGAGATGAATTCAGTGTTTCTTCTCTTAAGCTGGAGAGTTGTCTGTGTTAGTTTTTATTGCTTCTTCCATTTCCAAGAAAATTAGCTTTCCGCCCCCGCTTTGATTAACTACGTCTTCGGCAGCTAAGTAAGCAAAATTTCCCTTCCTGCCTAAAGTAAGTGTTGCCAATTTTTGTGTGTGGTCGTTCATTTCTCGGTTGCAGCAAGTACAATTTTCTCTTCATAGTATGTGAATTTCATATTATCCTGGGAGCCGTCATCACTTCTTTTTCCAAGTTATGTAAGAATATTTCCATTTATGAGTGTATTAAAGGCCTCTAATCAGAGTTTTCTATTTTTTCATCGGATATAGCCATTGCCTTTTTATGTTAAAAAGAGTTTTCTATTTTTGATTAGAGCATTCACATCTATCTCTACTAGTTTAGGAAGGTCTTTTCCTGCTTTGATAATTATGCTTTTACTGTACATAACTGTATTCCAGCTAAGAATATACATAGCGTCCCCATTTAAGTTAGTGAGCATTATGCTTAGATTAATCACGGTTCCATGGATCGTATGTTAAATTACCTTTCTTTTTCTTTCGTGTAATAATCCCAGTATCTTATGATAGGAATAAAGCTGCTGAAACTTGTCGAAATTAAAAAGTTATTCAGCCAATAAACTTTACTTTTTTGGTTGAGTTGTTCAGCTTTTATTCCTCCCAGTCAACTCTCTTTTCGTGTTTTCTGTAATAATCGCCGTTTATTTTCGCTCAAGCTTTATCTTAATGGAAATTTTGACATCCTATGTCACTTATAAATAAACTGAAAGCTTTAAACGGCTCCATAAATAGACAGTAACTTCAAACCAGATAGACGTAAAGCAATGTCTTTTCCTGGTTTGACAACTTGCAGCTGATATCAATTTACCCTTGGTGAAGGACGGCACCTGTTTCCTCTTATCTGTAGAGCGAATATAATCTGTTGCAAAATTTCTTTAGCCTTCGATTTTGTGTTGAATTGTTCAACATTTGTTGAACCTTTCAACTGAAACAAGTGAAATATGCAGTAATTTCCTAATTTCTTTTTGTGAGTATGGCGATGTCAATTGGCTTGTTCTAGCTTTAGTGTTAGCAGTAGCTACTGCTGTACACTTTGTAGTTTGTGGTGGCAAAGAATAGTATCTAATCTATTTAGATATACTCACGGCTTTATTTTACTGTAAAAAGGTGGAGACTAAATTTCCTGGCAGTTTAATTTTGTCTTACTAATGCTGTGATATCAAAGGGGCTAGTTATAGCATTAATGATGTCTGACCTAAAGGGCAGTTTCATGATCAGCTGCAGAAGAATAAATGAGACAAAGGAAATATCAGTCTCATTACAAGTTATTTATAAAAGCCTGGGACTTTGTCACCAAATTCCATTCACGCCATTTTAATTCTTTCTCTCTCTCTCTCTCTCTCTCTCTCTCTCTCTCTCTCTCTCTCTCTCTCTCTCTCTCTCTTTAGGGTAATGACTGAAGAAACATTTGATATATACCCTACACATTTCGTTTATTATTGTTGTCAGTTTGCTATTAAGGTGGAAAACCTAATATCTAAAACGAAAGCCCGTATAAGTGTGCTGTTGATGTTTGATTTTAGAAAGAATTAGTGTTGAAGTCGAGTTTGGGAATATTCAAGGTTAAAACTAAATCTCAAAAACACAAATTCTTTTAATTTTCTTCTTTTTGGTGGGTTAAAAAAAATAGAAAGAACCCTCGGACGGTATTGATGTTGCTTATTGTAGATTACACAGTGTGGCTGTTTGTTTCATCAGGGTAATTTAACACCGAGATCACTTAATTGGAGGCTGCCGAAGAGCAACGTGTCTTTAGGGAAGCGTCGTAAAAGTCTCCACCTTTTTACAAACTCAGAACAACACGAGTAATTGCCTTGAAAGTTAGCGACTTCCGAAGAACGTTCAATTCAAGTCAACTAAAATGTTTAGTAATTTTCAAAGCGGCAAATATAATGCAGCTGAAATAATAACATCGTTGCTGAAAATAAATCATAGAACAATAGTAGTGATAAAAGTTTTTTTGATAGAAATCATACGTACACGACAATACTAAATAAAATAAACATGATAATGAGAACAGTGGAAACATTCAGCATTAGCAATATTTCAACATCAACAATGATCCTGAAATTTGCTCAACCGAGCTAAATATAATTTTGTTTGAAAATATTACACCAACAAAAGGCCTTGGTAAAGGAGACTTAACTACCCTAGAGGTTTCGTACTTCTTATGGAAGTTAATGAATGTGTTTCAGCTTATCAGAAAATAGAGAAAAAAAATGGCAAGAAAGAGGAGGGAACGTTTTTCTCTAGAAAGGAAACATAATGATGCTTGGAAACAAAGCTGGATTGGAAGGGAACGCTAATCGAGGGAAATGAAACTCCAATTTCATTTAATTACCGGAAGTTTCAGGAGGGGGATGAAAATGTAATTCAGAGAGAGAGAGAGAGAGAGAGAGAGAGAGAGAGAGAGAGAGAGAGAGAGAGAGAGAGAGAGGTTTAAATGAAATATGTCATTTTCTTGTTGAAGAAATAATAGCTTCATAACAGAGAAGAAAAGTTTAATTTTTCTGTTTTTATTAGATTAAGCTGTTCTAATGTTATGTCTCTTGCTCGTACGAGGAGAACATCTTTGGATGATTTCCCCCCGGAAGGAATAAATTGAGAGAGAGAGAGAGAGAGAGAGAGAGAGAGAGAGAGAGAGAGAGAGAGAGAGAGAGAGAGAGAGAGAGAGAGAGAGAATTAAAAACCTCTTTGAACCTTACGATGTCCATCAGAAAGAGGAAAAGTGAGATGGTAGTGAATCCTGGCAGAAATGGATTTGAGTAGAAGAAGAACTTGCATAAACATTAAAATACAATGTAACCCGCCTCTACTCGCTGCATTACGGCTTCAGTATTGGAATGTTCATTGCAAATATGAAGTCTATCTCAGATCTTTTAAAATTTATGCCCAACGATAAATTCCTATTTGCCTTATAACAGCTAAGTATAACCTTGACTTTACACTAAACATCATTTTATTTAGCATAATGTGCAATCATAAAATTGTGGTCAAGGTTAATTTCCGTATTGACATATTTTTAAAGTTTGACATAAAATGGTGGGTGCCCTTTGAATCATTGATGTTACATATAGGGGTTTTAAAATGTAACAATTTATAAATCGGAATATTTCGAAGCCAGTTGACTGAAGGAATGAGGTAAGAGAATACTATTGTAATGACAATTCAAGGTATTATTGATTTAAAAAGAAAGCCTACGTACAAAGAAGCCTGAGAAATGTGTACTTGTCTCTCCACACAGAAAATGCACATTAGATCTGAATTTTTCTTTTAAAAGATAAAATTATTGTTGCCCGTATTTTTTCTAATATAAGCATGTTACATTCACCACAGTTATAACTACCTGATTATCCAGAAAGTATAATCCTGAATATATATATATAAAAAAAAAAAAAAGCTGTAACAGACATAAAGGAGATGCAGTGACCTCTTACTTTGAACAAAATATCTTTTGCCATTGCAGTTTAAATCCCGCTGGCATATAGTGGCAATACTTCAAGAATACCGTAAGGAAACTTTTATTTTCATGGGCTCAGGATACGAATTGGAATATTTGTGTTATTAAACGCCGTGGCAGGTATTTTATGAAGGAGAGAGAGAGAGAGAGAGAGAGAGAGAGAGAGAGAGAGAGAGAGAGAGAGAGAGAGAGAGAGAGAGAGAGAGAGAGACATGAAAACATTACGACTTGAGTAAACGCTTGAAGTTTGTGTATTATTAGTTGTCAAAAAGACTTACTATATATTTAATAGTTTTATTTTTTATTTTTATATAGTTATTTCCATGTCTTCCGTAATTAATTAGTTTCTAGATATTATAAAAATTGAAGTACATTTTTTTTATGATCTTTCTATGCATGAATCAATGATTTAATTAAGCAGAGATTAATGAAGAGAGTGGAAGCCATTACCTGTCTAGCTTTCCTTTGTAATTATAAACTATTCCATCGTACCCATGATCATGAGTGTCCCATTATACGGCGCTAATTGTACCAAGCCCATAAATTACCTTGTTATCAATTGTGAAGCCTCTTCATTTATTAGCACAGACGACTCTAGTATATAGTTTTGTTCCATCCGGACATTTGACCTGCCAACGCATGTGGCCACCAGTTGAGATTTGAATGAATATGAGTGTTTTTAATAGTCTGTTGGACAGTTTGCCAATTATCCTTATATAGGCCAGGGCCAAAGTAAGAAAGACAGAAGAGAAGCAACTAGTGCGCATGCTCTCTTTGTCAACGAAACCAACTTAAAAAAAGATATCTTTCGTTCCCCTGGCCTTGAAGATATGACTCCTTTTACCAACGATTTTTGAGGTGCAAAATTCTCGTTATCTGTAACCAGAGTTTGTATCTATTGTTTTATTTTCTTTAACAGATTTCCCAAGTGATTTTTTTTTTTAATTTTTAAAAAGTAATTTTCAACATTTCTGTACTGATATGTTCCCAAGAATTGCATAAGTTTTAAACATGTTTTTCCCTTGTATAATATATCTTTCCGGTTACGCTCAGCGGCATTTCCAGACGTATAACTACTCTATCCCTACATGTTCCTCGTGTAGGGGATGAAGAGTAGTATATCGTAGGGAGAGGAGGTGTCCCGAGAGGAAAGGGGGAGAAGCTGGAAAGGGTTAAAGCTGTGCGCGCAACTGCATATATTTATGACGGGTTGCGTAAACTAGTATGCATGTATATATATATATATATATATATATATATATATATATATATATATATATATATATATATATCACACATTAAATTCTTTGTGACTAGATGTAGAAAGTTATTCATAAATATTTCCCGAATGATTAAAAAACGTACTTTTTTCCGGACATTAATCATGAATAACACTTAATTTTTCATCTAACAGGTAAGCGATGTTATCACTGGCGGTTCCTGTATGAAGTGGTTAAGGTATAGTGTCAAGAATTGTGGTGTTTTTCACTTTGTTTTGGTCTGCATTAATATTTTAAAGGTCACCAGTAGAACGGTAGTAATAGTTTTTGTTGGTTGATACACAATTTCACTTTTCCCAAGTGTCTTTTATATTCATAATCATATCAATTAAGGTGATGTGGATGTATAGCATTATATTATTTTTATAAGACGGTTTATTCGTGAATTCAGAAAATTGGCTTATGTTTGTGAATTTTATTATGCTTATCATGCAACTAATACCTGCGACTTCTGAAAGTCACTATTCATTGGTTGAACCATATCTTGAGCAGTCTGTGCACGTTATGTAGTGAATCATGATTTGTTAAATAATATTTACAGATTAATGGTTTTGTTGGTCATTATCTAAAGGTTGTGCGGTTTCTTGGTTAAAAATTTACTAGGTAATCCATTGCGAGAGATATTTTCGGGTTGTAATTTATTCGTTTGTTATTCACAAGTTTTATAATGTGTTCAGTATATGCCTTAGAAAATATTGGTAACATTTAGAGGCTGTACATTTTTTTTGGGTCAATATTTACAGACACTGCAATTTCTTGATTATAATTTAATGTATGTTGAGCTGTCGGTTCTTTAAATGTTGTACCTTGGTTTGATATGTACAGTTTCTTGTATTTATTAATGGGTCATACTCTTCGGATATGTAATACTTACAACTCATTTTTTTTGTGATTGTTGTTATAAGTAGAACCATTTTACGAGCGAACTTCAAGCTCAGTTGCGGCGGTGCCGATTCTCTTTAATCCCGATGTTATATAGGAACATGTCTTGAGGCGTGTCATGGCTGAATGTAGCTTGACTTTTCGAGAAACCGAAGAAAGGTTTGAATCATTGCAAAATGGAAACTTTTTAAGCCTTCTTGAATTCATAATTGGGTTTGATCCGTTTTTAGCACGCCAAATTTCGGAATCTGAAAATGCTGGAAAAGGAAATCCTTACATGTACAAAACTACCTATGATGGACTCATTCAAATAATGGCACAAAAGGCCATGTATTCATTGTTGACAAAGTAAAATCGTATAGTTGTTTTAGTTTGTCAGTTGATTCAACACCATATCTTTCAGGTTACGTCTTTTTCTTAGGTACTATAAGATGAACAGTCTATTGAACGTTTCTTAACTTTTCTGGAATTGGAAAGCCATACCGGAGAGGAAAAGGACAAATCAGGTGTTGCAGGACTGAGTAAAATTTGTAAGCTAGACTTTTCAAAATATAGAGACTAGTCTTAGGACAACTTTCCTAACTTGTCTGGTTGTCATAAAGGGATGCAGCAGTTTTTTTAAATAAACAAGTTGCTATATATGTGACCTGTGTAGCTCATTCACTAAATCAGGTAGACAGAAGTTCTGTTTACTGTTAAAAGACAGTTAATTTCTCTTCTACGGTATAATTACTCTACATGTCTACCCCTTTTCAGCCTCAACAAGCCAGGGGAAAATTCTTAAAAGTTTTATTAGAAATGGAAGTCTTAAAATCCCTTTCCGTAAAATTTTAGAAGCACTTAAGTATACAGTGGAAGACTAGTTACGAAATGGAGACGCTAGAAGAGAAGTAAATAATATTGCAATCAAAATTAGTCAGCTAGAATCCGTTTCTTGTAAAAAAAATTTTAAGTGAGATTGGGCATAATTATCACATTGCAAGTTAATCTCATAAAATGAGGATGTGCACTGTCCGTTTAGTTTAATTTCGTTGGATAAAAATTTGTGTGGGGTCCTTTGACTGGCCAGACAGTGATACATTATATTCCTCTCTCTGGTTACGGCTCATTTTTACTTTTCCTACTCATGCACCGAATAGTCTGGCCTATTGTTTCCCCATCCTCCTATGTTTTCACACACCTGACAACACTGAGATTACCAAACAATTCTTATTATTTCAAGGGGTTAATTCTGCACTGTAATTGTTCAGTGGCTACTTCCTTCTTGGCAAGGGTAGACGAGGCTCATTAGCTATGGTAAGCAGGTGTTCTAGTTCCGGAGAAGGACACTCCTAAATCAAACCATTGTTCTCTATTCTTGCGTAGTACCTACAATACACACACACATACACACACACACACACACAAAGTCTGAAGTGCTTAGGACCTTTAAAGGCCTTAATCTGGTCCTGTACACACACAAACACGCGCGCGCGCACATACACACACACACACACACACACATATATATATATATATATATATATATATATATATATATATATATATATATATACATATATATATATATGTATATATATATATATATATATATATATATATATATATATACATATATATATATATATATATATATATATATATATATATATATATATATATATATATATATATATGTGTGTGTGTGTGTGTGTGTGTGTGTGTGTGTGTGTGTTCTAGGTGCCGGTATGTCTGCAATCAAAGTTATTGCGTTATGTTATGAAGATTCAGTCATACTTTGATGATAAACGAAGATTAATGTAGTGACAAATTTAGTAGTGGTCTACAGATATTCGGATTTGTAGTATGGGAGGCTTAAAACTTATTTCCGACAAGAAACAACTCGGAAAATATGTACATTGAGTATATATTAGAATTTTACACATTTCTTTAATCTCATTTAAATTCTCATGATATACCAACCTAGCTTATTTTCAAAGAAAATATAAAAATGACATTTTATGTAATAAGATAAATGTTTTTATTTTTCTGGTGATTGTTTTTTTTTATCTTTTATTATTAAAATTGGAATGTCGACCAAGGTCAAGTCCTTAGTCCACTGCACTGTCCTGTGAGACACAAACTCATAGACATTTAAGAATTTAATTTAAGACTTGCGATCCCATAGTTCGGTGACGGTGTTGCTAACTTCCTATTTACCTTCACTCGGAATTTATTGTATTTCATGTTTGTGAGTGTGTTCAGTTATATTCTTTTGGAAGTGAACCTTGTTGTAATCGCTCTGCTCTGAAATGAGCTGTTATTATTGTAGTTACGGTTGTGGATAACAATTTTCAATAAGAAAAACCAGGACATCTGTAGTCATAGTAACATTACCTGGCTGTAATTCCGGCTATAATTATACATCCTGATACATTCATATGCAAAGGCAACGAACAACAATGTTTACAAGGTATGTGATTTGAGTAATGTAGTCTTTATTTATTTGTTTTTTTTTTTAAGTTTGGTAAAGCTAATTTGGAAATCCTCAACATATATGAAATAAAGTAAAGTAGGCCTAGTCTACCTTTAGCACCCTAATTGATATTTACAGATAGGTTGTTACATGGCGTGATCCTAACTTACATAAGTGTATCCTATACTGGCACTTGTATTAGAAGTTACAGTAACAGGTTATTTCAAAATGAAGTGTTAGGAATAACAAAACTAAAACTTGATATGAAGTTAACAGTAAGATTTTAGTAGGTTGTTGAACGTACCAGAAGGCATGAACAGTACTCTAGGCCTATGGCCATTATAGTTGAAGTCAACTTACCGTAGACAAAATAGTTAAATGTTTACACTTGCACTGTTCGAGAAAGCTTTGGTGAAATGTGGGTTTTAGTCAATATTTGGGTAAAGTTTTACTGTATTACAGATTCTCATTTCGAACAGAAAATATATGTTTTCCTGTAGTAAATAACATGATTTGACCAAATTTGACCTTCATTTTTACCGCAAACCAACATAACAATCAATTCGACTAACTTCAAGTAGCCGAACTGGTTGCTGTTATTACGGATGAAATGAACGTGAAAACCGGTTAAATCACGTTATTTTCTACAGGAAAACATATATTTTTTGTTAAAATGTTTAGATATAATAGGTTTTGTTATATGTATTTTGTTAAAATGTTTAAATATAATGACTTGTTCAAATTCAGTGTCACTTCACTCACGTGTGTACTGCGAACGCTAACATTAGCAACGTTACCAGTGTACACAGCGTTACGAATGATACGGTGGCATTGCTAACGTTAGCAATGCTACGGTAATATTATCGTGTATTTTAAAGCATTTTTCTATATACCCTTTACACAATATATGAAAAGGTACCAAAAGGGTACAGAACCTATAAAACCCACCTAACCTAACCTAGAAGTTCCCAGGTCATAAACCTAATATAATGTCTTTTGTTATATATATCATGTTAAAATGTTTAAATATAATAACTAGTTCAAATGCCGTGTCACTTTACTCACGTTACGATAACGTTAGCACTGTTGCGATAACATTAGCAACACTATATAGTGGAACCTCTACATACGATTATCCCAACATGCTGAGTAAAATTCGACCAAATTTCTGTCTCAACATACGAAGTGTTGCTCCAACATACGACGTAAACAATACGCTTACCCGTGGAATTTTCTCGAAAGCCTGCAGCATAGTTTGTTGTTGATGCCGCTAGACGGCAGCACATCGGAGGGACGCCAATCGAGCGTCACCTTGATCAGTCCTCTCATCGAGTGCGCATCGTGTGGTTGTCCTCTATTCGCTCAGTTTTAACGTGTTTTCTGTGTTCCGTAATCATGGGTCCTAAAAAGCTTAGTTTCGGTTCAGGAAGTAGTAGCAGTGGTGAGAAAAAAGGAAGTCTATGCTTTCATTAGAATTAAAGCAGGAAATCATAGAAAAGCATGAGCGAGGTGTATGTGTTAGCGATCTGGCTAAACAATATGGCCGGAATATGTTGACGATCTCGACGATCATAAAACAGAAGTCAGCCATTAAATCAGTGAAACCTTCGAAGGGATCACGATTATTTCTAAACGTCGTAGCCCTACCCTTGAAGAGATGGAACGACTTTTGTTAATATGGATCAAAGACAAGGAGATTGTTGGCGATACGATCACGGAAACGATCATTTGTGAGAAGGCCAGCGCTATCTACAGTGACTTTAAGGTGGCGCGCTCTCGGGGTGACGCGGGGGAGAGTCCATCCTGTTGTATGATGCCTTGCAGAATACATGTGTAAAACCTTAACTGATAACTTTGTGTACGCCACCTAGCGGCTAATAAAGTAGTTGATTTCCTGCCCTCTAAGTTTTGTGTTTGTCTTCAGTTCCTGGATCCCCTAAAATGTAATATGGTGGCAGCAATTGAGTGATTTACACGCCAAACGAACTATCAATGTGTGAATAAGATCCCAGCCATCTTTCTCAACGACTTAGAGTCCCTGCCATCAAGCCTAGCCACTGTGGCAGGCCATCAACCACCCCAGATCCTGGACCACGTGAGTTTTATGGATGCCGCCATCTTAAAAAACCTGAACATTTGGCTTCAGTGGCCTTTCTATACTTGTGTTTACTTGTGAACTGTCATATTCTTAGTCCCTGAAGATGGGGGATGATGACCCAGGTGCAGTAGGGGGCAACCCAACATATGTATTTACAAATGACTTGATGGGCATAAAGCCACCCAGCTTTGATTGGCAAGGTTCCAACTTGCCACATTCATTCAAAACTTTCAGAAGATATTGCGAACTGATCCTTGCCACTCCCACCTACACTTGCAAACAGGGGCCAGAGATAGTAAACTACATACTCCTCTGGATGGGGCCTCAAGCGGTAGAGATTTTTGACAACTGGATTCACCTCACGGATGAGCAACGTTCCAGTCCAACCGATGTGTGGGAAGCATTTGTTAACTACTTCGAGCCCAAGTCAAACTTCAGGCTTGCCCGTTTCCAACTGCGCGAACTCATACAGCGGCAGGAGGAGCCGATTGACAGCTATATCAACCATCTCAAGGTGCAGGCTCAACAATGCAATTTTGAAGGAAACAACCTTGCAGATAACCTCATCGACCAGGTTATCAAAGGTACAGCACATGTCGCAGTAAGAAAAAAGCTCTTGGACCAAGATCCGAAACAACTCACGCTTGACAAAGCAATCGATCTTGCGAGAACTTTTGAGGCAACGCAGGCCCAGCTACAACAATTGGAGCACGTCAACAAATCCATCGACTCCCTTCAGAAGGCGAAGTTGAGACACAAGAGCCGTCCGAAAGCAAAAAACTTTTTTCTGTGGCGGAAAACCGCATGACCGCAAGGACTGTCCTGCCGTAGACGGTATGTGTAAACTGTGTTCGAAAACGGGTCACTGGGCAAAGGCTTGTCAAAACACTAAGCGAGCCCGTTCTAAGTCTAGTGTACGCTCCAAACCTCAGAACAGCCGATCGCAGTCAAGCGCAAATGCGAACCAATCACAGCCAAAGCCGCAACAGCGATTCGACCGCCAAGTTAGCGCCGTGAATACGTACAACCTGAGCAGTGACTTTGAAAGCATGTCTTTCAACGCAGTGAACAATGATGCCAACAGATCGGAAGCCTACGCATCGCTAAAAATCGAGCTGTACCCTGATCGCACGACAATCTTGCGCGGGAAGATCGACACCGGTGCGCAGAGTAACATCCTTCCACTCAGGACGTTTCGTAACATATTCCCTCGCTATGTCAACTCGGATGGCATCCCGACATCTACAACTCCGTCCAAGACAACGCTCACCGCCTACAACGGAACCGTCATCCGCCAGCACGGTACCCTCGTACTGCCGTGGAAATTTTCCGAAAATAAATGGGCGAACTGTGAGTTCTATGTGGCCGAGACCGATGGTCCTGTTATTTTTGGTCTACCCATGTGCACGAAACTCGGTCTAGTCACGCTTAACTGTGCCGTTACTCAATCCGACAGTAGTGTGCGTTATACCTCATTGGAAGACATGAAAAGACACTTCCCTGACCGATTCGAGGGTATCGGTAAATTCAGCTCTGAGCAGAAACTAACTCTGAAGGATGACGCAAACCCAGTAAGACACCCGCCGAGACGAGCGCCCATTCAACTACGCGAGCAGATCAAAAGTGAACTCGATCGTATGGTGGGTCTTGAAGTAATCCGTCCCGTAGCGGAACCCACCGATTGGGTGTCCAGTATTACATATGTGACAAAACCCGATGGATCTCTCAGAATACGCTTGGATCCAAAAGACCTCAACAGTGCTCTAAAGAGAGGTCAACACCACACGCCGACTGTGGAAGCCGAAGGCTTCTCTTTGGACTCAACGTAAGTCAGAATCTGTTTCAGCGAGCGATGGACGAGATCTTGCAAGGGCTACCTGGCGTTGTGTCAATTGCGGACGATATTATTGTATACGCATCCACACCAGCAGAGCATTCCGAGAGACTATCCACACTTTTCAATTGAGCTAGAGAGAGAGGACTCGTGTTCAACCCCGCGAAATGTGCAATATCCGTGTCAGAGGTACAATTCTTTGGCAACATCTATTCCAAAAGTGGAGTCCGACCTAACCCAGTCAAGGTCCAAGCCATCGCTCAGCTCAAAGCGCCGACTTCCATCAGTGAACTACAATCGTTCCTCGGAATGGCGAACCATATGGCACCGTTCGTACCCAACCTAAGTGACCACACCGCCCCGCTGCGCAAGTTACTTAAAAAAGACATTGATTTCCAGTGGCATCCTGAACACGACGAAGCCTTCATGTCCGTAAAACTGCTTATCTGCCAAGCAGGATCTCTCACTTAATTTGACCCGTCAAAGCCGTCTGTAATCCAACTAGACGCGAGTCAAGAAGCCCTTGGTGCGGCATTACTTCAAGATGGCCGACCTATTGCTTTTGCATGGAAAAGTCTTACAGACACCGAAATGCGCTACGCCAACATTGAACGTGAACTATTGGCATGCGTCTTCGGTGCCGAATGTTTCCATACATACATTTACGGCAAACCATTTGTCATCGAGTCTGATCACAAACCACTGGAAATGATTAGTAAGAAGAACTTAACTGCCGCCCCAGCACGGCTACAACGGATGCTCCTGCGTCTTCAGCGCTACGATTACGATATAAAGTACAAACCCGGGAGGGAGATGACTTTGCCCGACAGCTTATCGCGACTCCCAAAACACGGCGCCGACAAGCCGATAGACTTGAATATCAAAGTGTGCTATGTACAGTTCAGCAACAACAAGCTAGCGGAACTCAGAGGCGCAACAGCTAGTGACGACGAACTCGTACTACTGCTGAAGTATATCATCAGCGGATTTCCCGAGAAGCAGAGAGACTTGCCTGCTGAGATCCGTAAATATTGGCCATATCGCGACGAACTCAGTATCGAAAAAGGTCTTACGATCCCGGAAAGTCTGCGTACACAGTACCTCGAAACTATTCATGAAGGTCACCAAGGCATCACGCGATGTCAGGCCCGTGCGCGGATGTGTTTATTCTGGCCAGGTATTAACCGCGATATCGAACAACTCGTCAATCAGTGCCAACAATGCCAGACATTCCAAGCCTCACAACCCAAGGAGCCCATGGAAGCCATCACTCCAAACCTCCCGAACCAACCGTGGCACACCCTCGGCATGGACTTGTTTACCGTAAATGACCGGAACTATGTGATTATCGCCGACTACTACTCCAAGTTTCCCGTCATTCACCAACTAAGTGTTGACTCAACAAGCAGAACAGTCGCTCAGCTGACTAGCAGCACATTCTCGTTATTCGGTATACCCAGTACGATCATCACCGATAATGGCCCGCAGTTAATCGGACAACCCTTCTAAGATTTGCTCAAATCGTACAACGTTAAGCATATAAGCAGCTCCCCGTTACATCCGAAATCCCATGGATTTATCGAGCGTGCCATCCGTAGCATGAAGGCACTTATCCGTAAATCTGCAGAGGACACAGATAGGGCAATGTTAGCCTACCGTACGACACCCCTCGGTCCTCAGCTCCCGTCACCCGCGGAAATTCTCTTCCCGCATGCAACCGCACACCTAGCGATAACAAGTTTGACGAATGTCAAGTAAGTAGGCAGGAAGTGAGCCAAGAACGATACAATGAACACAGCAAGGAGTTGCCTGAACTCCTACCGAACCAACCTATCTTCTACCAGGACGCCGCTCGCAAAACGTGGTCTCCCGGTACTGTCATTGGATATGGCCCAGAGCCAAGATCTTACACCATCACTTGTGACAACACCGGCCGAGCTCTACGTCGAAATCGTGTGCTCTTGGGTCCGCGTCATGTCACATTCTCCGATTCCCAGAGTAGCCCTGCTTGGCTCGGAAACACCACTGAGGATGACGCATGGCCAACAGAACCGCAAACTCTTCCCGAGGCAACAGCAGCTCAGACTATCCCCGCTGGAAATGTCGCCACACCGTCTAAGGTTTCGCCAGCTCGAACTCGAGGCCGAACATCAGCAACCAATCAACAACCAACCCGCCACTCTAACAGACTGACGAAACCTACCCAACGATTTATCATACAAATATAAATGTGTAGGCACTGAGCTATTTATACTGATGGCAGAATAAACCATCATTGATAGCCAGTCAGCTGGCATGGGCAGTCTACCCCATACAGCCAGTAAATACTATGTTTTTTTTTTACTATATACGAATTGCGTACTGATTGAATTTTTGACCTTAATATGTCTTACCCATAAATCATGATCATTTTCCTCTGTCAAATGAATCTAGAAAGTATTAACTAAGGTACACAAATATTTCCTGATAATATTTTGAATTGAAACCCTGTAACCCACAGTCAGTTAATTTGTATTATCCACATAATTCCCCGGAGAATTTTGCATTTGGTTATTATGTCCTTTACATGATACTCTCCCAGAGATTTTGCATTTTATGGTATTGACCAAGTTTTGATACTTTTGTTCCTTTCCAAGGAAGGGGGATGTTGTATGATGCCTTGCAGAATACATGTGTAAAACCTTAACTGATAACTTTGTGTACGCCCCCTAGCGGCTAATAAAGTTGTTGATTTCCTGTCCTCTAAGTTTCGTGTTTGTCTTCAGTTCCTGGCTCCCCTAAAATGTAATACAGCCGATCCTACGACGGAAGAATTCAAGGCGTCTCGAGTTAGGTTCGAGAAATTTAGGAAACGGACCGGGATTCATTCAGTTGTTCTTCATGGAGAAGCTTTGAGTTCGGACACTAAGGCTGCTAAAGACTTTGTTAAAAAGTTCGAAAGCATCGTGGCGGAGGAACGTTACGTAGAGCAGCAGGTTTTCAACTGTGATGAAACCGGTCTGTTTTGGAAAAAGATGCCTAGTCGAACGTACATTACCGCTGAAGAGAAGAAAATGCCTGGACGTAAGCCAATGAAGGATCAGTTGACTCTTGCGCTTTGTGCCAACGCCAGCGGGGACTGCAAATTAAAGCCGTTATTGGTTTAACCATTCCGAAAACCCTAGGGCATTTAAAGCACATAGAATTAATAAAGACCTGCTACATGTTCTATGGCTTTCTAATTCTAAGGCTTGGGTTACTAGGCATATCTTTGTGGAATGGGTAAACGTAGTTTTCGGCCCTGCTGTCAAGAAGTATCTTCAGGAAAGGAATTTGCCTTTGAAGTGCTTGCTTTGTTTGGACAATGCACCCGCTCACCCCCCCGGACTCGAAGATGATATCATCGACGAATACAAATTCATCAAGGTATTGTATCTTCCACCGAATACCACCCCTATCCTCCAGCCCATGGACCAGCAAGTCATCTCTAATTTTAAGAAGCTGTACACCAAACACTTATTTAAGCAGTGCTTTAATGTCACGCAAAGCACCAACTTAACTTTGCGTGAATTTTGGAGGAGCCACTTCAATATCGTGCACTGCTTAAAGATCATTGATCAGGCTTGGGAGGGAGTAACTCGTCGGACCCTGAATTCCGCTTCGAAGAAGCTTTGGCCTGATGCTGTTGCTCCCAGAGATTTCGAAGGTTTTGCCCCTGAGAATGAACCTTTGCTTGCCGCCGAGGAAGACGTCGAAGAGATTGTATCCCTTGGCAAGTCCATGGGTCTGGAGGTGGATGAAAATGACATCACTGAACTCGTCGATGAGCATCACGAAGAGCTCACCACCGAGGAACTCAAGGAGCTGCAAGCCATGCAGCATGATGAGTTCCAAGCGCCCAGGGATCGAAGGTCCAGCGATCCCGAAAGTGGAAGAGTCTTCCTCCTACCTGGAGCATCTCATTGCTGAGATGTTCCTGAAGATTTACCACCTTGACCACATCCTCCTCTACCCCTTGAGGTGTTCCTTGAGGAGCCTCTTCCTCTGGGGCAAAAGGTAGTTGTGTGCCTCTCAAAGCCCGGATTGAATACCGGCGATTGAGCTACCAGCTGCTGGGGCACCATATGGAAGGTGGTTTGCAGCTGGGCTACCATTTGGGGCACTGTGGTCATGGTCATGGTTGGATGCTGTGCAGGCCTGCGTGGCTTCTTTGTCTTCCTGTTTTTCGGTTGGGGACCAGCATCTAAGGATGATTTTCTCTTGGAAGACATGCCCCACTTCTGGAGAAGGTTCCTATTCTCTGTGGCGGCTTTTGCTATGACCTCCTGAAGCACTACTTTTGGGAAGAGGTCCTTACCCCTGATACATGAAGTGATCAGCTTCCTGGATTCGTGTTTGATTGTTGCTGCGGCAAACACATGCTCTCTACAAGCCCTCCTGGCCTTAACGAAAGCGTACATGTCCTTAACAAGGGTAGCCATGCGAGTCTTGGCTATGACCATGTACATATCTGGGGTATTGGAAAGGCCTGCACACATCTCCCTACAGATCTGAAGAGACAAAGAAGGGGCTAGTGTCTCTTTTGTCTTCTGTTCCCTTCTCAATAGATGTTCTGACAGTTTTGGAAGGTTCTCATTGAACTGTTGACCTGCTATCTCCGGATCCAGTTTAGAGACTGAGAAGGTTAGATGAACCTCATTTCATTCCTTCTCGCAGGTAGGCATGGCTAGAGATAATGGTCTGTATTCCTCTAGCACTGGGCATGGTTTGCTCGCGTCAATTACTTTCAGCACACAGTTGACAGCTTTGACCGAAAAGGGGAAAGCTCTGGAGGAAGGAGCAACGAAGGTAGGATGCTTCTTGCTCAAAGCTGAAACCTTGGAGTTGGTGTAACCAGCTTTCTTTAGGGTCTTGGATAAGAGAGCCTGTGCCTTGTCATGCTCAAAGATCATGACCTCTTTCGTTTCCGTCTCCTCACGAGATGCTGGTCCATCTCACAGTCTCGCGTAACATTCTGGGTATGCCGGTAGGTTAGGCCAGAATTGGAGATCTTCGAGGGGTTTGGCCCCCATCTTCTCGGAGATGTACAGCTTCCCATTCATCATGGGCATATGCTCCGCATACCTCCAGGGGTTGGTTTTGGAGCATTGAGGTAAGTCAGAGACCTTGATAGGCTTATGAGAGCCTTTGAAAGCGCCTGGTTGTTTCACTTCTCTTACTTCCCTCCTAATCTCCTGTTGTTCCTTGCGGAACGATTCCATCATCTGCTGAAGTTTTCCTAGGAGCGCCTCGCTCTTGGTTATCAGCAGCTCAAGATGGGGAGTTGAGGTCGAAGAATTTGATGGCACGGGTTGATATGCCGTCACAGAAAACTGAGGGTCTTCCGTTATCGTAGATACGGATCCTTCTTCCTCTGTGGGTGGTTGAGCCACCTCTTCTTCAGGATCTTCTTGCAGAAGGTCCTTTTCGGTGTCGGTAGACATCTCCGTCATCCGTTCCTGGTGGATGTCCATGCCTTCGAGTGCCTTATTAATGTCCGCCTCTATCGTCAGCTGGATGTAGGGAGGCTTGACCTGTGCCTGGGGCAAAACCGCATCGGATTGGGCCTTAGGGAACAGAAGGCATCTCATAGCTTCATGAGGCAGGTAAGGTCCTGGAGAGTTCTTTTGGAACCCTCTTACCCACCTCCAAAGAGTTTCTCTTGCTGTATCCCTTGACTCCGTAGTCTCTGGGATATCTTCCCCGAATCCTTCGGTCATCAGAGCCAAGCAGACGGTGCAACCCTTCGGGTCCCAATACCTCAGGGTTTCAGTTGCGATGGAGCAGGGGACACGAGACCTGCACATCTTATGGCCACAAAAGTCCCTACTCTTGTGGTTGTAGAACATGACTGTACACTTCATCTTAGGCTCCTCCTGGAAGGAAAGAAAAAGTGAAATGAGTATACAGTAGGGTTATTTATATCTCTGATATAAATACACATGCTTAAAAATAGTATTATTTACTATTATTTATAATAGCTTAGGATAGTAAGCTAGAAAAGAAGTAGGAATGACACATATGTGTTTCCTCTCCAGGCAATTGCTGTGACCTACAATATTAATATTTTTAATTTCCTTATTCGGGGAAATACAGAGTGGAATAACTCGTACGTAGTGCCGGAGTCAGTGAATATTAAGCCTAACTCCTCCACTTGTAGAATATTAATACGGAATGGTAATAATTGGTGTCCCGATGATCTAGGATTCATCAGGATGTTGAAGGAATACTTCACCTCAACATTTTTAATCGGTCTCAACAATGGACTGTGAAAGTATACACAGAATATGTTGGACATTTTATACTACTCTATCATTATATACTGTAGTTTACTAACTGCTGTATTGTTATACTGCAGGAATACTGGTTACTATATTGTCTTATACTGTAGTTTTACCGGTATACTACCGGGTTAGGCTAGTACCTGGCGGCACTAGCTGACAGGGAGAGAGGAAGAATGGAAAGGACTACCGTGTTATTATAGTTTTGTACAAATCATTGGGAGTGTAGGGACTATTACCTCTACTGCTTTCTTTCCAGAATGAGAATTCAAATGGAAGGGGAGAAATACATTGATTCTAGCTTCCATCCAACCACAAATTCTGTTGCCGGCTGTACTGCCGATTACAAGGTTTGTGGATGGCAGTCCAAGAGAGGACAGAAGAATACTCAACAGTATAATGGGTTTCCCACCGGCAGCCGTCAGGGCCGGCTCAACCTTTCCCGGAGCTTTGCTTCCGTTAGGGAGTTGGTCGAAGCGGCAACCTAACCGCCTTTTGTAGTAACCATTTTGGTAACCCAGTCAGCCCGGCAAGTGGGGATGATTGTAGAATACCGGCCAAAGGACATTTGTGACGGCTAGGCCGGCACTAAAGGACAGAAGGGGAAGGGAAATGGTCTTATATTTTACAGAAGGGAAAGGTGGCGGCAAGTATGCCTTCTACTTTCGGCTGTAAATCAAGGAAACGTAGCTTCCTATACCGGCGCCGTCTTGGGCGGCAGGGGGATAACGATTCCCTAGCCTGAGACATTGCCGGATATAAGACATGTCTTCTAGTCCACAAGGGAGAAAGGTGGCGGCAATTATACTGCCCACTTTCGGTTGTAGACTAGGGAAGCCTAGCTTCCTTTGCCGACAACGGTGTAACCGGCAGAGGAATTACTATTTCTCTGTCGATAACGTTGTCGGCTACAAGACAACACCCTGAGTTACTGTCATATTTCAAGGTCGGGATACTCGCCAGCAAAGAAGATCGACTGTAAAACACTATCCAAGTCAAGCCAGAGTTAACTACTCGATGGCGATGACGGAAGATAGGGTTGTCGCCTGGGATGGCGGCACTCAGGGGGGAAGAAGGGTTTATCCCCTTTTCTCTAAAAGAGAAGCGTATCGAATTATACCAATAATTCTAGGGGATATATATATCCCTGACCGAATTAATAGAAACTATACTAGAGGTTAAACGGGGGATAACGTTACTAAAGTACAGTATACTAAAACGGGTTAGGCTAGCCTAACTCGAGTGGGGATCTCGGCTACGCGTGATACCACCAAGGCCCTATCGTATACGAGAGAAACGTTTATTCGGACGAGGAAATATTACATGTGTAGTACTATCTTCACTAGTATAATTTTGCCTAACTAGCTAGAAAATTCTTTATAGCTAAATACCGGGAACATCTTACTACTAACTAAATAAAGCATTTATGGCGTGCGACAGCGGTCTTAAAATGGCCGCCTCCGGGGATGGCAGTGCTCCACTTAACACACCTAAATTATGTTAATTTAACTGTGAGAAGGGAACTAAAAATTATACACAGGAAAGATTAAATACTGAACTTTCCAGAGGATGAAGATGCTGGAGATATGCAATAATATTCCTTGAAATTAGTAACAACACCGAGAGAAGCGTGGGAGAACACCTTGCTTAAATGCTACTTTTTAAAGGAATGATACACCGTAGTAGAACAGGGAGGGGATCCACCGGGTAACCTTGATAATGGCTCCCCTTCATTTCGCCACTCTTCCCCCTCAAGGAGTAAAATCTATTCGGGGTGAAGATTGCCATGTGTCGTATCAAGAATTACGTCCCCTGATTTTATGCGATATCCTTAAAGTTATATTAAGGATACTCGCGCCAGGAGTTAGAATTCTGGAGAACTATGGTTAATTCTCTGAGAGTATCACTGTAGCTAAATATCCCATAGAAAGCTGCCTAAAGGAACCTTCCATCAGGACGACATGGCTGAGACCAAAAATATTCTTTGTAACAGTCTACAAACCCCCAAGAACAAACACTAGTACTGTATCTTTTTTGAAGAATTTAGTGCTTTCATTGCGTTGATTATCATCATTGAGGAAAACTAATTAGTTATCTAAGGAAACTTCAATTTTTGGATGGATGACACATCAAATCCCGTCACTTTGGCATTTAGTGAGTTATTAGAATCATATCAATTAGTGAATACTGTCGACTGTACAACTACTTTACATTAAGGCTTTCAAGAGGAAACTGAAGACTTTCTTATTTCATGTGACGATTTAACAGTAAATGAACAATACATGATATGAAATGTTAAATACTCTGAACGAGCAAGGGAAAACGACAGTGGAGGTCCTGTAGAGAGTTGGGTTCCCCTGCTGTATGGGACTGGAAAATCAGCCATCAAAGTAAAGTAAGTAAAGTAGTGTCATCTTGGGGCTCACAAGAACGGCATTTGTCTCCTCAGATATCTCGACGATTGGCTGTTTCTGGTAGACTCGGATATAACCCTTCTTCATCGCCGAGACATACTTCTAGAGTTTTGTCAGGATCTAAGGATCTTCATAAATCTCGAGAAGTCATCACTGCTTCCTTCTCAGAGACTGGTATACTTCCATATGATCATACATCATCCAACAGAAAGTCTTCCCATCAGACGAAAGAGTACTCAGGCTGAGAGCAGTAGCATCACCCTTCCTCAGATGGGAAGATCTACTGGTTCATCAATGGTTAAGTCTGCTAGGTCACCTAAACTCTCTTCTCCATCTAGTTCCAAACGGCCTCCTCAGGATCAAATCCCTCAATTGGCAGCTGAAGTCCGTGTGGAACCAACACTCAGATTCGCTGGACACACGAATTCCAACTACTCAGGAACAGATAACGGATCTACTTTGATGAATGGCAGAAGAGAGCTTTTGCAAAGGTCCAGATCTTCTCGCCCCGGACTCGATGCTTTGTACATACGCATCAAAAGAAGGATGGGGGCACCACTTGCTGAATCACACGATCTGTAGCCTTTGGTCAGAGTCCGAAAGGTACTAGTGTATAAACCTCTTAGAGATGAGAGCAGCATACCTAGCTCGTCATCAGTTCCAACAGTTGCTGGCAGGTCACTCCGTGGTGTTGATGAGCAACAACACCACACTAGTGGCTTGCATAAACAAACAAGGCGGTACCTTTTCGCAGACTCTTATGCCAACAAAGTCCTGACTTGTGGGGTTCCCCGACAGTAGACATGTTCGCAATATCTCTGAACAGTAATCTTCTTCTGTACTATTCTCCAGTCCCGGACCCTCAGGCTCTATGGCAGGATGCATTTCAATAACGGTGGGACAACATCGATGTGTACGTCTTTCCCCATTCTGTCTAAGAAGAAGGCTGCTCAACAAGACCAGAGCATCCAAAATCCTAATGATGACCCTTGGTACTCCGCTATTGCATCACAGTGTGGTTCCCGGACCTCCTGCAACTACTATTAGATCTACAGAGAGAACTCCCTCCACAACTAGATCTACTCAAACAACCACACACAAACATCTTTCACAAGACTGTCCTGTCTCTTTGACTTCATGCCTGGAGACTATCCAGCGTCTCATCTCTCAGAGAGGCTTTTCGTAATAAGTTGCTAGAGAATGGCCAGATACTTGCAAAAGTCCTCAGCCTCAGTGTACCAGGTCAATGGACGGTCTTTTATGGTTGGTGTCGTGGAAGGAATATCTCTCCACTCGATGCCATTATCCCCGTAATAGCGGAGTTCCTTGTATACCTTCGGGAGGAAAAACTTACAATCTCGGCTGTGAAAGATAATCGCTCAGCCATGAGCCTCGCCTTTAAGCTAAGAGGAGTGGATATTTTCTCTTCGTTGGAGCTCTCTTTGCTCATATGGAGTTATGAGATCACCTGCCCTCAGTTGGAGATCAGGCTTCCTCCTTGGAATGTGGTTCGCATTTTGAGATCCCTAAAAGGACCTTTTTACGAACCATTACGCCATGCAACTGATCAAAATCTCACTTTGAAGATGGCATTCCTGCTCGCTTTAGCTTTGGCAAAAAGATTCGGTGAACTTCATGGCCTCTCATATGACATTGCCCATTCAAGGGGATAGGGGGAGTGACACTCAGCTTTGTCCTTGAGTTTATTGCAAAGACTCAAAATCCGGGGATACTTAACCTTAGATTCTTTCCCTTTCAGATTATGAGTCTATGTCCTGTAACCAATGACCCAGATCAACTGTTAGTATGCCCAGTGAGGAGTTTGAGATATCTCAAACACACTGCAGCAACATGGCCCAGACTAACATCTTTTTTTATTAGTTCTGGCAGAGTTAAGAGGACGATCGCTAAAAATACCATTTGCTCTCGGATACGTCAAGTCATTGAAAGAGCTCTAAATTCTGATCCTCCTCCGGCTTGAAGACCTAAAGCCCATGATGTCAGGGGCATCAATACGTCCCTGGGATTCAAGTGTAACTTTTCCGTGTTGCAGGTATTACAAGCGGGCGTGTGGAAACGTCAAACTACGTTCACAGCTCAATATCTAAAAGATGTGACCCAGAGGAGGCTGCTCAGCAAGTGGTTTAAGAGTACCTCATGCTCATTGTTGGACAAGAAGCAGGTGGTTGAGGGCATTGATTACCCCGGTTAAGTCTGGGATGAATAAAAATATGTCTGGCATTTTCCTTTCTTCATCTTCCCCTCCCTTGGGGCACAGCACCATGGGTCCCTCTGCAAGCTAGCTTAAGCCAATGCAGGTAAGAATCACTTTCCTTGTGCAGCCTAGTATAGTCATAAATTCAGTATACTGTCCACGTCCCCATTGCTTCCCGCAAGGTTGTCAATGGGAAATATCTTTGTTTATATCCTATTTATAAACTCAGAATGTACTTCCGTAGACGTTCATATGGTATCTCACCAAAATTGAATTGCTCAGGCTGCTATCATACTCACTTTGTATTGTTATTGAGGTGGCAAGGTTTTTCCCTAGACCACAGTCATATACTGTACTAGGTAAACCCGGATCACTGTTCATGCCAGAAATAGGACTTCCAATCTCCTAAGAGTAGGTCATCCACATAAATAACGTAAGGTTTTCTTAGTATGGGAACAAATGACAAAATTGCAGATAATTTATATTTTTCATTAACATACAAACCTGTAGTTATTTACGGTATATAATTTGGCCTGCCATCGCCTTTCCCCCAATAATTCCTGCCTGCAATCAAAAAGTGACGTAGCTCACAGCTGTGAGAGTATATGTAGGCCGCTGGGCACCCCTCAGCCACCCCCCTACCCACTCGAAGTGGTTAGGCAGGGTTGCCACCTCGCACTTTTAGTCTAATGGCTACCTTCCAGCTTTGCCAAAATATAATCCACATAGATAACTACATGTTTGTATTGGGGAAAAATACAAATTATCCCTTAATTTGTCATGTTCGTAGTTCATCGATGCATTGTGAGGAGGGGGCTTTCATGAAGGTGTTATCAATAGAGTGGGGGTATATTTCTGGTTGGTCTGTAAAGTATGGGCAAAAACTTGTTCCTCGACAACATCTATATAAAAATTAGTGAAAGGACCTCGATGGGGCAGCCCATCGCAATGCCGTCCTTTTGTATGTACATGTGCTCTTGGTGGGTGGTAAAAGGGTCCTTCTTAGTATGTATCTTCAGGAGGGTGCGAAGGGCTTGCTCCGGGATGTTGAGTTGAAGGGTTGAAATGTCTGTAGACTGTTAAGGATCAGTTGGATAGCCTCATCTAAGCGGACATCACTGAAAAGGGACTCTGCATTAAGTGGAGCGTTGACTTATTTGCTGGTATGTCATTTGATGGTAGTCAGGAAACCCATCGAATAGGCCACGCTGTATTTGTCAGGGACATATGAGGTTAGGAGATAGTTAGGTCTCGTGGCCAGTTGATATGTTGACGGCGTAGGGCGTTAGTTGATTATAGGGCGGAGGGGGTTCTCTGCCTTACGGGTTTTCATGTTCCCATGGAGGTAACCTAGCCCGTAATTGCCAGTGATAGGCTGGAAGTAGACAGCATTGGTCACGGTCCGTGAGGACCTCTGCAAGCAGGAGAGGCTGGAAAACATCAGTAATATGGTGAGCGCCTTTCTCTTGGTGGTTGAGAATGGAGTATTCTATCAGGAATTCAACCTCTAGCCTCTTATCCGTTGGTCTGGGGCGAGATATAAAAGGGCAGAGCTGCTTTGTCCCAGATCCAATATGGACTCTGCCCATGAGGACCAATCAGCAACCAGCGCCTGACTTGACAAACCACTCTGAGCGGCATAAATAGAGCCAGCTTACCTACATCTATCCAGACTTTGCCTGAAGATGAGAGGAACGACCTGGAATGCTCTCGTAATGTGTAACTGCCAATCTTAAATACCTATTGTGACAGTTTATTGTTTATGATCATTCTTTACTTATTGGAGTAGAAATAACCGTGAAGGATGGAATACATTAGTTAAACTTTTAATTGAAAACAACTGAGGGTTGCAGTAGCGCTCTCTAACCTCAATTGAATTTCAGCAGTCACAGAGAGAACTTGTTCCTCTTGGCTGTGAATATTTGCAGTTTATGATTTTTTGCATTACACCTTCATGTCCTCCGTGAACACAGACCCCCATCTGCTGTGTCCTACCTGCCGGGGGCATCGCTGTGAGCAAGCTTCGCCCTGTGACGAGTGTCAGGAGTGGGCTGCCTCCCAGTGTGAGAAGTTCGGGCGGCGCAGGAAGAAAAAAGCTAAGAGATCTTTCCTCCGCGGAGTCGGCCTCTGCAGGGAAAAGAGCTAAGAGATCTTTCCTCCGCGGAGTCGGCCTCTGCAGGGAAAAGAGCTCGGGCTTCTTCTTCCTGCACCCCTGGATCACTTCCCAAAGGTCCTCCTCGCCCACCTCTTCCTATGGGAGTCGGGCGAGTAGGTGTGCAGACAGACTTACTCCTTGGTAACCTAGGGGTACTGGGGGGGGGGCCCTTATGCTTCCCCCAGTGAAGGATCTTCACCGCCAGCCGCTAGGGAACCTTTTGAATGATACTTCTGCATCTCCTTCAGCGTGGCGCGAGGAGAGAACCGTCCCCTTTGGCAATGACATCTTCTGCCATGGACCTTTGTAAAGTCCTCGCTCGCCAACCTAAGGCGACATCGCCGCCTAACCCTAACATAAACCTTGTTTCTTCCAACAGAGATGGTTCCAGCTCGAGTGCGCTGCCTCTGCAAGTTGACGAGGTTAAGCAGAACGATCAGAGTGACCGCAGTGATCCTCCTTCGACGAGCGCTCCACCTGCTCGCCCTACCCCTGGACGTGTGACTACATCCTGTCCTGTAACAGGATCCCCCTTACGAGCTTTATGTTCACCCGAACCCCGTTTACGAGGTTTAAGAGATCATTCACGAACTAAGCGCTCGTCCCTTGGACGTTCGCATGATAACGCTATGCGCTCATGCCATAAAGACCGTAGGTCATCATGGTCTAAGCGTAGGTCTTCTAGGAGACACCCTTGATCTAGGGCGCACCGCTCAAGATCAAGAGCTTCATGCTCAAGTGCAAGTTTCAATTTGCACTCCTCCTCTAGTGACACATGATCACGAGCCTCGCGATCACGATCACTTACATCACTCTGTAGATCACGATCATGGGCTTCGCGCTTACGATCAAGATCCCGGGCTTCACACTCAAGATCACGAGCTTTGCGCTTAAAGTCTCACACAAAGTACTCACAATCAAGACGATCACGATCGCGAGGCAAGCATTCTAGATCGCGAGCTAGACGCTCACAATTGAAGGACCGTCACTCTAGACGATCACGATTTATGCATTCTAAACGATCTAGATCGAGGAGACCCGGTTCTAGAGGACATTGTAGACGCGCGCGCTCCATCCGCACACGGCGCTACATCTTCTGACCCTCGTTCCAATCGACCTCGGACTGGACAAGGAAATGAGATAGACCAACCCTTAGTGAAGCCTCTGTCAAGTATACCTCCAGCGCCTTTCAAAGCCTGGAGTGTCTTTATGAAGCGTTCGCCTATGTAAGGCCCCTCTATCAGCTCTGCCACACCCAAATCGTCTTCCACCCAGCGCGTTGTCCCCACTCGGAGGCTTCCAGCCCCCCATCTTCAAGTGTTCAGAGTGCCCCTTCGGCACAAGAGCTCCAGAGGCCTTCTACTTTTCACTTGCCCTCAGTTGCGCGGGAAAATGGGACTTCTGCTCGCGATTCAAGCTCCATTGAGTGCAAATCTCTAGATTCCGCGCGTCCTTGCGCGATCCACACGTTGTTGCGAGAAAAGCGCCTCCCCTAGCAGATCCAGCTGCTGAGTAGGCGAGCATCTCCTTTACCCGATGATGTAGACTTGTACTTCTGCATCAAAGGGTATTTCCTCATAAAAAATGTCCTTTTTCTCTCCTTCCATAGTCCATCAACTTGATACTTCCAACTCAGTCCATCCTTTATCCGATGATGTAGACTTTAACTTCTGCATCAAAGAGTATTTCCCCATAGAAAATGTCCCTTTTCTCTCCTTTCATAGTCCATCAACTTGATGCTTCCAACTCAGTCCATCCTTCATCCGATAATGTAGACTTTAACTTCTGCATCAAAGAGTATTTCCCCATAGAAAATGTCCCTTTTCTCTCCTTTCATAGTCCATCAACTTGATACTTCCAACTCAGTCCATCCTTTATCCGATATTGTAGACTTTAACTTCTGCATCAAAGAGTATTTCCCCATAGAAATTGTCCCTTTTTCTCTCCTTTCATAGTCAATTAACTTGATACTTCCAACTCAGTCCATCCTTTATCCGATGATGTAGACTTTAACTTCTGCATCGAAGAGTATTTCCTCATAGAAACTGTCCTTTTTCTCTCCTTTCATAGTCAATCAACTTGATACTTCCAACTCAGTCCATCCTTTATCCAATAATGTAGACTTTACCTTATGCATCAAAGACTAATTCCTCATAGAAAATGTCCTTTTTCTCTCCTTTCATAGTCAATTAACTTGATACTTCCAACTCAGTCCATACTTTATCCGATGATGTAGACATTTCTGCGTCAAAGGGTATTTCCTCATGAAAAATGTCCATTTTGTCTCTTTTCCTAGTCCATCAACTTGATCTTCCAACTGAGTTCATCCTTTACCCGATTATGTAGAGCTAGTACTCTTGCATCATAGGATATTTTGTCGTAAAAAAGGTATTTTTTTCTCTATTATAGTCCATCAACTGGTTCCATCCAACTGAGTGAAGGAAGGAAAAAAGTGATAGATGAGATGAATAACATTTTTCAGCAATAAACTTTGTTAGAGTTGTCTTTATGTGATGTACTTTCAATAATGCTGCTTCTATGTTATTTTTCTGACTACGGACGTAGCCATTCAGGAAAGTAAACCTACAGAAATACAAGACAAAACTCTGGCGTTCACATTCTATATAAAAAGATTGCTTTAAACTTTCTGGAACTCTATCACAGATAAAGAAAATCGCTGGAGATTAATTGCCAACATAACTTACTGTTAGGGATCTGCAGTGAGTCCTTGGTATAAAGAAATGTATATCTCGAGTTGCTGCGCATTTCGGAATCTTTCAATAAAAAGTAATAGATATTCTGTTTAGCGGAAAAGTGGAAAACGGATAAGACGAGGATCTAAATGCTCGAGGGTCTGTAGCACCTTCCCACTGATAGCCTTCGTGGACTATCGTGATTCACCACCCTTAAAGTTTCATTGGATTTTTTTTTCCCAATAGAACAGAACAATTGGTTTGTGAAGTAAGTTAAGATAATCTGTTTATGGTGGACTCCTTACCATTTGCCCTTATTTTGAAAAGTAAAATTTTTTACTTTCTTAGTCATGAATCTAAACGAAGATTGTTATTCTGTCGTTTTTTTTTTTAAACAATCTATTAGTCGCTACCTATTAATACATTATTTTGTAACCTTGCTTGCAAAGAATGAGTCATTGCTATTGGCAGCAGTTTTAATTTCAAATTCCTCACATGAAGAAAAGATACCCTGATTCTTTTCACCTGAAAATAAGAAACCCTAGTGTGTATTAGTCCTTAATCTTCATGTGATTCCTAAACAACCTCTGTTGTTATTCTTCATAAATTCGCATGTGTAGTTCTTTAGCTGCATATTAAAAAAACAACCACCATCGTTGCTTTGTAACATGGCTTCGCATGTTAAGAAGTAAACTACAAATTGTTTAATGAGATACACAAGGAGATAGTAGATAAAGTATTATTCCTCGATCTTTTGCTGGCTGTTCTTCTCAACTACATCTACGCTGACTGCCTAACCAAAATTTAATCGCCAGTCTTTCCCTTTACTCCCATTTCCATCGCCCTTTCTGCCAGTAGCCAAGTCGTGATCAACTGATAGAATGGACGATAACCATAACCATTCCAGCTGATTTAGTTGATCGCCTGAACAGAAGAATCAGCGTCGTCCTCATGTAAATATTTTTGAGCGGAATTGGATTTAACTTCCAGGTCTTGTTCTCATTTGGTGTTAAGGGGGTGCACGAAATTATTCCATTTGTGAAATAGGAGTTACATGATAGAGGAGGAGTATTACGAAGAGAAACACAATGCAGACGAAGGAAGCCAAAATATCTTCCAATCACCGTTTGAAGTAGAAATAGCGTCGTAGAAAGATGGGAAATTATTTATTTCGGTGTATGATTAAAATTGGTTTATGAAATGGTCGGAAGAAAGTAGAGATTTTTATTGAGGTGAGATGGTTATGGTCTGGAAAAACTTGGTAAATTCTCATATGAAACATGTTTTTGCATATTTGTATACTTTTTAGGGTAGGGTTATACGCACATTTATTGCTTTATCTTTCATGCACTTACAATTGATCATCGGCTATTGTATGTTCTCAAAATACTTTCCGTCGGGTTATAACAATTTGGCAGGTACGATTCTGAGGTAGAACCTCAGACCTGCAACTAACTGTTATACTAGACGTGATGAAACCTTGCATATTTTTTGTATGAATTGTGCCTGTAAGTTAAAACAATTATGTAGGAATTGAGAACTGGCGTTTTGTGTATGTACAATCTCGCTTGCTTTTTATTGAGGTTTCAGCCATTACCAAAAGATGTTTCTTATTGTTGCTGTCAAATTCTATTCAATTAAAGTTCTTATGACCTATCATCAAGCAAAATTTTATGCAAGTTTTAGTGATTTAGTTATAATGTGAAATTTTTCGCGGTCTCGTCCGTCTATCGGACCTGATTGAGGAGAGACGAAATGGACGTGTTACCTAGCATCCATTATGTCTGTTTACCTTTTGTTGGTCGACAGGTCTCAATGAGGGAAGAGGGGGAAATGGAACCAGATGCCAGTGTCGGTGGATCCGTCCAAAATTGTATACCATCAAAACGGAAGGACATCGTTGAAGTAATCCTCATTCCACTGAGGTGATATGATTAATTAGTCTCTCTCTCTCTCTCTCTCTCACTCTCTCTCTCTCTCTCTCTCTCTCTCTCTCTCTCTCTCTCTCTCTCTCTCACTCATTTATTTGAGCATTTTTGCCAAAAAGAGACTAATGTCAAAATAAAAAATGAGAGGAAACAAGAACGTTTGGAGACGGTAAACCCTGCGCTGTTTAATTGACTTGTTCCTCTAAATTCCTTCACAAAAAGTCGAATTCATATAGCCTCCACATTCTAATTGCTTCTTGATAATTACGATGTAAATATTGAATTTGGTTACCATAATCTTCGTTAATAGAGGGCAAGGATCTCACTAAACTGATGTATAGTCTGATTTTTATTTGTAATTTCAGGCGATTTGATTTGCGAATTTTACTTAACCTAGCCATTGTCTGTTTTGCTTTTTTCAATCTTCATTAACGTCCAGTTCTACAGACCTTTATTACAGATCATAGTTCCTAAATATATAAATGATTCTACTTCATTAATCCTCTCTCCTTCCAATGATATTTCACCTTCCATTGCATATCCCATTTTCATCATTTCTGTCTTTCTATTTATCTTGAGCCCAACCTCCTGTGATATTTTATTCATTCTTGTAAGCATGCGTTGCAAATACTGTGGTGTTCTGGTAATAAGGACAGCGTCATCAGCATACTCTAGGTCTGCTAATTTCCCATTACCAATACAGTCCAATCCTTCACCATCCCCAACAGTTCTACGCATTACAAAATCCACAAGGAGTATAAACAACATAGGCGACTACACCTTCCCTTGGAGTACTCCAATGTTCACTGTAAATTCATTTGATAGGACTCCAGTAACATTAAATTTGTACTTTCTCTGATCATAAACAGACTTAATCAAATTTAAATATTTTAGACGAATTCCATAATAGCGCAGGACTCTCCACAAAATTGGTAGTGAAAAGTAAAAGCTGCCAAAAGGGAATTAGTTGACTGGTACAGAAAGAACCACACACAACTAGAGAAGAAGAATAGTGATTAGATGAAAGGGGCATTTTAGAATTGTTAAGTGCTTAAACATTGTGCGCATTTCTAGACATATTTGCCTGTTGTTGTTTTTTTTTTTTTTTTTTTTTTTTTTTTTTTTTTTTTTTTTTACGAGGAATATAACACCAAATTTTCTTTAAATTAATTTTTACAAGAAATCTGAAAGTAAATATTTTTAGGTATTTTTTATTGGTAATTTGTTTTTTAACATTCAAAATATATTAGATATGTCATAATGAGGCTTTGTGTATCACGTCATCATTTTTTTATAGTTTCCAAGAGGAGAGATCAAAGTACTTTTCACCTGGATCAGTTTGTCTCTGTGCTGGCCGGTTCTCCCCATCTCCGCGTTTTTCAATTTACAATAAATTTCCTCTTCCTCAACCACGTAAGTAGTACCCATCATCAGAAAGATTTATATCCGCGTCTTGATGACGTTATCCGTTTCTTTGTTTTTCCATTCTTCTGAAACGAGGGAGACAAATAAAGGATAGGAGATGATATATCCTCAAAAGGGATATGTCTTGTAGCCGGGAGGGGTTGAATGTATTTTGCACTATTCAAGAAATAAAGCGTGTTTGAAAAAAGAAAATATCTAGAAAGGTTATTTATATTTCATGCAAGTAATTAATCATCAGAAAATAACAATTATCTTTAAATTATTGTCTCCAGTAATTCTACATACTGTTTTGAAAGTCTCAAGGAAGAGGATTTTAATTTAGGTACAATGGGAATAAGGAGGGAAGAATGGAAAATCTGTTATTCACACTCCTTGAACACATTTATTTTGCCTTAGGAAACGGAACCATTTTAGAATTTCGAAAGAATATAGATGTAGATGAAATTTAATGCATTGTATGAAGGAAAATTCCGGTATATCTGAAAACAAAGTAAATGCAAGTTGTTTGTTCAAGTGTTATGCTTTGATCTATAATGGAAACGGTAAATAATTTAAAGAAAGTTCCGTGAAACGACTTTTATAATGTAACATTATGTAAGAGAATTCCTCATTTCCAGAGGAGAGGTGGTTAGTCAAGTCATTTTGGATTTCGAAAGTTACGTCAAATTGATTGAGGCTTGAGAGGGTCTCTCTCTCTCTCCCTCTCTCTCTCTCTCTCTCTCTCTCTCTCTCTCTCTCTCTCTCTCTCTCTCTCTCTCTCTCTTTTCATTTTTGCTATTGCTATTCGGGCTCTCCTAGAAGGTTAAGGGCCGTGAAGTCCGCTTAAGCGGTGAACTGTAAGCATCACTTGATGATGTTTGCAGTGTCCCTTCGAGTCCTAGTTGCACCGACGTTGTGGCCTCTCTACTTTACCTCTGTCCCAGCTTCCTTTCTTCCTTCTTACTGTCCTACCTGTTCGAACTTTTAATTCATATAGCAAATCATTATTTAGGCAACTGACTCTAGTCTGTTGTTAGGGCAAAATTAGAGAAGCTTTAGAAGATCCACCTTCTGTGTCATTTCAATTAGTCTTGCATCAGACTCACTCGGGCGGACGGCTCTTGTCTGCTCTCCATTAAATTGAATCTAATTACCTTTGAGCGTCATTAGTGGTCTGTCATTCATTCGATTCCAGAGATTACACCTGCAACATTCACGAAATAAGAAACAATTATGAAGCGGTAAAGTAAATCACTAAAGGGAGTGATGAAACTTCAAGAAAGGTCAGCTTCCTTTTGAGTCAACACTTTTTTTTTATCACGGAATATTCAGATATATTCTTGAAATATGCGATCTCTCGAAGAAAGGTAACAATTTTGACAACCATCAGTGTGTGTTTCTTCGCCAGAAATATACTGTATGATCCTACATTTCTTTTACCTGATAGATTGAATTAGAACCATTAATTCTTTGCCATTCAGTTTCTATTTCTCTCATGGATAAACTCTCCAACTTAAGGTTTATAAAGTATTAGCTACAATACTTGTACGAAATGTGTTTTCTTCCTGATATATTCAAGTCTAATGGGATATTTGGAGTTATAGCTTGAAGGAATGTAGAAGTATATATAACTAAACGAATCTGCTTTCTTGACTACATAATCCTGAAGGTTTACAAGGCGCAATACTCTTCTTTTTCTCAGGTATAAAAATGCGATTGCAGTTATTAGAAGTGAATGTCGGGTAATTTATTATTTTACTGGTAAACCTTATTACACGAACTTTGTTACTCTTTCATTCATCATTTCCTCCTACGCCTATTGACGCAAAGGGTCTCGGTTAGATTTCGACAGTCGTCTCTATCTTGAACTTTTAAATCAATACCTCTCCATTCATTATCTCATACTTCACGCTTTATAGTACTCAACAATATAGGCCTTGGTCTTCCAACTCTTCTAGTGCCTTGTGGAGCCCAGCTGAAAGTTTGGTGAACTAATTTCTCTTGGGGAGTGCGAAGAGAATGCCCAAACCATCTCCATCTACCCATCACCATGATCTCACTCACATATGGCACTCGAGTAATCTCTCTTAAAATTTCATTTCTAATCCTATCCAACCATTTAACTCCCAATATTCCTCTAAGGTCTTCGTTCACAAATATAAGAAATTTGTTCGAAATTGTTTCATTGTCATATGACTATTCATGTTCATACAGTAACACCGATCTCACAAAAAATGATATTTAGCCTGATTTTTATGTAATTTCAGGCGATTTGATTTCCAAATTTTACTTAACGTACTATTATCTGATATTCTATTTTCAACCTTTCATTAAACTCAAATACTAAAGAACCTGTATTAGAGATCATAGTTCCTGAATATTTTTATGATTCCACCTCATTAATTCTTTCTCCTTCCAATGATATTTCATCTTACGTCGCATATTCCGTTCTCATCATCACTGTCTGTCTTCTGTTTATTTTGAGCCTAACCTCGTATGATATTTCATGCATTCTAGTAAGCTTTGCAAATCTTGTGTTCTGCTAATAAGAACAGCGTCATCAGCATACTCTATTAGCACGAAATTAATGATTGTGTGTTGAAGATACATTTAGGTATGTATGGATGTGTTAGAAGAATCTTTATCAAGAATTATTTTTATTACAGACTAGTTCTAATTTCCTTGTAATTGTAAGTCAGATATGAACACGTATGCTTTACTTAATTGACTTATATATATATATATATATATATATATATTTATGTATATATATATATATATATATATATATATATATATATATAGTATATATATATATATATATATATATATATATATTCATATATATATGTATATATATATTTAAATATATATATATATATATATATATATATATATGAATATATATATTTAAATATATATACATATTTATATATATTTATATATATTTTCCCCCAAATCAGGTCAGTGGAGTTTTCAGTGGTGTTCACATATGAAAGGTAAAAATGATACGCTTATATATATAATATTTCTTGTATGGAGTGCACGTAACAGAAGGGCAAGTATCAATTTCAAAATTCCAACATGGGTAATGTTTCAATAGAGGAGCGACCATTACTTCCTGCGACTTTACCTTGTTTGGAGCCTTTGGAGGAAATTCTGTAGTAGTATTGGGTCGTTTCTCCCTCTTTCTTGTATGGTATTCCCAATTGGAAGAAGTTGTGCTAGCCTTATTTACCTTTTGAATATGTTCACTTTGACCGGAAAGAATTATAATTTCAAATTAGAATCCATTGATGATGTAGTGTCAGAGATAGAAAAAATTTAGCCATTGACAACTTTGGAAGATAGTTTCAAATTTTTGGCTTTAAATTAGGAATTTGTGACTTCTTGAAATTAGGAACTCCAGTTAGCAACCACCACCAACTTAGTTTTCGGAAATGTTCTCTTTATGACCACTCTCTTTTATATATTAGGATCTGTCATAAAAATGTATAATGTGATTAAATCCCAAGTTTTAAGGTTCGATTCTTCAGACGAAGTCCTCTTGATTTATTCTCTCTCTAAAACTTTCTCTATCTTATGTGATGGTGATTTCTACGGGGATATCACAATTCCGCGAACAGTTGTTTTTCTAACCTTGTTTTTTCGAAAGCATTTACTCAAGAAAGAATTTAGTGTTTTTGAGATTGAAAATACCAATAACATCTTTACACGAGTATCAATAGCTAAACTACATTAAGATTAAAGGGCAAAGCACACGGGGTATAATGCTGGGGACAGTTTTTAACTTTGTAGTGGAGAAGTTAATTATTGTTGGAGGATATTTGTGAAATTTCTGATTATAAACCTAATACTTATTGAATGTCTTTTGAGTTGTTCCATCACGGCAGGATAAGGGATTGCCACAATAAACCGAGAGAGAGAGAGAGAGAGAGAGAGAGAGAGAGAGAGAGAGAGAGAGAGAGAGACGATATTAATTGGATTGCCCGGGGGGATGATTAACTAACTTGTTCATCCCTACGATTGGAAACTTGGGTCTAATTATTGAATTACTTGAGCATGTCCGATTTACGAGAAATAATGTTTGTTTATTTTAGTTGGATTTTAATCGTATTTGGCGGCTATGTGTAAAATCTATCTTAATGCATAGTTAATAGTCTTCTGTATAATTATTGCTAAAAATTACTATGGGTTTAAATGATCAATTCCGACTTTACTGATAATTTTGATGATCCGCACTTGACTGCAGATATCTAAAGAAATCCTTTATGTAAATGTATAGGAGGAAAGAAATATAGCAAAAGTGAACAAAGGGATTTGACAGAAAGACCCACTTGTTATATTATTCGATCATTTCAGGTTCTTTGGTACCATCAGAAGCAAAGCGGTTTCCAATGCTCCATCAATCGTTCTTCGAAGCAATATTAATCGTCGCTAACGAAGGTGTACCAACCATGTGTCACACGATCGTACATAGTAACGATATATATATATATATATATATATATATATATATATATATATATATATATATATATATATATATTATATACATATAATATATATATATATACATAATATATATATATATATATATATATATATATTATACACTTAATAGCCTTTGTATCTTCGCACTGATAGGGACCTGAATAAACATGACTGTTTTTCTCACAGTTAACTGTTAACAGAACCGGTTGTCGGTTGAACATGAAATTGCCAGTTATATTTTTATGTCCTTGTCTGGACTTGATGTATATATAAGCTGATGTTCTGTAATAAAGTTACTCAGTTGCTTTCATCCCGCTTTGCATTCAGCTCTCCGTTTTCCTATGGAATATGGAAGCAGATTATAAACAAATCTGAAAAAAAAAATTAAAGAAACGATAAGATATGAAACAAGATAGAGTTTGTTCTATTTAGAAATGAGATCGATTGCCGACTCAGATGAATTTTCTTTTGACTCGGTATTGTGAGATTGTAAGTTTTTTTTTAATTGGTATTTTATCTTATTTAATTCATATATACATATTTTCTTTTGCGTAATTTCTGATGAAAAGGGTCCAGGAATGTAGAAAATGTGGACAAAGTCTAACAGCTTCTATGATTTCATATCGATACGAACAGCAATAAAATCTTTTGTTTTGGGGGGAAAACAAGTTAGTATATTTCAAGATACTGGTAGTTCGATATTCGTTCGATTTTGATCATTATATAGTAGTATGTTCATTGGTGCTATTGATAAATTACAATTTTTACGCTGTCGGTTGAGAGAGAGAGAGAGAGAGAGAGAGAGAGAGAGAGAGAGAGAGAGAGAGAGAGAGAGAGAGAGGCATTGGGGAGGAGTGCATATATATTATTTCTTGTTGTCGTTGTCGTTTAATTGAACTTTGAATAGCTTTACTCCTCTGAGATATCATTTTTCTTGTTTCAAAAGAAATCTAATTGTTTATCTGTTGAGACTGTTGCTATTCATTGAGTGTGCTTTTGTTAGTAGTTTTTCCTTTGCTGTATATATTTAGGAAATATTTATTCTTTAGAATATTGAAGAATTAAGAATACACGTTTGCAAATTATCTCAGTTAACGTTGTCTTTTGCCGTTATTCAGTAGTTAGTAAACCACATGTATGCAGACACTTCAGTGATAGAAATTAGATGTAATTTCCAATATATTCTTGTTAACCTTGTCATCACTGATGAGTCGATGACACATTTTCTTTGACAAGAATCCAACACAGACAATATCATATATATATATATATATATATATATATATATATATATATATATATATATATCTTTATGTGTATGTATATATATATATATATATATATATATATATATATATATATCTTTATGTGTATGTATATATATATATATATATATATATATATATATATATATATATATATATCTTTATGTGTATGTATATATATATATATATATATATATATATATATATATATATCTTTATGTGTATGTATATATATATATATATATATAAAGATATCTTTATGTATATATATATATATATATATATATATATATATATATATATACACAGTATATTTATCCCAAAGATGCAAATATATAATGTACGATAGTACTTGGCTCAGGTCATATTATCTTTGTATTTCCGATTTGTTTTTACTCACTCATATTTATTTATTTATTCTTTATTGACTAATCTTTATATACATTGTAGTACAATATTTATATTTAGTTTACACAAAACAGTGGGTTTTATTCTGTAACAATTATACATTTTCCCCATTACATTATAAAATATTTTGTCCAGATAAATTATATTTTCTTCCATAAAGAAATATAAATCTATTAATCAACCATCACAACAAACCCTTCATACATCAACACCAAAACAAAACAAATATTTAATTATAAATCTTTAATACTTCAAATATATACTGACACAGGTCAATTACGTGGTTTTCTTCTCCAAACAGTGCGTCTATGTTCGTATAATTAAGATTACTAAATTTCTGCCTCTTCGATCGTGACATTGTACATTCAATTAGGACACGCACTTCATTCTATACTGTCTGTGAATCACAATTACACACTCGCAACTCCCTTGGAGTTCTACTCCACCTTCCCGTCTCTATTCTTAGGTCGTGGGACATTAAACGTAATCTAGTGAAGGCAATTCGTATATAGTCTGGTACATAAACATTTTCACTGTACACTCTATGCCTATGCAAGGATCTATTTAAAATTTCTCTGTACGTATAATATTTTGTTGCTGTTTCAGGTTTATTACGGATTTCATTTTTCATTTGGTCAAGGCTTGACCTGATGATGTTATCAACTAGACAAGAATTCAAAAATCTGTAACCGGGTGTATTTTCACTTCTGCAAATTTCATAAATATAGTGGAACGGTTCTTCCATATCAATGTTCGCCATTTTCTTTTCTAAAAAACGTTTCCTTCTTACTTGAACTTCACGATTAAAAGACTCAAGGCCACTCTCCACTAAGCACAATGTCATAGGCGTATTATTTCTGACCCCCAATAAGCATTTAACAGCCTGGTTGTATATCCTTTCCATACATGTTACGTTGTTTGTAAAAGCCAACTCTTTGCACTATAAAGTAGTGAGGCTCCTAACGCTGCATTGAACACTTTGACTTTATATGCATATGGCATAGTTGTATTGTCATAACAGAATATTGAGAACTTGTCAATGGTCTTTGCATTTTCAATTTCATGTTGTTTGAGCACGTGGTTTGTTCTAATAATAATTTTGACTGAATAGAAGTGTTGGATGATTTTTCTTCTCGGATTTTTGAGAGAACAGGATTAAAACAATACTGTAAATGTTTTTTCTATTTTTGGATGTCTTTTAAATTTCATTAATTATTGTCTAAGGTTTTACATTTGTTATCGTTTTGTCTGACTCATTCCTTTTGATTTTTCTTGTTTATTATGGATTTCATCATCTGTACTTTGTTGGTCTTTTTTTTTTTTTGTCTCATTTGTATATTGATTTACTTTTCCTTTGATTTTGTGTTAAAATTTATGGTATTTTGATCTGTTGTGGTGGCCTATGTGGTAACGTCCCTGACTAGGGTTCAAGTCCCGATGATACTCGTTGGCTCCTTTACTCGCAGCAACCTTACCATCCTTGAGAGCTAAGGGGAGCTTATAGGTCTTCTGCCGTGATGGGCTTTGACGCTGATCATATGTACAGTTTATAAGGTCAGTCTCTAAGGCATTGTCCTGCTTGATAGCGCAATGTCACTAGTGGCCCGTTGCCTCTTCCATTCATGAGCGGCCTTTAAACCTCCTGATCGTGCCTTTGTTTTTCACTTCGAACTTCAAGTCTTCAATAAAAACGATCCATCACATTTTCTTTCGCTTGGTCGAAGTTTAGGTCAAACTTATGTAAAGTTTCAACGAAATTTGTTAACTCGAAAGAAGGAGAAAGTAAACGAGGTTCTCGAACTCTTGCTTTTAACTTATTGACTTTTATACAGTAATGAAATAATGAGTATAATGCTTATAGATACATTATTTATTTGATAACCTTTTTAATTACGCAGTTTCATCCACTTGAGAATATATTATGGAAACGTGTAAAGTGGAAATATTTGATATCTTAGTGTTCAAGGCAGTTCGTAATTTTTGCAAATAACCTATATTCATTTCAACATACTTTGGGTGTTATTTATTCAAGAAGTGATCATGATGAATCTTTTTCAGCATATTGAGTGACTTTTTATATTTGAAATTCATCCCCACAATTAGTTCTATGGCGGTTTTGAAATTATTTTTGAAAAGTTTGAGGATTCTATGGGATGATGCAAGTTGAGGAGAATTGCTTTGATATTGAATCAATGAAATGGCGTTATATTACAAAGGCCACATTTTCAGCATTCTATTCCTTATCAATGTGTATGTACATATATATGTATAATATATATATATATATATATATATATATATATATATATATATATATATATATATATATATATATATATATATATATATATATATATATATATATATATATATATATATATATATATATATATATATATATATATATATATATATATATATATATATATTTATATATATATACATGCATATATATATATATATAATGTTTGGTAACAACTACTGTATGTACGTAATTGTTTATAAGGATGGGTAAAGAGAAGAATGGTAAACTAATGAAGTGATCGGTATAAACTTTAAGTAGAAAAAGTTTTTGGACAATAATTAATAACAATGATATAGATCTTACAATAGAACCAAATGCCTGAATTCTTGTCTTAAGAGAATAATCGGTTCTTGAATCATTGGAGTAAAGAGTCGAAAGGTTTTCAGATTTTGGGGCCGTTGAAATTTATTAATTCTTCCATTTCGTTCACCATTTTTCATAATGAGGATTATTCTTCTTTGTGGTGTCCATGTTTGTATCTGAAATATTGTTTTTAGATGCAAACAAATTAAAAGGTTTTTCCTTTTTATAACTACAGAGATTGCTATGTCACTATCTTCGCGTAGAAAGAGTTAAATTAGAAATTTATCGTTTTAATTGCATTGAATGAATGGACTTTTTCTTATAACATCGCATAACAACCAAAAGACTGAATAATCAAGTGAGCACAACTTGATTATAGTATTTCAATATATTATGAAATGCAACTTCAGAAATTCTTCGTTTTGCATCATAATTTGAAGTTTGTAGATTCAGCGCCTGATTTTGGATGATATCTTTCCTATTCATGAATAGGATTTCATATTTAGGTGCTCTATTTTTTAATAAAAAAATCAATCCTTTGACTCACTATTAAATTCAGTTAGTGTTTGAGCCCCTCATTTTTCTATGTATGACAATGCTCATGTTAAGTAACAGCCATTTTCTATAATTACTTACTCCATTTGATATAGAAAAAAAAAACTAACGCCTTCATAAATTTTCTTGACAACTTTTTATTTGGAAAAAAGACTGTTTAGAAATAATTATAAAACTCATTCTTTATTTTTAAAAGCGGATGTATGACATGCTCAGTACTTTTTTTATATATATAGAAAAAGGATATTATTGAGCTCGTTCATTTTCCAAAGTACCTGGACTGTCACATGACTTAGGCCAGCGTTTTATCAACTTGAATTAGGCTGTCAACGGAACATGTAATTTGTTCATGATTCATATAAATATTAGTTCAAATTGATTACAAGGGCTAAAGAATTGTGGCTTTGAGTAGACTTCGCTTCAGCATTTTGGTAGGGGTGGGGGTTATTGAAAAAAAATTATATCAGAATTTACATTTCACACTAAAAGCATACAGCAACTGCCCAGTTCCAGACCTCAGTCGCGTCACGCTTCCAGTAATAGGGAAAAGGGAAGTTAGTCAATAAGCAATGGCGGGAATAGAATAGGGAGTTCTGGCCAAGGCTGGAATCTGTAATCGTGCCATTTTCTGAAAGCATTATTTTTGTCATTTAGTGGTTAATTGGAATATTATCTTGAGGAACAAATTGATCTCTCGTTGCATACATATTGTGATAGGTTAAAATACCTTGTCTATCCATACGCACATGATCCTTTTTATCTAGAAATTCATACATGATTATAATGCATTGAAATTTTACCAAAATATTTGACAAAAACGAGCATGAAGTGAAAATAGAATTACCGCCTCTACACTGTTCAGAGAAAATCCCTCGAGGTCTAAAGTTTGAAATTTGAGCGTCTTTCCTTCCAGACATCACACATGAATATGACAACTTCGAATCCTCTTTAATGTTTCTGGGAAAGAAACCGTATTTCTGATCTTTCATGTGAAATCATTTCCTCAGCCTTGATTCGTTTTGTGAGATCTGTTAGACCTTTCCTTGTTCCTTATTACCTTTTTTTCAGCATTTGTTGGTATTCACAATTCTCTTGTGTTTTTTTGATAACTTATTGATTCCTTATTATGATTCCTTTTTAGAATACTATGTTTTGTATGAAACCTCACCATTCTTGTGAGCTAAGGATGATGGGTTTAGGGGAGCCTTTAGGTCTCCATGCTGAGTCACCAGTAGCCATTGGCTGGTGCTCCCTGGACCTTGCTTGGGTGGAGAGGTGGCTTGGGTGCTGATCAGATCTTAGACTCTCTGGGGGTATTGTCCTGCTATGACATTGTCACTGTCCCTTACCTCTGCCACTCGTGGGGCGTCTTTAAGCCTTTAAATGACCGATGATATTCAAAAGTAATCAATATTGTGTTTTTACGTATTTTAGTTGCACGAAAATTCAATGAACTGTGTCTTGTGACTCGACAGCTTGTGCCTTGTTAGATCTGCATAATATTTTTTGTACTTCTTTCGTTTAGAAAAATATAGGTATTCCATTTTTAGTATGATAATAGAAATAGGTGGGCCCATTACCTCTGTCAATCCTGGTACAAATTGTATCGAAAAGATATTTGTCTCTACAAAAGATTTTGTTCTTTTCCATCAGGTGAAGTTTTATGATGTTTTAAGACAGGAATAATGTTCTTCTTTTATGGTTATCTTTTGTTGAATAGTGTTTGAAGAACAAATTAAAGTTTTGCTAATACCAATTCCGATTTTGATATAATGAGCTGTCCCCTGCGCAATGGTACCCGATATTCTCTCTCTCTCTCTCTCTCTCTCTCTCTCTCTCTCTCTGTATATATATATATATATATATATATATATATATATATATATATATATATATATATATATATATAAATTACATGAACAAAAGTTGTATCCTATGTATTTCCTATTCTCAAGACTCCTTTGAATATTTTTCTCATCTCAGCCTTGAAGCTTAAACCACCTGTGAATTCCGATTGAAACAGTTGGTTATTTCCTTAGGGTGGATATATCAAACACAGGAGATATTGGAGAGTCAGACAGGATCCTTCGACGGGTTTTATGCAAATAAGATTTATAGATATATGGAGTATTTTGCTGGAATATTTATGTCATATATTTAAAGCTCATGCTGTAGTTTTAAAGATATCCGTCTATTTCGTTTTTTGAATTCAGTTGGGTAATTTCCCATCAATAACGTTGAAAGTGTGGCATGAAGTTTTTCTGGTTTTAGGCCATTTTTCTTTTAATCTAATTGATATTCGATCGAAAAGACCAAGAAGTTGTAATAAAATTATAGCAACTTTTAGAAAAAAATTTTTTATCCACTTTGGGGTAGTTTAGCCATAAATTTACGTAATTTTTATTGGTCATCAATTGAATTATTTTGTTGTAATGTATTGTACGTCTCCAAGTCACCCATATATTTCCTATCCCTCTCCACTGTCTCTTTCGGTCTGTGATATATAGTGTCTTCTGGGAATTTTTTGGATATACTTGAAAGTGTACGTAGCCCAACTGCAATAAATATCACTTAAATAGCTATTTTAATGCCACCAATATTTTATTTTTAGAGTTTTATTTTATATAATTTTTAATCATGTAACCTTTTTTTCTTGCGTGCAAAAGAATATTTGGAGAACCTCGCTGTAAGGAGGAAGGGATTGCATAGGATTAATGATGATTATATCTGGAAACGAACAATGTGCAGGTTTAAATGGAGAGCAACGTTTTTTTTTCTCTTGAATCAGCGAACTTATGCCAAGCCAGTCTTGATCGAGGAGATTTTGAATTTACCGGCTAGATAGGCCTTCTTTTATTCGAATAGAATTTGGATGTGTGGAAGGCTTAAGATTATATAACATTCCCTTGTAGTTTTCTGTACTTATTTTGTATTTTATGAAGTTATTTCTATAGTTAGAGCTGGAAGATACTAAAAAGGTGGAAATAGTTTTGGCCTAAGAGAGGAATTTGAATTTACCGGCTAGATAGATAGACCTTCTTTTTCTGTTTAGATAGGATGGGCGGGAGGCTTAAGATTGCATAATATATTTGCAGTTTGCTGTACCTATGTTGTAATATATGAAGAGTTATCTCTATGGTTATCGCAGAAAGGAATTTTATATGAAAAGACAAAATATATTGTAAAGATGGCTACACCAGGACACTGCTTGAAGAGAGATGCTAAAGAGATGGGTAAGAGAAAACCAAGGGAAAATCTCGATAAAACTGACGACATCTTTTCTGGGAAAACGTCGTCAGAGGAAAATAATGACGGATAATTGGATGGGGAAGGAACGCTGGATAAAAAGGGCTCAGTCGGGGACCCATTTAGGTCATCCAGACAGACAAGGGTAACGAGCTGGGGGAAGAAGAAACAAAGAAATTTTTTTTGTCTTTCTCTTGAAGAAGCGTATTTTTTTATGACTGTTAACTTTGTTTGAATTACACTTTAAGGTTCAAAGGTCGCTCATGAATGGTGGAGGCAAGAGACCGACATTGCTCAAGATATTGACCAATATATTCATATGATCACCACTCAAGCCCCCTCTTCATCAAGCTAGAACCAGGAAGAGGCCAGGCATTGGCTGGTGATGTCACAACAAATATAAAAATTTAAATATAGCATTAATAGATAGTTTTGCTATTTTCTATTTTTCAACAGCAAATAGGTGTCAGATGTTAATTTCCATACACATACACGCGATCATATACACACAGATATATATATATATATATATAATATACATATACATATATATACATATACATATATATACATATACATATATATACATATACATATATATACATATACATATATATACATATACATACGCATACATACATACATAGCATACATATACATACGCATACATATACATACGCATACATAACATACGCATACATATACATACGCATACATATACATACGCATACATATACATACGCATACATATACATACGCATACAGTATACATACGCATACATATACATACGCATACAATACATACACATACATATACATCACATACATAATACATACACATATATATACATACACATATATATACATACATATATATACATACATATATATATACATATATATACATATATATACATACATATATATATATACATATATATATATACATATATATATATACATATATATATATACATATATATATATACATATATATATATATACATATACTATATATACATATATATATATATACATATATATATATATACATATGTATA
>NC_090730.1:171060606-171063106 GCF_036898095.1 Palaemon carinicauda
AACTGCCGTAAAGCTTTAATTTCTATCTCGTTAATTACACTAAGTCACCAGTAATTAATACCATTAACTTTAATACAAGTTAAAATACAACACACTTTTCTTGATGTTCGAGTTACTTAAAATACAAGTTATAAAACACAAAGATTTTTCTTGCTCTTTGTATCTACCTGTTTTCTTCTGAATTTTTAATACTTGTGTTGCTTGGAGGTTTTTTATGGTTTTTTTTTTCTTTGGATAACGGATATCGTGATGTTAAGAGGTTATTGTGGCTATTATGAATTCAAAATATAATTGGTAAAAAATTAATCAGTAGATCCTTAAATGTTCTCTCTGTCTCTTACCAACACACACACACACACACACACACACACACACACACACACACACACACACACACACACACACACACACACACACACACATATATATATATATATATATATATATATATATATATATATATATATATATATATATATATATATATATATATATATATATATATATATATATATACTGTGTATATATATGTATGTATATGTATATATTATCTATATTTACATGTAAGCATATAAATAATAATAATAATAATAATAATAATAATAATAATAATAATAACAACAATAATAATAATAATAATAATAATAAATAAATAAATAAATAAACAATCAGAAAATTATGCTAAACAATTTTCCTGGCTAATCATAATCAATTAAGTTAACAAGGAAAATTTAGCTGAACAATTCCACGCAGACCAAAAGAAAGTAAAGAGAAAATAAAATAATTTCAAATTATCATTATTCATAGTAAATAAACAATCAGAAAAAACGCACCAAGAATCCAAATCTAAAAGCAGCAAAGTAATTTAACCTGCCACAAAATTAAACGGAATCTCTAAAACTTTGACTTTCTGATTATACTCGACGTCGAACCACAAAAGCATCAACGCCGAGACCAGAATGATTAAGAACACTGTATATGCAAATCAGGGAGGCAACAAACACAAGGGGGAAGTAAGACTTGGAAAGTGAAGAAATTAGAAAGAGAAAAAAAATACGAGATTCTCGAAATGGAAAAATCAAGAGCTGGGTGTCAGTTGGACTGGAGATGGGTCCGTTTTGCGACGAGAGATGAGTCTGCTTTGCGACAACTGGTCAGCCTCATTTTTTGCGACAATTGTCAAGCGTCATTTTGAATCCAGGTTTTTTTTTGCATTGCAGGAAGGATTGTAGGAGGAAGGGAGAGGGGGGGGGGAGGAGGGTAGAGGGAGGTGCTCAGACTTTTGTTTCATGAACGGAATAAAGGATTGCCAGGAAGAGACGGAAAATGATACACAGGAGTTTTGTGCTGGAGTGAGGGGGAAGCTGAGGAGTGAATAATGAACACTGGAGCATGGAAGAGAAAAGGTAAAGGAAAAAACGATATGTGTATGCATATATATAAGATATATATATATATATTTATATATATATATATATATATATTATATATATATATATATGTATATATATATATATATGTGTGTGTATATATATATATATATATATATATATATATATATATATATATATATATATATATATATATACATATTCAACATTAACCCGCTTTCCTTGTGAATAAACTTTAAAACCTACAATGTCCTTAGATAGCGAGTTACATGTAAATATAAACTAGCGGGGCATTCAGTAGAGCGCAGACCTTCGCCGCGGCAGCTTATTTCTCGACTTGACATTCACCTTTGACCTCATGTATTAATTGCCGTGGATTTTCATACACTCAAATAGGAACCAAGTTTGAAGTCTCTATGACAACGATATCCAAACTTATGGCTGATTACGTGAATTTGTTAATTTTTCTTGACCGTGACCTTGACCTTTGACCTGACCCTCAAAATTTAATAATTTCCAGCTTTTTACATAACAGTTAATCCATGGAAGTTTCATTACTCTACGACTAAAATTGTGGCCAGGAAGCTGTTCACAGACAATCACACACACAAACACAGGGGGTAAAACATAACCTCCTTATAACATCATTGGTGGAGGTAAAAAAGTTTCGTTACAAGAAACAAATGATGTAACAATTCCCAAAAATTAAAAAAGAAATTATTGTCAACATAACATTTTCTACTATTTTATTTACTACAAATGATAACAAATAGAAATAATCTTACTTTTCCTTTATTCTTTCGGTCCATTTGAAATTATCCTGCAAATTTTCGTTATTAACATAATCCATTATGTTAACAGGGAAAATTTTACTTATTAATTTTTCTTATTAACATAATCAATTACGTTAGCGGAAAACTTTGCTGAATAATTTTTCTTATCATAATTGATTATGTTAACAAGGAAAATTTTACTGAATAATTTTCCTTAACCTAACTGATTAGATTATGTCAACAAATAAAATTTTGCTAAATAACATTATGGAAATTTTGCTGAATAATTTTCCTTGCTAACATAATCAATTGTCAACAAAGAAAATTTTGCTGAAA
>NC_090730.1:171073106-171075606 GCF_036898095.1 Palaemon carinicauda
AGAACGTGCTAATTAGGTATGTTTAAAGTAAAAAATACCTTTGCGTTTTAAAGCCTTGTTTACCGATTCGGTAAAATTGTTGTAAAAGTTTGTGATGTTAAGCGTGTCGTTTGAGTAATTATGAAGTAGTTAGCCGCGTGCTCAAGATCTCGAGTATAAAGAAATAATTGTTCAGTTGTTAACTGTGAATAAAAGTTTTATAGTGTTATCGTAAGTTTCGCGAGACTTAATTTTGTATTTAAGCTATTTTTGTGTAAGGGTGATCTAATCATATAATTTTGTAATTTTGTGATCTCTCGATCTTGTAATTTTGTGATCGCTATTTTGTATTTCTGTGATCGAAAGATTGTTATTTTGCGATCGTATGATCTTATACTTATTCTTGTAAAGTTTGGATATTTATTTTAGTTTATACTTATCTTGCGCCGCGGGCGACATTCAAAATGCCTTTCAACTTGCAACAATTTATTGTATCACCACGGGATCATGTGGAATCTCTCACAGTTGCCACAAAAACTGACCTAAAGAATCTAGCTCGCCATTATGATGTACAGATTCCCGCAACTGCCGTAAAATGTGTAATTCTCAGTTATATTTTGAACTTCCTTGTAGATGAAGATATTGTTCCAGAAGAAGAATTGGCTGACGTTCGAGCTCTAACAGTTACCAATCCAAATAGTGACTTGGATAAACTAAGTCTACAGCTGGAGTTGGAAAAGATGAAGATGCAAGCCGCAACTGCCGCCGCTGAGTTAGAAGAAAGGAAAGCCGCTGCTGCTGAACGAGCCGCAACTGCCGCCGCTGAGGTAGAAGAGAGGAAAGCCGCTGCTGCTGAAAGAGCCGCAACTGCCGCCGCTGAGTTAGAAGAGAGGAAAGCCGCTGCTGCTGAGCGCAAGGCTGCTGCCGCTGCTTCCCTAGAACGTATCAAGGTGGAAACTGCTTTGGAGCAACAAGAAAAAGCAAGTGAACAGAAAAACAACGCTCTCCGTGTTAGGCTGCAGATTGAGAGAGAAGCGGCCACAGTAACAGAACGGGATCTGGCATTTATAAGACTGAAAGAAAAGGAAGAAGGTAAGCTAATTCCCGAACCCTTTGATGTGGGCAAGGTGCAGAAATTGCTGCCCACATTTGAAGAACGGGAACCTGATAACTACTTTTCTGTGTTCGAAGACACAGCCAAGAATCTCAATTGGCCGCAGGACAAATGGTATTTGATCATCCGGAACTCATTTAAAGGTAAAGCATTATCTGTATGTGCCACTATGTTAGAGGAACATGATTATTTCATAATTAAACAGGCAATCCTTGATGCTTATTCTATTACTGCGGAAGGTTATAGGCAAATATTTCGTAATAGTCAGAAGCAAGTTCAGCAGACCTTTTTAGAATTTATGAATGGAAAGATTAAACAGTTTCAGAAGTGGGTAGACAAAGTAGATGTCAAAACTTTCGAGCAGTTGAAAGATTTAATAGTAATGGAGGAGTTCTTAAGGAAAATACCAGGTAGCATTAATGTGTATCTAAGAGAGCAGAATGAATCTGACCCTAAGAAAGCCGCTTTAAAGGCAGATGACTATGCTCTTATTCATAAAGTAGGTAAAACCCCATATAGAGAAATTAGACCTAAGGAAACTTGTACATACTGCAAACAAGAAGGACATCATATTTCAGAATGTCCTGATCCACATTGTGCAGCTTCATACTTAAAGAGAAAACCTAATCCCCCTCAATTCTCTCCTAAGCAAATGAATCTGCCCAAACAGGAACCAAAACCTAAGGTGGAGAAGAAAAAGACCTTCCATTGTGCATCACACGAGTCCCAAGCGTTTGCACCCTTCACTTGCTCAGGCAAAATAAATGGTAAACCTGTAACCATACTCAGAGACACTGGATCCTCTCAAACGATAGTCTCTCCTAAAGTAATACGACCTAAAGGTGAAACTCACAGGTATGTTGCAGTTAATGACCTAACCAGTAAGTCTATGTTACCTCTCATTAATGTAAACCTTCATTGTCCTTATTTCTCTGGAACTACTTATGTAGCTGTAAATTCAGAACTGTTACCATGCAAGAATGTAGATGTAATCCTGGGTAATGACATAGCTAACTCTGTTGTCTTAACAAACTTAATAGCAGTATCTCCAGGAGATGTTGTACAGGAGGAATGCTTAGCAGTGACACGAAGCAGGAAAAAGGACACCCCTACTGAATCATCATCAAACCCGTTGCCAGTCTCTGAACCTATGGATTTCAACGAGTTGATGAGTACATATAAGATCCAACCTGATTCCTTTAGCTATCAACAAAGGAAAGATGTCACTCTACAGCAGTGTTTCAACCAAGTGAAACCAAAGGATACCAACAAGTGTTCTTATTTTTATATTAATAATAATGTACTAATGAGAAAATTCAGGTCCAGCAAGAACAGTCATCTAGAAACCTGGAAGGATCTATTTCAGGTAGTTGTTCCTAAGGATATAAGACCTCTGATCCTAGAATT
>NC_090730.1:171080606-171085606 GCF_036898095.1 Palaemon carinicauda
AAAGATAAAATAGCTTTCGGATGACCTGCTTCTGAAATAAATCTAAAATTACTACTATCATAGTACAACACATTCTGCCCGGGAATCTTGGCAGAACGGACATCGAAGGTGATTGACGCCCATATTGTTTGTTAAAAATAAAGAATAGAAGGAAATTCCATTTAAAACTGTAAAAGTGAAGATGTCCTTATAGGAGTTAAAATAGCTTTCAGAAGACATGCTACTGAAATAAATCTAAAAATACTACTAGCATAGTACAACACAGCGTGTCCAAGAATCTTGGCAGACCTGACATCGAAGGTGATTGACGCCGATATCGTTTGTTATGAATAAAGAATAAAAAGAAATTCAATTCAAAATCATATAAGTGAAGATGTTCTTATAAAGATGAAATAGCTTTCGGATGACCTGCTTCTGAAATAAATCTATAAATACCACTAGCATAGTACAACACATTCTGCTCAAGAATCTTGGCAGACCTGATATCGAAGGTGATTGACGCCGATATCGTTTGTTATAAATAAAGAATAAAAGGAAATTCAATTTAAAATAATAAAAGCAAAGATGTTCTTACATAAGTAAACATATTTCAGAAGACCTGCTTCTGAAATCAATCAAAAAATATCACTCGCATAGTACAACACCTCCTGCCTAAGAATCTTGGCAGAGAGAAGTTGATCACCAAAAGGGTTAAAACAGCGCTTGGTACGAATATCTTCGTTTCACTTTCAAGTGATGTATAAATGAGTCCCTTGGCCTGGGCCAAAACTACTAAATCACTCGTTTTGTAACTACCACTCTAACATCAAGATCACTACCACACTCAGCTACAAATAACAGAGAAAATTCCAATGAAATATCAGCTTCAATTGATTGATTGATTTGAGGTTTTCTGGCATCCTGACATCTAAGGTCATTGACGCCGATATCGATGGTGTAAATAAAAAAATGAATGAATATTCAGTTAAACCCATTATAGCAAAGCTGTCATATTAAAAGTTAAATAGCTTTCTGAAGACCTGCTTCTGAAATAAAGCTAGAAATACCACTAGCATGGTAGGACACATCATGTCCAAGAATCTTGGCAAGGATGAACCTGCCATCCTCACCTCGAGCCTCAAACAGATATATAAAGAATAAAAGAGCATTTAATTAAAAACATAATAGCAAAGCTGTCATTTTAAAAGTTAAATAGCTTTCAGAAGACCTGCTTCTGAAATAAAGCTAAAAATACCACAAGCATGGTAGGACACATCATGTCCAAGAATCTTGGCAAGGATGAACCTGCCATCCTCACCTCGAGCCTCAAACAAATATCCATCTTTCACTACAAGTGGGGCATTCGGTCAACAAATACCTCACTGTCAATGGTACCAAACAGTCGTCTTAATATGGCCTCAATAGCACAGAGAAAAATTATTATAAAAAGACACCATTCCATGTACTCACCACAAAATATCTCCTGCCACTTGGTCCAATCCACCGGAGTTCGAAGTGCCTGTTGATAGAAATGCGAATTTTCAATCTCCAGATAATACAAGGGGGAGTTGAACTAATGAAACAGAATTTAATCAAATTGCGTTTTAAAAGCTTCTAGCAACGATGGAAAAGATTTCCTACATGTTGATTTAAACAGATGTTCAACATCGAAATGAAAACAAGTTATACCCGTCACAAAGGAATAATCTCCACTCTCGCATGGATTAAATGCACATTTCTGTATAAAGGTTACGTTGCCATGACCTATTAAAACAGCAATTAAAATGAAGAAAAGGGAAAACATGAAGGGTAAATAGATGCGAGTTTTAGGACGATGATATATGGAAGAGGGGGATGGAGAGGAGAGAGAGAGAGAGAGAAACATAGAGCAATTTTACGGTTGGGATGAAAATCATTTCCTCTGGCATTCAAGTGAAAATGATTTCGTTGTTTCGCCCAGGACGGATGGAAGGGGCCAGGGGCGAGAGTTGATTTAGTTCGTGCAGTCGTTAAACGATGCAATGAATAAGTCGACGTATACTTACTGCCAGTAGTTAAACCGAATGAATACCATTTAGTCCCTACAGCATTTAATTGCAACTCCAGGTCTGCCTTCATCGTGATGGAGAGTGAAATGAATTAAACAAATTTTCAAATTATTTCAAGGAGTGATGCATTCTGTTTGTTATTACTATAGAGGATGAACTAACATGAACTGGATGGATATAGTTTTATGGGTGGAAAGGGTTTGAATATATAGAGATATTGTGTTAACGTTATTGCCAGATATTGTTTTGCTAGGGTACGACCCTAATATAAACAAACACTTACTTACACACGCACACACACACACACACACACACACACACACACACATATATATATATATATATATATATATATATATACTGTATATATATATATATATATATATACTGTATATATATATATATATATATATATATATATATATATATATATATATATATATATATATATGCAGTATTATATATATATATATATATATATATATATATATATATGCAGTTTTATAGTTCACTGCAGGACAAAGACCTCAGACACGTATTGGTGTGTCTTGGCTATGTCTGGTTTTTGGCCAATTTCATCACCACGCTAGCCACTGGAGATTGGTGATGGTGAGAGACTTTGGTTTGCTGGCTCACAGCAAACCAACCTAGGATAGGTGGCCCTGACTAGTACAACTTTGCCGATCATAACAATACACAAAGCCTTTCATCACGTTAAGGTATCCCAACCCAAAAAGGTGTGCATATATATATATATATATATATATATATATATATATATATATATATATATATATATATATAGTATATCTATATATATATATATATATATATATATATATATATATATATATATATATGCAAGGAGGTTATGTTTTATCCTTGTTTGTGCGTTTGTTTGTGAACACCTTCCTGACCACAATTTTAATCGTAGGGTAATGAAACTTTCCAGGATTATCTGTTATGTGAAAATCTGGAAATTACAAAATTTTGGAAGGTCAAGGTAAAAGGTCAAAATCACGATCAAGCAAAATGTTCAATTCACGTAATCAGCCATAAGTTTGGACATCCTTGTCACAGAGACTTCAAACTTGGTTCGTATTTGAATGTATGAAAATCCACGCCAACAATTATATGTTAAGGTTGAAGGTCAAAGTCGAGTCCAAGGTCAAGGTCAAGCAAATGGTCAAATTCTGGTCCTCAACCATACGGACACAATTTTAATCGGAAAGTAATGAAACTTGCAGGGATTTTAAAACTGTTGTGTAAATAGCTAGATATGATTAAATTTTGGAAGGTTCAAGGTCAAGGTCCCAGACAAGCAAAATGTCCAATTCATATTCATCAGCCATATGTTTGGACATCCTTGTCAAAGAGACTTCAAACTTGGTTCATATTTGAGTGCACGAAAATCCACAACAATTAATACATGTTTAGTTGAAGGTCAAGGTTGAGTTCATGGTCAAAGTCAAGTAAAAAAGGTCAAATTCGGGTTATCAATCATACGGCCACAATTTTGATTGTAAACTGTTGTGTAAAGAGCTGAAAATAATTAAATTTTGGAAGGTCAAAGGTCAAGGTCACAGACGAGCAAAGCGTCCATATCACGTAATCAGCCATAAGTTTGGACATCGTTGTCACAGAGACTTGAAACTTGGTTCATATTTGAGTGCATGAAAATCCACGCCAATCAATATATGTTAAGGTCAAAGGTCAAGGTCAAGGTCGAGAAATAAGCTGCCGTGGCGGAGGCCTGCCCTCTTCTGAGTGCCCCTCTAGTTTATAATGTTTTCTTAACCTCAAGTGAGTTAGACATAATTTTAATGTTGTTTCATCTCCAGTAAAATAGGAAATCATTTCGTTTCTGTTTGGAGTCAAAACAACTATTTCATCATTTTACAATGATTAATCCGGAGACTTTAATGCATAAATTGCAAAAGAATAACTTTTGTTGCAAAATGCAAAAGCAAACGCAGGAAACATTAAAAGCATAAATTCCAAATGGTTGATTACCTGCATTGGTGAAACTTGCCTTTACATGTACGCTGTTTGCTTTCTTTAATTAATATAAAGCGAAAGGTATTGGAGAACTGTTGTTGTTGTTGTTAGTACTACTACTACTACTACTACTATTACTATTATTATAATTATTATTATTATTACTTGTTAAGCTACAACTCTCGTTGGAAAAGCAGGATGTTATAAGCCCAAGGGCTCCAACAGGGAAAAGAGCCCAGTAAGAAAAGGAAATAAGAATACTACAAGAGAAGTAATCAACAATCAATATAAAATATTTTAAGAACAGTAACAATATCAAATAAATCTTTAATATATAAACTATAAAAACTTTGAAAAACAATAAAAAGAGAAATAAGAACAATCAATATAAAATATTTCAAGAACAGTAACAATATCAAAATAGATCTTTCATATATAAACTATAAAAACTTTAAAAGACAATAGGAAGAGAAATAAGATAGTGTGCCCGAGTGTACCTTCAAGCAAGAGAACTCTACCCCAAGACAGTGAAAGACCATGGTACAGATGTTGTGGCACCATCCAAGACCCGAGAACAATGATTCGATTTTAGTGGTCCCTTCTTCTAGAAGAGCGGTCTACCATAGTTAAAGTCTCTCTTCTACCCTTACCAAGAAGAAAGTAGCCACTGAACAATTACATTGCAGTAGTTAACCCCTTAAGCGAAAAAGGATTGTTTGGTAATCTCAGTGATGTCAGGTGTATGAGGACAGAGGAGAATATGTTAGGAATAGGCAAGACTATTCGATGTCTGTGTAGGCAAAGGGAAAGAACCGTAACCACAGAGAAGGATCCATTGTAGTACTGTCTGGCCAGTCAATGGACCTAATAACTTTCTAGCGGTGGTATCTGAATGGGGTGACTTGGTGTTCCGGCTAACTTATTACCCATAATGTTATATTATGACATTATCCTTAAAAACTATCGAAATAATTT
>NC_090730.1:171099481-171101981 GCF_036898095.1 Palaemon carinicauda
GTCTGGGTCGTACAGACAACTCCTTATCGGGTTGCTGAGGTTGCCGCACTGCGTCACAACAAGTCACTTCTGTTGGTTGTTGAACGTCTTCCCCGTGACACATTGACTCCGTAAACAAAAAATCCTCTAACAAGGACTAAGCTTGGACTGCATGTCTTGCAACACAGCTCAAGGTCTATGGGAGCAGGCGTGGTAACAGACGGGATTAGCGACTGAAGTGGAACCATTACCTTCCTTGGAAGCATGTTATGCTTAAATAAAAGTCCATAAGAGGCTATGCAGCTAAAGGCTCCCTCCAAATGACAGAGTCCTCAAGGGAATATCAGAAGGAGGGAGAAAAGAACTTTCTCATCTACAGGGACCATATCCTAGAAAAGCTAAGTTCTCTCAGTGAGGGTTCACTGGTGCAAAAGCAGCAGACTAGAAGGCAACGTTATGAAACTGCTTGACAGTCTAGTGAGTTGGCAACAACCAAAGATGTGTGACTGAGAAGCATGCGGTAAGGTATGCAGAGCATGTTGTATGCAGAGTATGCTGTATGCAGAGCATGCTGTATGTAGAGCATGTTGTATGCAGAGCATGCTGAATGCAGAGGCATGCTGTATGCAGAGCATGTTGTATGCAGAGCATGCTGAATGCAGAGCATGCTGTATGCAGAGCATGTTGTATGCAGAGCATGCTGTATGCAGAGCATGCTGTATGCAGAGCATGCTGAATGTAGAGCATGTTGTATGCAGAGCATGCTGAATGCAGAGCATGCTGTATGCAGAGCATGTAGTAAGCAGAGCATGCTGTAAGCAGAGCATGCTGTATGTAGAGCATGCGGTAAGGTAAGCAGAGCGTGTGCATGGCGTTTAACATTTCTCAGAAATTCCGATGACCAGTGCTAGAGTGCTTTATGCATGCTTGCATGGGGTTTTAATATCAACATAATATTTACCTTACATTCATAACTCATGATTCATATTTTTGCCATATTTTGCGATATTGTTAAAAATATATTGCAAGGAATACAAATATATTTTTATAAGTAATACAAATAACCTCCATTATCATAAGGTTTGAAAATGGAGGTAAGGTATGCTGAACAGCAGAGTCAGAACGAGCTGGAACAACAATAGTTGTGGTTTCCTCTTCAAGACTCTGTTGAGGGAACACCTGAGGCTCAGTCTGCAAAGGCTGAATAAAAGACAAGCAGAAGGAAGGCGCATGGGTGGAGGAGGCTGACTCCTAGCATGAGTGGTTGAACCCAAGGGTTGCGCTTGCTGAGCGGTTGGTGGAAGCGGAGTAGCAAGTTCCAGTTCCTGTGGTGTGAGCGGAGCGCGATGAGGTAGAGGCTGCGCAGAACAAGGTAAATGTCTCGCAAGCTGAGGCTCCTGAGGCGCAAGGCTAAGGTGTTGTGGTGCTTGCCTTGTGGAGGGTTGAGCTCGCTGCAGCGAGAGCTGAGGAGACTGACTCATGGACGGGAGAGGTTGTTGTACCTCAACCGAGTGTTGCATCACTGGTGGAGCAGCAAGTGGAGGCGGAGGAAGAGAGGTATAATCCTCCTGATCCCATTGTAAAGGTTGCCTTAAGGAAGGCGGAGGCTGAACACCACTGGGAACAGCAAACTCAGAACGTGGCTCAACATCGTACGCCTGGCAGGTGGTACTGCGATCAGGCGGAGCGAGCGCAGGCGGAGCGAGCGCAGGCGGAGGGAGTGTAGGCGGAGGCGGAGGCGCAACACTCTCAGCCCGACACTCACGCATCAAGTCCGAAAGCTGTGCTTGCATGGACTGTAGTAGAGTCCACTTGGGGTCGGCAGACACTAAGGTCTGCTGAGGTAAAGCCTTAACAGCAGAGATCTGTTGCGGCAGAACCTTACTCCTCTTAGGCGGAGTGCATTCAACTGATGACTGAGGAGAGTCAGAGCTAACCCAATGACTGCATCCGGGTTGTTGAACTCTAACTTCGTACGTCTGGCATAGGTCTGGGAATTTACGTTTAAGAGGTCTTGAGACCTGAGACCAGCGTTTTCTCCCCTATATTTCTTCTGCAGACGAGCAAAATAAGGGCTCAATCGTCTGCGGGTGGGAGTGACGGACTCGGTAAGACACGCCCACAACCACCGAGGATACTTCTGTGCGCCGATCAAGGCCTGCTGAACCCTTTTGTCCTTCGACATTGCTTCTCCCTGGGCTTGGGAGCTTGCAAGAGGTCCCGGACTGGGAGGACGACTGGCGCGCACAGAAGTACCCTCACGCACAACACTGACACACTTTGCGCTAATCACTTATCACTTTGATTTTCTGTTTGCACTTATTTCACTGAACTCGAAACTTTAAGTGGTTTGTACCTGAAACACGCAATTCTATCCTTTCTCAAAAGTTAGTAATTGCAAAAACAGAATTACAATGTAACAGAAAAATCTAATGAAAGATAAATAATTCAGTGGCTGGAAAGAGCCTAAACACTAGATCACTCTAGAAACGTTTACCTTCTTCCCCTAAAGAGACTAGGG
>NC_090730.1:171109481-171114481 GCF_036898095.1 Palaemon carinicauda
ATTTATATACTGTATGTTAGTGTGTGTGTATACAAATACAGCAGAAATGGGACACACATACACACACACACTATATATATATATATATATATATAAGCACATTTGCGTAAATATGCATGCAACTATCTCGTCCAAGTCAAGAACTTACAACAAGGCTTCGAGAACTAACCCAAGAACTTAATTCATTATAATGCCTCGTAGTTCAATCAAGAATAAAATGTCGGAGTGTAACAATGGCTTCGATTACAACAACAACAACAACAACAACAACAACAAGCTTCCAGTCGGGTCTTAAGGTTTACATCATGATCGAACACGGGTTTAAAGTGACTTTCGTACGTGGGGGTATTTGGTTGTCGAACACGTTCGGTCGAACGGTTCGAAGAAAGTCTGTTCTCGCCTGACTTTGTGGGCGGGACTTCATTATCCACATACCTTATGGATTTGTGGCTGACTCCACCTCTTCGAACCGTTTGACAAACAGGTTCGACAACCGGGTTCGACAAACCGTTCGACGGTGTAAACCCCCGCTTTAAACGTGTCAAGTCGCGAATCTTTTCCGACCACTCACTGGAAGTTTTAATGCTCATTAACTAGACTTCCTAAACTTGGGAGTTCAAGTTTCGCTAAATACATTTCTCATTGCGATTTAATTGCATGCGTGATAGGAGGTGACGTCATTATTTCCTTTTTGAGAGAGAGAGAGAGAGAGAGAGAGAGAGAGAGAGAGAGAGAGATTGGATTTCTATAAATTAGGCCATGTTGCCTGGCCAAGGCTGGGATCAATAAGGATATTCGGTAACCAGTTAATGAAGAAGTTAGTTAAGTAAAATGGCAGGAATTACTGCTGTTAATACCAGGTCGACTGTGTGTATATATGTATATTATATATATATATATATATATATATTTTACCCAAAAACCGATAAATCGGTTGGAACTTTTGACCGGGGAAACGTCTGTCTATATCCGAACATAACTTGACAACAAAACGTTTACCCGATTGAGCGGTTTAAAGAATTGATATAAAAATTTTAACCGGGTGTCGCCGGTCGCTTGCTTTTGACATTACCCATAGTCATAAAACAAAAAAATTCTGGGTAACGTACCTACAACTATAACGTTAAATAATAAAATAGCATACACGCCAACCTTTGATCACAGCGCTGGCAAGCGCGACCGGGGAACAAGCAAAAAAAAAAAAATTCTGGGTAACGTACCTACAACTATAACGTTAAATAATAAAATAGCATACACGCCAACCTTTGATCACAGCACTGGCAGCATTTTTGCTTGTTCCCCGGTCGCGCTTGCCAGCGCTGTGATCAAAGGTTGGCGTGTATGCTATTTTATTATTTAACGTTATAGTTGTAGGTACGTTACCCAGAATTTTTTTGTTTTATGACTATGGGTAATGTCAAAAGCAAGCGACCGGCGACACCCGGTTAAAATTTTTATATCAATTCTTTAAACCGCTCAATCGGGTAAACGTTTTGTTGTCAAGTTATGTTCGGATATAGACAGACGTTTCCCCGGTCAAAAGTTCCAACCGATTTATCGGTTTTTGGGTAAAATATCACTCTTTTTTTACGCAAGCGTATTGATTAACTAGTTTATAGTCATATCTTCAAAATGTGAGGTCAAACATGTCTATAACTTATTATTCAGAAGCGGAGAAATAAACGTTGAAAGTTCGCTTAAAGATGTCAGTTTGATGCCTTTTGAAACTTAAGTACGTGACTACAGCCTTCGTGATTACCGCAAAACATTCCCACATAGCCTAATACACAATTTAAAACATAATCTACAAAACCTGAGGTCGAACAGCTATCTAGCTCATTCAGAAGCTAAGATTATAGAGTTGAAACTTTGCTAAAAAGCGTCTATCCATGACTCTATATCGAACACCTGAAAGTTGACGTCATTTTTGCTATTTTTTTGCATATTTCTGACGTCATATTTCACGAACCTTATAAGATAGGGACTTGAAACTTTTAGGATCGTCTAGTTAAATTGAATAGAACTAAATCCTAGAGTTTCAAGCTTATACTATGTCCGGAAAGCACTTTTCTGAAAACCCGGTATTTCTGGTTTACGTAATCGTATATAACAGCACTGGCAGCATTTTTGCTTGTTCCCCGGTCGCGCTTGCCAGCGCTGTGATATATATATACACAAATATATATATATATATATATATATATATATATATATATATATATATATATATATATATATATATATATATAATATATATATATATATATATATATATATATATAGGGGAGACCGGGGCTAGTTGGCACACTTTTTACATTTTTATTCATAGCTATAAAACTATGGGGTATTTTTGCGATTTTATTATATGAATGAAAAATATAAACATCTGGCTACATTTCATTGCATCACAAACGCTGGTTCATGACTAAATAAAAACACAAAATTGTTTCAACAAATATTTTTCACATGTGCCAACATACCCCACATGCGTTGGCACACATTGAGGGGCAAGTTGGCTCATGTTTTTTTTTTTGTCTCGTTTAAAGATTATTTAAACACTATTTAGTAGAGCACCTATTCTTAGTATCGTAAAAATCACAGCACTTTATATCACAAAAGTTTAAACAAATGGTTTTTTATCATTGAAAACTATCTATGGCAATCAAGAAAATAAAACTAGTATTTGAATGCCCGAAAGGGAAACTTATGGTAAATCACAATTTGTGTTATGAAAAGAAGATAGTAAACACTACCATTAGAATCACAATTCTCACTTTAACTAAAAGAAAAACAGATCTAATGAAATACCTTAAACCTTCAATGTAGTCTGTCAAAACATTCAAATCACAAAATAAATGTTACACTTTCAAAGCAAGGAAGGGGAAGCTAGTCTGATTCATCATTTGAATCACAGTTATCACAAGTAAAAAACAAATTTTCATCAGTGCAATTTTCATGAGCCCACCTTTTGCAAACCAGGCATTGCACCCAGATTTCTCGCGGTGTCCTATTGGAAAATGGTTCTACACATACCAAACAGTAGGTTTCCTCCTCTTAAGATTCTGAGCTCACTGGAATTCTTTGTTTTGTTTCTTTTTCCCTGAAATCATAATTCTTCCAGTTTTCACTATTACTTTTGACTTTTTCTCCTCCAATGCTCTTTTAACTAGAGTATCTGTCAAGATTGCAGTGGTTCGCTTCCTTTTGTTCAATGAGTTTCCCTTTCTTGAACCTACCCTAGGTAGTGGTGTTACTGCTTATGGTGTTAAGCTCAAGTTTATTTTTTTCTGTGTAGAGATTCCTGAAGTAGACGGTGTTGGTTCATTTACGTGGCTGATTGCCATATTCGGAGCCACAAGTTCATTCGTCCCCTCTAATTGGGCATCCCTAAGTCTGGAAGGAGAACCAGCTTGGTTTGTAGTTTTGTCTGTAGCCTCTGATGGATATAGATTCAGCATACCAGAGCTTCCATTTTCTTGGGATGCTTGCATTTCAGACAAATCATTAGGCAAAGGCCTGTCTGTTACATAAGCACCCGTAAAATCTTCTTCCTGAAATATATCTCTATTAAAGGGTGAAATCCCTACAGTTTTGAACCCAGCTAAGATATTGGCAGGAGTTACAGCAAGTGTCAATGCCGTGGAAATTATTCCTGGAATATCATATATAGTCATTGTAGAACCTGGAGGATTTGTCATCCAAGAGTCACAGGATCTATTTACATACTTCTTCAGTGGTCCGTAAACACATATCAAGCAGTTGCATCCTATAAGAGCAGTGTGGGGGGAATGAAAGAGCAACAATTCAATTTGCCTTACAATAATTCAGGCCATCTATGGACAGGTGAGACTCATGATTGTATAGTAATAAAAGCACTGGGCGCTCTTTTGAACATTCAGTATGTTTCACAAAATGGTTAAGAAACCCAACAAAGTCAGACTCTTTCATCCATCCTGATGGATTAGCTGCTCCTGAACTACCTAGAGGGCTATTAATCAGGAAATGATCGCGGAAATGAACTCTGGGGAAAACTAAGAAAGGATGGACTGCATTACCAATGGCTGAAACAACTAAAACGACTGTTACAAGAGTTCCTCTTTCTGCTGAGGTCCTTTTTTCAATTTGTTTAGACCTTTTTCGAGGAACGACTTTAACAGGCTTCTGAACTGTTGTTACCCAAGTCTCATCCATGTTCCACATGTCCCTTGGAGTAAACTCATAGCGATATTGGACAGATTGAAGATTTTGGAAAAACATGTCTACATTCATCCTGTCAAAACTTGTTGCTCTTGAAAGACTAGTTGCTTGTGGTGCTCTAATAGATAGGTCCTTTTTTCTTTTAAAAAAACCAGAAAACCAGTCAGCACCAGTCATCTCATTTTCTGTCCATGAATTGGGAATATAATATTTGCTATATATAGCATACTGATATGCCAATTTTCTAACATCCCTCACAGATAAGACAATAAATATCGGCTGCACGTTTAAGATATGTAGAAAGTTCCTTTTCCCGTTCCTTAGAAAATACCTATTTGTGCTGAGTGTAGCCCACAGTAAGAGATGAACTTCCTTTACTCAAAAGTTGTTCATCAGTTATTTTATGGCAATAACGTGTAAGCTTCGAAATGGAATGCCAAAATCTTTTGCAACCCCTCTTATTGAATTGTTCAAACTTTACACATTTGACAGCCCTTAGAATCACATCAGGTGGAGTTAAGGCTCGTTCAGTTTTTCTTTGGTATGCTCTAACCATGTTTGAAAAACAAATGGGAAAATTCCTGTAATATTGCCTAAAAGTGTCCAAAAATTAATAAGAATAGGTTTTTGGGGCAAGTTGGCACAGTGCCAACTTGCCCCAGTCTTGCTGTGCCAACATGCCCCAACCAAGAAACTGTTATTAAAACGGGATCTGATGAATAACCTTACACTTTAAAAATTTTGTATTATTGTCAATTTATTTCCATATTTCAAGAGATATTTTAGCTAGAAAACATTCAGCA
>NC_090730.1:171119481-171137486 GCF_036898095.1 Palaemon carinicauda
ATAATAATTTCCTCACTGGGCTATTTTTCATTGTTGAAGCCCTTGGACTTATAGCATCTTGCTTTTCCATCTAGGGTTGTGGCTTAGCTAATAATAATAATAATAATAATAATAATAATAATAATAATAATAATAAAAATATTAAATTATAATAATTTCCTCACTGGGCTATTTTTCCTTGTTGAAGTCCTTTGGCTTATAGCATCTTGCTTTTTCAAATAGGATTGTAGCTTAGCTAATAATAATAATAATAATAATAATAATAATTTCCTCACTGGGCTATTTTTCCTTTATTGGAGCCCTTGGGCTTATAGCATCTTGCTTTTCCAACTAGGTTTGTAGCTTGGCTAATAATAATAATAATAATAATAATAATAATAATAATAATAATAATAATAATAATAATAATAATTTCCTCACTGGGCTATTTTTCATTGTTGAAGCCCTTGGGCTTATAGCATCTTGCTTTTCCATCTAGGGTTGTGGCTTAGCTAATAATAATAATAATAATAATAATAATAATAATAATAATAATAATAATAATAATAATCAGTAGCCATTGCTTTAATCTTCCTGGTCCTAGCTTGGGTGGAGAGGGGGTTTGGGGACTGATCATATGTATATATGGTCAATCTCTAAGGCAATGTCCTACTAGCAGGGGCAAAGTCATTGCACCTTGCCTCTGCCATTCATGAAATGCCTTTAAAGCCTTTATAACCAAACAATTTTTCTTCTTTCAAGGGGTTAACTACTGCACTGTAATTGTCCAGTGGCCACTTTCCTCTTGGTAAGGGTAGAAGAGACTCTTTAACTAGGGTAAGCTGCTCATCTAGGAGGACACTCCAAAATCCAATCATTGTTCTCTAGTCTTGGGTAGTGCTATAGCCTCTGTACCATGGGCTTCCACTGTCTTGGGTTAGAGTTTTCTCTCTTGAGGATGCACTCGGGCACACTATTCTATCTAATTTCTCTTCCTCTTGTTTTGTTAAAGTATTTATAGTTTATAAAAAATATTCATTTTGGTTGTTACTATTCTTAAAATACTTTATTTTTCTTGTTTCCTTTCCTCACTGGGCTATTTTCCCTGTTGGGGCCTCCTGGGCTTATAGCATCCTGCTTTTCCAACTAGGGCTGTAGCTTCGCAATTAATAATAATAATAATAATAATAATAATAATAATAATAATAATAATAATAATAATAATACGACACTACTGTATCTTCTAAAAGGTGTTGTATAAATCTTTCTAAATTCCAATCATCCTCAGTTCCCGAGCTGGAATTTCATTTTTGATGTTTCAATTAATGTTGACTGGTTCATGAATTAGTCCAGAAATGAGTTTGTTAGACGTCCCCAAAAGAATTACACGAAAATGGTTAACAGAATCTCCTAAAATCCAGACATAGATGAATTAAATATAAGATGTTTTGAAGTTTTTAGTTGTTTTACTATGCTAAATCTTCTTTTTCGTGGAAGATCGTATGAAGAAGCATATCTTATTGGAACTATCCTTAAATAAAGCGTATTTTTATAGGTACATTTACTCCCAATTAGATATAAATAATAGTGAAAAAATTGGAAATTGAAATAAATATCAAAATGTTAAATGTTTGAAATTCTTGATATTATTCTATTCAAAATGGTATGAAAAAGCATATGTTATTGGAAATATCCTTAAATAGGGTGTATTTTATAGGCAAATTTACTCATAATTATAGATATTAGTGAAAAAAGGATAATGAATTATACATCAAATGTTTGAAATTCTCGATTCTATTCTATTAAAAATGGTACGAAAAATAATATCTTATTGAAACTATCTTTAAATAAGGCGTAGTTTATAGGTAAATTTACTCCCAATTAGATATATTAGAAAAAATAGGGAAATGAATTAAATATCAAATGTTTGAAATTCTTGATTCTATTCTATTCAAAATGGTATGAAAAAGCATATCTTATTGGAACTATCCCTAAATAAAGTGTATTTTATAGGTAAATTCACTCTCAATTCGACATAAATATTAATAAAATATAGAAAGCTGGCTTAAACATAAAATGTTTGAAGTTCTTGATTCTGTTCTTTCTTATTCCAAATGATAGGAAAATGCATATCTTAGTGGCTTATCCTTAAATAAAGCGTATCTTTAAAGGTAGATTTATTCCCAATTAGATATAAATATTATTGATAAAATAGGATAATGAATTAAATATCAAATGTTTGAAATTCTCGATTCTATTGTATTCAAAATGGTATGAAAACGCATATCTTATTGGAACTGTCCTTAAATAAGGCGTAGTTATAAGTAAATTTACTCTCAATTAGATATATTAGAAAAAATAGGGAAATTAATTAAATATCAAAGGATCGAAATTCTTGGTACCATTATATTCCAAATGGTATGAAAAAGCATATCTTATTGAAACTATCCCTAAATAAAGCGTATTTTATAGGTAAATTCACTCTCAATTCGATGTAAATATTACTAAAATATAGAAAACTGAATTAAATATCAAATGTTTGAAATTCTTGACTCTATTCTATTCAAAATGGTATGAAAAATTATATCTTATTAAGTATAACTATTGTTTAAGAAATTGATCTTTTAATTCAACTATTCATCCCATTTCAATATGATTATCAGTAAAAAAAAAAAATAAGAAACTTAAAAATCAGATTTTTTAAGTTTTTGATTCTGTACATTTTTAATATTCCAGACCGTATGGAAAAGCATATCTTTTTACAGTCTAACTATTCTTTCAGAATGCATATCTTTTAATACAACTATCCCTAACGATTATTATAAATATCTGTAAAAGATATGAAACTCGTTTTGCTAATATAATATTTAAGCCTCCAGCTGATCTCATTCAATGTTTATATTATATATATATATATATATATATATATGTATATATATATATATATATATATACTGTATATATATATATATATATATATGTATATATATATATATATATATATATGCATCACTCCACAACATAAAAATGAAAAAAATCTTTAATTTGACGGATTTTTTCTTTAATCACTTAAAATCCTTTCAAACTTTTTTATTTCCTCATTTATTATTTCAAACTTATATTCTCTCTCTCTCTCTCTCTCTCTCTCTCTCTCTCTCTCTCTCTCTCTCTCTCTCAATCATTACCTGCATTGCAGATATAAACCTTGAAAAAAAAAAATGAAAAATCCATAAAAACAAAAGACTCAGTTTATTCGAATTACATTATTATTTTCTTTCCGGCTAAAGGACTTGCATATATTCACGTAGGATTTTTCCACAACCTGCGGAAATGAAGACTGAATCTTTAGGACTCTCATCCGAGGATCTGAATAAAGTCCTCATTTCTACTCTTTCACTTCATTTCTTTTCATCCATGGTACAGTCTCTCTTTCGTTTTCTCTTGAGTTTTCTTACCATTAACAAGAATGTTTATGTGTAGTTATTTTATATTTAGTTTATATATATATATACATATGTATATACATATATATTTATATTTACATATATATATATATATATATATATAATATACACACAAACAAACACACACACACACACACACACACATATATATATATATATATATATATATATATATATATATATATATATTTATATATATAGATATGTATATATAATATACATATATATACATATATATATATATATATATATATATATATATATATATATTTATATATTTATACAAATATATATATATACATATATGTATATATGTATATATATATATATATATATATATATTATACAAATATATATACATATATATATATATATATATATATATAAAATATACAAGTGTATATATATACATGTGTATATATATACACACATACATATATATATATATATATATATGTATGATGTATAAAGATTGACAAAAGTTCCAATATGATTAAATATAAACATATTGAATTTAGAAAATTTTCTACATACATCAATTACATGCACAGCGTTTTCTTATCATAAAAAAAGGTTAATGCATTACAGAGAAACCAAAACAGAAAAAAAAAATCATTTCAATCTATTAAATTAATTTCATTGTACATCTTGAAATGAATTAGATTGTATTTATGAAAATTAGGCTCTATGCAGCCAGGCGTTGGGGCTTGTCAGACCATTCAGCTGGTGAAAAATCCTGAATTAATCCTGAATTAATGGAGGAAAATCCACCAGTTATACTGAAGTAAAAGTTAAAAAGTTTCGACAGGAAAATGGAAGAAAATTAAGTAAAGTAGAATATAAAGTTAGTGAACAAAAGATTTTCTTTTTTTTCATTTCTCTACATTTACAATAAAATCCTCAACTGCCATTTCGCAACGTATGAATTATTTCACAGCTAGATGAAACTCATTATCAAATCTCACTTCAAATTCTTTACTGATGAACTTTCATTGGGAAAAAAGGTCATGAGATTTTCTACCAAAACCAAACTTTTGTCAAAAAAATAAAACTTTCATTGTGACTGGAAGTCTTCATCAAATTATAAAATCTCAAATTGATCTATTCTGAGCACTCTTGCTTCACAATTTTTCAATTTAATTAAAATCAACTATTTCTAGCACACCAAATTTGATTAAATCACGCCTTATTAGTCTACTGTACGAGAAAAGCATAAAGTTTACTATTTCTAGCACAAAAAAAATGGATTAAATAACATCTTGTTACCCTTCTGTACTAGAAGGGCATAAAATCTATTTCTAGCACACCAAAATTTGATTAAATCACGCCTTATTACCCTACTGTACTAGAAAAGCATAAAGTTTACTATTCCTAGCACAAAAAAAAATTGATTGAATCACATTATTTCTAGCACACAAAACTTAATTGAATAACATCTTGTTACCATACTGTACTAGAAGGGCATAAACTCTACTATTTCTAGCACACAAAACTTGATTGAATAACATTTTGTCACTTTATTATACCAGAAGGGCATAAAATCTACTATTTCTAGCACACAAAACTTAAATGAATAACAACTTGTTACCAGACTGTACTAGAAGGGCATAAAATCTACTATTTCTAGCACACAAAACTTAATTGAATAACAACTTGTTACCAGACTGTACTAGAAGGGCATAAAATCTACTATTTCTAGCACACAAAACTTAATTGAATAACAACTTGTTACCAGACTGTACTGTACTAGAAGGGCATAAAATCTACTATTTCTAGCACACAAAACTTGATTGAATAACATTTTGTCACTTTATTATACTAGAAGGGCATAAAATCTACTATTTCTAGCACACAAAACTTAATTAAATTACATTTCATTACTTTATTGTACTAGAAGGGCATCAAATCTACTATTTCTAGCACACACATATGATTCAATTACATCTAATTACTTTATTGTACTTAAAGGGCATTAACTCTACTATTTATAGCACGCAAAACTTGATTGAATTACATTTTGTTACTTTATTATACTACAAAGGGCAGCAAGTCTATTATTTCTAGCACACAAAATTTGATTCAATTACATTTAATTACTTCATTGTACTAAGAGGGCATTAACTCTACTATTTCTAGCACACAAAATATGATTAAATTACATTTAATTACTTCAATGTACTAGAAGTGCATATAATCTACTATTTCTAGCACACAAAACTTAATTAAATTACATTTCATTACTTTATTTTACTAGAAGGGCATTAACTCTACTAGTTCTAGCACACAAAACTTAATTAAATTACATTCAACTACTTTATTGTACTAGAAGGGCATCAAATCTGCTATTTCTAGCACACAAAACTTGATTAAACTACATTTAATTACTTTACTGTACTAGAAGGGCATTAACTCTTACTATTTTTAGCACACGAAACTTGATTTAATTACATTTAATTACTTTACTGTACTAGAAGGGCATTAACTCTTACTATTTCTAGCACACGAAATTTGATTAAATTACATTTAATTACTTTAATATAATAGAAGGGCATCAAATCTGCTATTTCTAGAACACAAAACTTAATTAAATTACATTTAATTACTTTACTGTACTAGAAGGACAATAACTCTACTATTTCTCACACACAAAACATGGTTCAATTACATTTAATTACTTTAATGTACTAGAATAGCATTAACTCTACAATTTCTAGCAATCGAAACTTGATTAAAAAAAATTTTTGTTACTCTCCTGTACAGGAAGGGCATCTCACACAAGTCATGCCTTTATCTCACCGATGAATACTTCAAAACATACCGAATAATCGAAGCAAAGTCGAAGACACGAAATGTCAACCATTAATTGCTTAAAAGTTGATGAGCCCCAGGACTAGAGTCTTTCCACTATTTGATAATAATTAACTGAACTTTAAAAACAGATCTCGACTTTTTTCGCCAGACGCTACTTGTTAGCCTTTAATCGATTATCCAGCAGACGTGAAGGGTCTTTCACTCATTAGGGTTATGAGAGAGAGAGAGAGAGAGAGAGAGAGAGAGAGAGAGAGAGAGAGACTTAAAATCTGAGTGTGTGAAAAAAGAGACGCCATAAATACTACACTCATATTCAATTTTATTATCAAATTATAAAAACTTTTGACCTATGAGAGAGAGAGAGAGAGAGAGAGAGAGAGAGAGAGAGAGAGAGAGAGAGAGAGATTTTAAAATATGATGTGGAGAAAAAAGTATTACACTACAGGCTCAAAATCAACATTAATATAAATTATATAGACTTTTTACCTGAGAGAGAGAGAGAGAGAGAGAGAGAGAGAGAGAGAGAGAGAGGGAGAGAGATTTTAAAATATGATGTGGAAAAAAAGTATTTCACTACAGGCTCATAATTAACATTAATATAAATTATATAGACTTTTTACCTGAGAGAGAGAGAGAGAGAGAGAGAGAGAGAGAGAGAGAGAGAGAGAGAGAGAGTTTTCAAATATGAGGTGGAAAAGAAGTATTACGCTACAGACTCATGATCAAAATTCATATAAATAATATAGACTTTTTACCTAGAGAGAGAGAGAGAGAGAGAGAGAGAGAGAGAGAGAGAGAGAGAGATTATGAAAAGTAAAATGCCACCTTTTCTAAAGAGAGAATTATTTAATCACATGGTCCAACCAGTATTAACTTATGCACCAGAAACTAGGAGCCTTACTAAAACCTTAAAGCGAAAGCTAATGACAACTCAAAGGGGTATGCGAAAAATGATGATGGGAATAACGCTAAGACACAAAACGATAGCAACATGGATACGAGAGCAAACTAAAGCAGAGGATACACAAAGCTTAATTCTTACTTATTACACATCAGTAAAATAATCTACGCACAGTTGCTAATAGTGATCCTCTTCATTTGGATGTGTTTTGACATGCGAGTCAATTGGCTAATTACAAATGACGTCACTTACCTCCACACGAAGTCCATTCTCAGTATTAATTCGCCCCCAAAACAATTACGCATAATTTCTGTGAACTCTTCATTTTCATAAGAGGGCGCCCAGCCAATTTTCATTAAACGGGCGGAAGCTGGAAAATGGTGATCATTAGAATGATATCAGAATATATTTGCTGATGGCGTAATTATTCATATTTTGTTTGTCGAAGAATTCACTCTTTTTCTATATTTGATGGTGCAGGTTATATGGAGGGGGGGTTACCATAGATTTATGTAGATATATTTAGAATGCATTTACGTAGGCGTTGTGTGTGGAACATGCTTATGTAGATGTTAGGTGTGGAACTGATTTATGGAGAAGTTAGGGGTGGAACGGGTTTATATAGAAGTTACCAGTGGAACAGATTTATGGTGATGTTATGTATGGAATGGAATTATGTTGATGTTATCTGTAGAACAGATTTATGTAGATGTATGTAGAATGGAATTATGTTGTTGTTACCTGTAGAACAGATTTATGTAGATATATGTAGAATGGAATTATGTTAATGTTATCTGTGGAACAGATTTATGTAGATATATGTAGAATGGAATTATGTTCATGTTACCTGTGAACAGATTTATGTAAATATATGTAGAATGGAATTATAATGATGTTATCTGTGGAACAGATTTATGTAAATATATGTAGAATGGAATTATAATGATGTTATCTGTGGAACAGATTTATGTAGATATATGTAGAATGGAATTATGTTGATGTTACCTATGGAACAGATTTAAGTAGATATATGTAGAATAGATTTGCGTAGGCATTATGTGAGGAACAAAGCTTATATAGATGTTATATGTAAAATAGATATATGGAAATTAAGGCTGGGGTGGCCATTCAGTGTTGACGTTGAATAGCAGGATAGAATAGAAACCGGTTAGAAGATAAAGAAGACTAAAAAGTAGGTGAACCTATGGGTAAAAGGGACAGTAAATCGATCTTCCAGTATACGTCTATAGTGCACCATATAACGAGACTTACATGAAGAATTCCCATTAACAAAATGTCAAGTTCCTTCACAACCACATGGTCATCCTTATGAAAAGAACTATATTGCTCATCTATCTATCTATCTATCTATCTATTTATATATATATATATATATATAATATGTATATATATATATATATATATATATAGTGTTTTTCATATTCATAAGAGCCATATATTACACTCCTAATATCTGGATTCTTTCTACCTCGGGATCAGAGACCCAAGTGGGGAATCACCTTGAAGAAAATAGCTTCTGGTCGGCTTAGGATATATATATATAATATATATATATATACATATATAAAATATATATATATAATATATATATACTGTACATACATATAATATATATATACTATATATTGTATTTATATATATAATATATAATATATATTAGGGTGCTGATGGTACCATTCTCACCTAAAAAAAAAACAAGTAGATTCTAATTTGAATCATGAGCGCACTAAGTGGATATACAAAACTTAGCACCACAGATGTATAAATGTATCAAATGTATAACTGTATTAAAAGTATTGAAAAAACATTACATATAATCATGAAATCTATCATGCGGGGCATTTGAATTCTAAAGGGCTCGATTAGGAAGGCCATACTGAATAAGACTTTAAGCATCCAACTTTCTTTTTAAGTCTTGTTGTCTTTCTCCTTAACTATTAGTCAGTGGCAAGAGATCCCTGCCTCAAAGGCCTTCCTTCGCACCTGAATCCTACGACTGTTCTGTCTGTCAAGGATGAAAGAATTTATGATCTCCCTTCTAACAAATACCCGGTGGAGAGAGAGAGAGAGAGAGAGAGAGAGTTTTAAAATTGAGTGGTGAGAAAATAGCCAAATCAAATATTAGAGATTTATAATCAATTGCAATATTAATCCTAAAAACTGCTTACCTGAGAGAGAGAGAGAGAGAGAGGAGAGAGAGAGAGAGAGAGAGAGAGATTTTAAAATCTGTTGGTGTGGAAAAATAGGCAAATAATATACTAGAGACTTATAATCCATTGTAATATTAATTCTAAAAACTGCTTACCTGAGAGAGAGAGAGAGAGAGAGAGAGAGAGAGAGAGAGAGAGAGAGTTTTAAAATTGAGTGGTGAGAAAATAGCCAAATCAAATATTAGAGATTTATAATCAATTGCAATATTAATCCTAAAAACTGCTTTACCTGAGAGAGAGAGAGAGAGAGAGAGAGAGAGAGAGAGAGAGAGAGAGATATTTTAAAATCTGTTGGGTGTGGAAAAATAGGCAAATCAATATACTAGAGACTTATAATCCATTGTAATATTAATTCTAAAAACTGCTTACCTGAGAGAGAGAGAGAGAGAGAGAGAGAGAGAGAGAGAGAGAGTTTTAAATTGAGTGGTGAGAAAATAGCCAAATCAAATATTAGAGATTTATAATCAATTGCAATATTAATTCTAAAAACTGATTACCTGAGAGAGAGAGAGAGAGAGAGAGAGAGAGAGAGAGAGAGAATCTGGTGTTGGGAAAATAAGCCCAAATGAAATATTTAAGGATTGTGAGACTCATAACTAATATTAATATATAATTATAAAATCTATTTACCTGATACATATGTATGTATATATATATATATATATATATTATATGTATATATGTATGTATATATATATATATATATATATATATAAGAGAGAGAGAGAGTCAGGCGTTTCTAATGTGCTACTATTAATAGTATTGTATTAAATCATAACTACGGGCATTGCAACTATTATTACTACTACTACTACTACTACTACTACTACTACTACTACTACTACTACTACTACTACTACCTTACCATCAATTACATCTTTTATATTACCTTTCAATCTCTGCTGTAGTGCGCTGCGTAAATATACTGCCCTACTGCGTATACATTTTCGGCAACGTAGCTAAAAGTCTCTATGAAAATCTGAGGAAGCAAAAATATTGAGACTACTAGTGAGGAACTAGTTGTTAATTGTAAAATAGCTGAGGATGACAACTCGTACGATAATTCTGAAAATTAAGAAAATATGTAACATAAATAAAATTTATGAAGTTTTATAATAATACTCATTCAAAAAATAATCTAAAGATGTAACTTAAAATTTGAAAGGAGAAGTATTGAATTAACAGCTCATGATAGAGACGACTGGCGAAATCTAATCTAGGCCCTTTGCGTCAATAGGCGTAGCAGTTGATGATGAATTAAAGTTTAAATTAATCTATATCATTCAAGAAGTTGTCTCAATTAAACGAATTCTGAAACAATATTTATATTAGCAAAATATCAGGAAAATAAAATAACAGAAAACAAAATAAAGGAACAAGTGAAATTGTTAAGATTTATGTTAAAAAGGCTCATTTAAAATATTAAAAAATGAAATTAAAAAATATATATATATCTTTCATAGAGTTGTTTGAAGTCAATGAATTTGGAAACAAAAAGACCTAAAAGACATTGTATTTATATTATTAAAAATACCAAGAATAGAAAATAACAGGGAACAAAATATATTGAACAACTCAACATACCAAGGAATTTAGTCTGAAATCAACGAATTCTGAAACAAAACCATCTAAAAACATTGTTATTATATTAAAAAAAATATCAGGAAAATAATATAACTGAGAACAAAGTAAAGGAACGATAACAACACAGCAGAATAAAAAAAAAAATAACTTCCTTTGATTCGATAAGTTATTTCACAAAGGAGTTCAACCTGACCTACTTAGCGACCTCTCTTTATAACTCATGATAAGCAATGAATATACAATGTGAAGAGGGACATAGCCTTCACCTTCCTACCCGTGAGGCAAATGTATTCTTAATGAGAAACTACATCGGTGACTTAGTTCTTTCTTTTATTGTTTTATAACGGAGATATAATTTTTTCATATCTTAAACATTATAATGGTGTACACTTTCTTTTTCTGCATTTAATTTACTGCTTGGAGAAATCATTATGCTTTATATTTTTTCCTTTATCTTTATCTTTATCTATCTATCTATCTATCTATCTATCTATTTATATATAATATATATATATATGTGTGTATATATATATACTGTATACAATAAATATATATATATATATATATATATATATAAATATATATATATATATATATATATAAATATATATATATATATATATATATACAGAATTTTAGTAGTATTCGAATATTTTTCAGGTGACCTATTAAAATATAACATAACTCTTTTCCACAATTTTAATTTCTTTTCTTTTATATTCATAATTCAAATTCATTACTTACATTTTTAAAATATTTCCTAAAGACATTTAATCTACAACGACAATTCTCACTTTTTTCTTTTATAGTTACAATTCAAATTTATTAAGTTAGTCCCGACGCAAACTTATTTCTTGTCACAAATCTCATGTCTTCTTTTATATTCACAATTCAAGTTTCAATGCTTCCATCTCACACAATCTTATTTCTTAGTGATATCTAACCTTTTTCTCAAGTCTCGATTTTTCTTTTACATTCACAATTACAAATCAATTACTTCCATCTTACACAATCTTATTTCTTAAAGATATTTAACCTTCTCAAATTCATTAATTTATTATATATTTACAATTCAAAATCAAGGTTTCCACTTACAAAATCTTATTTCTTAAAGATATTCAATTTTTTATCGATTCTAATTTCTTATTCTAAATAAAAAATTCAAGTTCACAGCCTCCATCTTTCTTAATCTCGTTACGATCTCATTTCTTAAAGATGTTTAAACCCTTTTCCCAAATCTCATTATTTCTTATATATTTACAATTCAAAATCACTGTTTCCACTTACATAATCTTATTTCTTAAAGATATTAAATTTTTTATCTATTCTTATTCTATATTCCTAACTCAAGTTCACAGCCTCCATCTTGCTCAATCTCATTTATTAAAGATTATTTTTTTCTGGGTTCTTTTATATCCACAATCCACATTCACTGCTACCCACCATCCACAATCTAATCTATTATGATAAAACAACGCAGCATTGCTGCAATCATCTTCTCGATTGAGATCATGTTTTCTTTAAAGGACGACCCTCCGAGATAAAATCAAAAAGGTCAAACGATAAATCTCGATTATAAATCCAGAAAATGAATTCTGAAAATAAATCCTGAAAATTCAGTCCCGTTCTGGACTTATATTTTCATACCGGAATATCTAGAAATTATTTTCATACCGGAATATCTAGAAATTATTGAAGCTAAATTTGTAGAGTTCTGATTTTCGATATTTTTTGCTTCTAAAAATATTGAAAAGTAATTGTAGGAAAGCAGAGTATGCAAAAAAAGAAAAAAAATATATGAACTTTATAGAAATAGGGACAAATCCTTCACATGCTATAAAGAGGATTACTTTGGGATTATGGTGCTTATTGAAGCGTTCCTACCTGACTTCTGCTGGACAGGAGATCGAGTCCTGCTGAAGCTCGGATAGTTTTTGTAGTGTCAGCAACCTCACCATCCTTGTGAGCTAAGGATGGAAGAGCATGGGTGCCTACAAATCTACCTGCCATGATATCAACAGCCATTGTCTGGCACTCACCTGGTCCTAGCTTGGGTGGAAATGGCCTTTGGAGGCTGTTCATATGGATATATAGCAGTCTCTAGGGAATTGTCACTACCCCTTGCCTTTGCCATTCATGAGCGACCTTTAAACCTTTACTGTTGCATTATATCACAACAAACAAGGATCATTGACAGCACGTTAAAGGTTTGAAGGCCACTCAATGAATTGCAGTGGTAAGGGACAGTGACATTGCCCTATCAAGCAGGACAATACCCAAAAGACTGGCCATATATACCATACATATGATTAGCGACCAAGCCCCTCTCCACCCAAGCTAGGACCTAGGAAGGCCAGTCAATGGCTGCTGATAACTCCGCAGATAAGACCCATAGACTCCCTCAAAACCTCCCTCTTTAACTTACAAGGATGGTGAGGTGTGCAACGACCAAAGGAATTAACGAGTGTGAGCGGGACTCGAAACCCAATCTGGTCATCACCAGTCAGGGACGTTATCACTCAGGCCACCCAACCACGTTTTAAGCAGCCTAAGCTACACCACTTATATCTTGCAAGGATTCTACCTTATCAATTAACTGTATTGCATTTCCCTCGAACACCGTCCAAATTATATGTTCTCTTCGTCATTCCCTTTATACAACTAAACTACAGTACTTAACAAAAAATGAACAAGTGCAATCTCCCATCCAATACTTAGGCTCGACTTCCATACAATAGCAATTGCAACCTTATTAGCAAAGGGGTTTAACTACAGCACTGTAATTGTGCATTGGCTACTTTCCACTTGATAAGGGTAGAAGACTCTTTAGCTTTGGTAAGCAGCTCTTCTAGGAGAACACTCTAAAATAGAACCATTGTTTTTCTAGTCTTGAATAGTACCATAGCCTCTGTGCTATTGTCTTTCAATGTCTTGGGTTGGAGTGCACCATATTTATTAGCCAGACACTTGCCCTTCATTATTTAGAGGAGATGTGTGTGTGTGGTGTGTGTATGCATTTATGTGTACTTACACACATATAAATATATACATATATAAATAAACGGATTTTGAGCGAAGCAAAAAATCTATTTTTTGGGTGAGATGGCCATGTATGTCCTGATGGAAGTTCCTATAGGGTAGCTTCCTAGGGTATATTACAACTACGGCGATATTCCCAGAGAATTTACCTTAAGGTACCCAGAATTCTAACTCCTGGAGCGAATATCCCTAACGAAAGTACCAGGGATATCGCGAAATATCAGAGGACGTATCTTGACACGCCACATGGCAATCTGCACCCCGAACAGAGATAACACTTCGAAGGGGTCAATTGGCAAGAAAACGAAAACGAGAAAGAAAAAGGAGAGCCGTTCGCAAGGCTCTCTCTCTCTCCGTTTCGTATGCGTGCATTGCGCCGATCCTGGCGCCATCTGTAATTCCTTGTAGCGATACACGAGGTGCTACAGATACTGTATGTAGGGAGGGGTCTACAGCCCTTTCATAGAAAGGGAAGGGCGGGTCCATCAGGACGACATGGCCATCTCACCCAAAAATAGATTTTTTGCTTCGCTCAAAATCTGTTTTTTGGGCTCAAGCCATGTCGTCCTGATGGAAGTATACCAGAGCATTACTGCATCTGTGGATTCTCAGAACGTGCCGTACTCCCCGGAGGTATTTACCCCGGTCGACTAGACCTAGAGACCTAAGATTGTTACCGTTATACATCTTTTTCAACTAAACCATAAACCATGTTAGAGCTTCCTGCCCCCTACAGGGAAGAGTCCTACTAGACTCTGGAAAAGTCTCGAAGAGTACATATACCTATGTATGAATACCAGGCAAGCCAATATAGTGGTCTCACCCTATAATTAAGTAAAGCATAGTTTGTAAAGAACCACTGCGTCAATATGAAATATCGACCAGTTCTCACGCTCAATACTTGTATTGGACAAAGGTTTATATCCGCGTAGGAGGAAACTTGTAAATCCGCCACCGTCCCCTTATGGGATGGAGTCCTCCCGCTAAGGGAAAGCATAAACCAATGCAACATTAGCTTGCATAAAGGAACAATCTATTAGAATTATCCCAGATAAATATACATAGAATGAATGCTCAATTATTACCAATAAATTGACACAGGTGAAGGAGACGCAAGGTTCTCAAGAACAAGTTTAATTGACAGACAATAAATAGACAGGTTAACAGCAATTATATATATATATATATAAGAGGAGATAACCAAAAATTTAAGCATAAGTATGATAGTAAACAGAAACTTGTTTATCTGAAAGAAAAACATTAATGCCACTCTTAACATACCGAGGTATCAAAGTCATAAAAGTCTGTATTACTAATCAGTCACATTAGCGTTAGCAACGCTCGGCACACACGTCTGCACTTATGCTAGGTTCACCTTTGGAAGTGGAACAGTCAACGGTGGGCAAACTCGGTGCCCTCAACACATAGTTTGATGCACAGTATGTAACTACACACTCACCCTGGAATTAATCGTCCCAATTAAAACCACTGTTCCTCGCAGAGTTAAACAGCAGGGTTAACGACGCAACCCCACTGCTACCACAGATCTCTTTAGATTGCTCCACTTGCTTCGCATAGTGACGAAAGAACACTCTGGAAGACTTCCAGGCCAGTGTATGAACGAAGATGTTCAAAATCCTTACAATTTAAAGAAATTTAAGGATGAGGCAACTTTCCTCGGATCGTGACCTGCGGGTGTACTGTCAGGATCCGCTCTGCGAATAAAAATATTGTGATTTTCGCCCTGAGTTGTTTCAGTGATAAATTTGAGCCTGATGTTCTCTCCCCTGAATAGTTGACCACCCTTGAAGTCTGAAGTTCTACGAAGATAGACCTTTAGGCATTCTACTGGACATAGAGATGCATCTTCATTCAGAGGGCAGATTCTCCAGGGACCCCACTTGTTGGTGGGTAACTCGTTCTTGGCGAGAAACGTAGGATCCGGAAACAGGTTCAGCTCTCCCCCATCCAGGAACTGAACACGACCTTCCTCTCTCGAGAGGGCTACAATCTCACTAACCCTGGCCCCGGACGCGAGTGCAAATAGGAAAAATACTTTTTGGGTCAAATCCTTTAACGCACACTCCTCATTGTTCAACAGTGAAGCGAAATGAAGAACTTTATCTAAAGACCATGAAATGGGCTTTGGAGGTGCTGAAGGTCTGAGCCTAGCGCAGGCTTCGGAACTTTATTAAAGATCTCGTTAGCGAGGTTGACCTGGAAGGGCATATAGAAAGGGTCTTGTCAAAGCAGACTTACACGTTGAAATCGTGTTAGCTGCCAACCCTTGACCAGGAGGTGGATGAAGAAAGATAAGCAGAAGTCCGTCGAGATCTCCTGCGGATTCTTCGCCTTGACAAAGGCCACCCATTTTCTCTCAAGATGACTCATATTGCCTTCTAGTTAGATTTGCACTTATATTCCTCATAGGAAGTCTAGTGCTGGCTTTCGAAATCCCGAAACGCTTTTCTCACCGCTAGGGAGAGAAAATCATGAGCAGCATGGGTCCGGGGTTTTCTGTAATGAAGCGCAGACAGTCGACTTCTGGACTCGCTGGGTCAGAACTGGATCTGGTAGCGTAGAAACTTCAGCTGTAGTTCCAATGCCAGGGGGAACCACACGCTGTTCGTCCACTTGTGGGCCACTATTGCCGCTACTTCCCTTGAAGGATCTCAGTTTGTTGAGGACCCTCAACAGTAGGTTGTGAGGAGGGAACAGATAAATCCTGGACCATTCTGTTTCCAGTCGAGGGACATCGCGTCCACTGCTTCCGCCAAGGGATCCTCGTACGGGGACATGTACAGGGGCAACTTCTTGTTGTCTTTCGTCGCAAAGAGGTCTATCTGCAGTTCTGGGGACTTGACTCAAGATGAAGGAGAACGATCCTGCGTCTAGGGACCATTCCGACTCTATCGGTGTGAACCTGGATAGAGCGTCCGCTGTCAATAGCGGACTCCTTGAAGGTGAACTGCCGACAGGTACCACTTCTTCTTTTCCGCCAATCGGAGATGGCCAACATCACCTGTTGAGAGGTGGCGGACCTTGATCCTTGTCGATTCAAGCATCTCACAACTACCTCGCTGTCCAGCACCAACCTTATGTGGATCGAGTGACGCGGGGAGACTTTCTTTAAAGTAAGGAGCACTGCCATAGCTTCTAGAAAGTTTTATGTGAAAGGTCTTGAATAGATTGGACCAAGTCCCTTGGGCCTTTTTTCCGATGAGAGTGACCTCCCCACCCCTCCTTCGAGGCGTCTTGTGTGAATCGTCACCGACGGGGGAGGTGGCTGAAGAAGTACCGACTTCTTTAGATGTCTGGCTTGGGACCAAGGCCTGAGAAGAGTTACGTAGACGAAGCGGAACTGGTCTTCTCAGATCTCTTCGCGCGTTTGATGCATAACTTCTACAAACTCCGGTTGCATCCTTTAGCTGTGCTCATAGCAACCGGGTCTGTTACCGAAGCAAACTGGAGAGAACCCAGTACTCTCTCCTGTTCGCGTCTTGATATCCTTTCGGAATCTAGAAGTCTCTTGACAGAACCCGCTATCTCCCTTCCTTTTCTCGCCGGGATGGAGAATTGGTGTGACATTAGGTCCCAGTGGATTCCCAACCACTGGAACTTTTGAGATGGAGAAAGTCGAGACTTTTTTCTGTTGATCTTGAAGCCTAGATTCTCTAGGAACTGGATCACCTGCAGGGAAGCTTGCAAGCATTCTGTCTCCGATGCTGCCCACACCAGCCAGTCGTCCAGGTAGGCTACCACCTGAATTCCCTTTAGGCGTAATTGTTTGAGAGCTACGCTTGCAAGCTTCGTGAAGATCCTTGGGGCTATATTTAGCCCGTATGGCATGGCTCTGAAGGCGTATAGTCTTCGTTGTAGCTTGAAACCCTAGGTAGGGGGAGAGTCGACGGTTGATTGAACGTGCCAATAGGCGTCTGACAAGTCTATGGAGAACGGTATATGCCCTCTTGGGCAGTAAGGTCCTTATGTTTGCAG
>NC_090730.1:171142986-171145486 GCF_036898095.1 Palaemon carinicauda
TGACCTGGGAGGGAGGAACACGGGCCAGAATTTTGTTTCCAAGTCGCGGCAACAGAATTAAAAAGAGAATGATCAGGAGAAAATTGGGATTTTATTTCCTTATTCTAGTATTTTTATAAATGAATGATTTTCTTTGATAGAAAACTAAAGTATCTGAATTGTGTGTAAATTTAGTCTTATTTGGTATGATTTTGAGTATCTTTTAAGAAGTGGAATTATATAGTAACACTATACTTTCTTTGTGGTAGGATGAATGGTTAGTTCAGACGTACGCATATACACAAACTAACTAACTAGCTGTATACAGTATATATATATATATATATATATAGACATTATACATATATGTATATATACATACATACATATATATATATATATATATATAAATATATATATGTACATATATATATGTATATATATATATATATATATATATGAAGGTTGGGACATCTGGAACGCCGTAGATTTAATATAAATAGAATGGGTCTCATCATCAGGGCTGTAAAATATACAAAATATACAAATTTAAAAAAAGACTCAGTCTTAGTATCAATACAAATGGAACAACATAAAAGTTAAATATAATCATTTAAAAAATGAACTAAAAAAAAAAGTATATAAAATTGAAAAGTGAAATGGGCTTAAGTTAGTACCTATCTCTATGGAGTTAAAAAACTGACGTTGTCTGGTTTAGAAAGGGGGACGTCAACTATGCTATATATAGAACTGTGGAAAAAGTCTGACCATTTAATGGGGGCACAAGCTGTCTGATTGCTAACGACTCCAAAACAGAGAGAGAATAGTCATTGGGCGCTTGGGTGACAAATATATATATATATATATATATATACATATATATATATATATATATATACATATATATATATATATATATATATATTATATATATATACATATATATATATATATATATACATATATATATATATATATATATATATATATATATACATATATATATATATATATAGAGAGAGAGAGAGAGAGAGAGAGAGAGAGAGAGAGAGAGAGAGAGATATCCCTGCAATATGTAGAAGTCATTGGCGTCTTAAATAAGCTGATGACTCGCGATGCTTATGCTCCAAGTCTCAAGGCAGAGGAGAGCTTATTAATTAACGCATTGTTGATTATTCATTGGGAGAAAATATTCCATAGATATCTGAAGAACTCCCCTTGATGCCAACGTCAATCAATCTTTCATTGAAATGCTCGAAAAAAAATTAAATGTTAGTCTCCACACAGTAAATCTTTATCTTGTTGCTTTTGATTCTGTCAAAACTTCATCAGTAATGAAAGCCTTTCAAAGGAGAGAAAAAGATAAGCAATGAAAACCTTTCAAAGACACGGAAAAGATAAATCTTATGTTAGAACACTTGAAGATATCTATACAGGAATTACAACCATCAAAAAACTACATAAAGATAGTGAGAAAATTCAGACTGAGAAAGGAGTTAGATATGGAGACCCCATCTCTCTTAAGTTATTCAGAGCATGCCTAGGAGAAGTTTTTAAGAATTAAGATTGGGAAAATGTAGGAATTAACATTAATGGGGAATATCTTAAGAACTTAAGATTTACAGATGACACAATTCTGTTTAATGAATCATGTGAGGAATTGCAAACGATGATAGAAGATTTGAATAGAGAATGCGGAAATGTAGAGCTGAAAAAGGAATATGAGTAAAACTAAGATACTGTTCAATGAAAATGCAGATAACTAATAAAGGTTCTGGATGAACCTCTGGATATTTAATGAATATACAATCTTAGGTAAGACAATAATTGTTTCTCCGAGACACGAAACCAAAATCAAAATAAGGATAAGTATGGGATGGAACATTTGGTAAACAAAATGAGATTATGGTAAGTAAAATACCCTTTTATCTAAAAGGAAAATTATTTCATTAGATGCTCCTACCAGTATTAACTTATGCAATAGAAATTTTTACCCCTAATAAAGGCTTAGAACATAAACTAGTTACAACTCATAGAGCTATAGAAGGAATAATGATGGGATTAACACTAAGAGACATGAAAAAAAGCAACATGGATACGGAGAGCAAACTAAAGTAGAGGATATTCTAACATATAATGAGAATGACAAATAATAGACAGACATCAAAAATAATCGAATGGGTCCATAAAGATTGCAAAAGAAGCAGGGGTAAGGGGAAAAGACGATAGATTGACGAAATAGGAGAACTTCCGGGTATAAACTGGCATAAAAGGGTCATAAACAGACGCAATTGGAAGGACATGTCTGAGGCCTTTTAACTGCAGTGAACTACTGTAGTTACAGCCAATCATGTTGATGATATTTATATATGTATGTGTATATATATATATATATATATATATGTGTGTGTGTGTGTGTGTGTGTGTATATGTAAGTATGCATGTATGTATGTATGTATATATGTATACACATCAATAAACATACATACATGCATGCATATATTGTGTGTATGTATGTATA
>NC_090730.1:171152986-171215039 GCF_036898095.1 Palaemon carinicauda
ATACTTTTTTTTATCTTTTCGTGACCTTGGCCTTGACTTTTGACCCTCTAACTACCAAACCTGTCCTTGGATCATGGCCAATCATCCCACTAAATTTCATGATATTCGGTCAAATAGTTTTTGAGTAATGTGAATAATAAACACACAGATATACTGTACATACGAACAAATAAAAACACTAACAAAGTAAATTACATCCTTATATCATGTTGTATATCAAAATATGGGCAATTGAATTATGCACATTTTGGAACTAGTTCTATGCAAAACATATAAATATTGACCAAGTTATGGCAAAAAGACGTTTTTGACCTATTCGTAACCTTGGCCTTGGCCTTCACTTTTGATCCAATCACTACCAAAATCTAATCAAATTGTCCTTTGATCATGACCAATCATCCCACCAAATTTTATGAGATTCGGTCAAATAGTTTTTGAGTAATACGAATCACAAACACACAGACAAACTACCCTTGGATCGTGGCCAATCATCTCACCAAATTTCATGAGATCCGGTCAAATAGTTTTTGAGCAATACTGATAACAAACGCACATACAAACTAACTTGGATCATGGCCAATCATCCCACCAAATTTCATGAGATTCGGTCAAATAGTTTTTGAGCAATGCAAATCACAAACACAGACAAACTAACTTGGATCATGGCCAATCATCCCACAAAATTTCATAACATTCGGTCAAATAGTTTTTGAGTAATGCGACTCTTAAACACACAGACACACATAAAAAAATAAATACACACCTATCAAAATATAACCTAAAGTAAATATATATACCTCTGATTACACAAGATAAACCAACGTAAATTGATACAAACTGAAACAAACAAACATTTTATAAGATAAGACGATGCCAAAGTCTTACCTGCAATCTCCGTTTATATCCTGCAGTCTTCAAAGAAGCACAAACAAGGGTATCTTCAATAGAGATTTCTTTATAGGCTACACTTCAAAGGTCTCTCACCGGTTACGTAAGATGCGTTCATAATAGCTTATCAGTCTTGGCAAATGATAGCGATAGGGTATCTCAAAGCATTTGCGTGGGGTGGCTGGAAGTAATGAAAAAAAAAAATGTTTTGAGTCATCTCAAAATGATTAGCATATACAGATCTATATGTATGTTTGTATGTATGTATATATATATATATATATATATATATATATATATATATATATATATATATATATATATACATATATATATATATATATATATATATATATATGTATATATATATATATATATATATGTGTGTGTGTGTGTGTGTGTATAATCCATACAAACACATTTACAGATACACACACACTCATATATATATATATATATATATATATATATATATATATATATATATATATATATGTGTGTATATATATATATATATATATGTGTGTGTGTGTGTGTGTCTTAAAGGACTTACTATATTTGCATTCAAATGTATATATGTAAGTATGTATGTATGTACAGTATATATGTATGTATGTATGCATATATGAAATATTTCTGTAACAGTGTACGAACACATATCTTTATCAATCATTATGATGGGAGAGTAGAGTAATATATTTATATATATATATATATATATATATATATATATATATATATATATATATATATATATATATTATAATAATAATAATAATAATAATAATAATAATAATAATAATAATAATAATAATAATAATAAAATACTTTGGAATAAGACAAAAACTTTGCTCCCTAATAAATAACAAAAGACACATAACCTGGATTATTTTCAACCCACTGGCTTCCTTTAGAATCAGGAAAGTGTTATGATGAAAAGAAGGCTAAATTCTTCACTTGGTTATACATGCAGAGAAATGTTTTCATCAACGTCGTGTTTTCGTTCATAGTTTTCAAAAGTGAATGGAAATGGTAATGGGTGCAAATGGAAAAATTTTCTCATTCTCCTCCCATAATCATTTTGGTATTTTTTTTAGCTACATATTTCTAACCTAAAAAATTTTAGCAATAGATATGAGGAACTTTATGTAGTGATTAATTTTAGGGAAGGATAGATTTTGTATTTCAGCAACAGTGAAAATAATTCTTTACCATAATGCCAAGTTAGGTAACATCATTATGATTAGTAATTATTCATGTGATCGCATATATGTTGATGGCATAAGAACCACTTGGCAATCTATTGCGTTGGAGGTGTGGTGAGCAATTGTAGGTCCTGGGATAACAGATTTCCGTTCTATCTGCTGGAAGAGGATAAAGCTCTAGCCGAAAAATATCATGGATCAACCCCTCTCAATTGCTACCATCTGCATATGGGTACCAACACCTGCTAGGGCCAGGGAAAATGCTGTGGAATTAGCAAATTCCCCACACAGTGCATGCTAAACACCATAGGACAACACCTTCTGATGCTACTCCTTGAGAGGAGATACAAAGTTGTGGAAACATCCCAGACAGGTTAACGCCAGACTGGGGTTCGAGTCCCGCTCAAACTCGTTACTTTCTTTGGTCACTGCAACTTCACTATCCTTGTGAGCTAAGGATGGGGGTTTTGGTGGAGCCTATAGGTCTATCTTCCGAGCCGTCAGCAGCCATTGCCTAGCCCTCCTTGGTCCTAGCTTGGGTGTAGAGGGGGCTTGGGCGCTGATCATGTGTGTATATGGTCAGTCTCTAGGGCATTGTTCTACTCGATAGGGCAATGTTACTGTCCCTTGCCCCTGACATTCATGAGTGGCCTTTAAACCTTTAAACAGATTCCAGATTAACCATTTACAAGTCCTACCATCTGCTTATGGGTACCAACATCTGCTGGGGTCAAGAAAAAGGCTGTGGAATTAACAACCTCGGCACGCAGATACAAGCTGAAAACCACAGGGTAACGCCTCTAATGCCACTAACTGAGAGGATAAACGTGTATCAAAACAGTTTCCAGCTTAAGCCCTCACAAGTCCTACCATCACCATACGCGTACGAACATCTTATGGGGTCAAGGAAAAGGTTAAGTTGGATATTTGATGCCAGTGATCCTACAGACTACAGATAGGCCTACGTGCTGAAAACCATTGGGGTAACATACCCCCATGTGGTACTACTCCCTGATAGTAGAAACAAGTGTCAGTGTGCTACTCCCTGATAGTAGAAACAAGTGTCAAAACAGGTTCCAGGTTATCCCTCTCACTAGTTCTACCAATTGCAAAATGGAACCAGCATCTCCTATGGTCATGAAAATCCGTATGAGGTTGGCAATCTTAATCAATAGATTCGTGTTAAAGCCCATTGACGCAAAGGGCCTCGGTTAGATTGCGCCAGTCGTCTCTATCTTGAGCTTTTCATTCAATACTTCTCCATTCATCATCTCCTACTTCGCGCTATATAGTCCTCAGCCATGTAGGCCTAGGTCTTCCAACTCTTCTGGTGACTTGTGGAGTCCAGCTGAACGTTTGGTAAATAGTTACACCGTAACTGTAGGCTATATAGCTTTCAAATGTGTCGCCCCAAGTCTTATACAATATGCTCCAGCTAGACATCCGAAAGACTTAAGATGTTAAAGCTTTCAAAAAGAAGTTGAATACTTTGTTTTTGTTTCCCAAGTATTTCTATAATTTGGATTTGACAATTAACACAGAATACGCTGTGTGAAACTCTACATACCCAAGAATTTAATCAACGAACATATTTAGTAGGTCCTGTTGGTTAGAAAGTAAGTGACAACATGTTTGTACAAAAGACATTCTAAGCTTTCTGTAGGTTAAGTTTAAGTCAAGGTCGGAATTCTTACGAACTAACTTCATTTAAGTTTAAGTCAAGGTTGGAATTCACACGAACTAACCTCATTCAAATTTAAGTCAAGGTCGGAATTCATACCAACTAACTTCATTTAAGTTTAAGTCAAGGTCGGAATTCATACGAACTAAATTCATTTACGTTTAAGTCAAGGTCGGAATTCATGCGAACAGACTTCATAACTTCATTACAAATGTATAGAATCATATCATTAGTCGATCAAAGTTTATAAATATATGCACTATATACTTACTGATGCTTCTATTATATAATGGAGATTGCATATCCAATCCAAGCTAGATTTTACAAGCTTGAAGGCTGAAGCTGTTATTAAAGGGACACTAATCACTCACATGCTAAACAAAACTGAAGTCACTCGAAACATGTGAAAGGTTTAGATGAATGTGATTAAAATATTAAAAAAACAATAGTTGCATATTTATGTATTTTTTGTTTATTTTTATAAACTTTAAATGTATATAATTCCATGTAATTGTTTTATATTGTTTTATATAAAAGAATTATGTACATATCAAGCATAGACTCCCATTTGGTTTTGTTGACATGAGAAACATGTGATAGGTTAAGATAAATATGATTAAAATATTAAAAAAAAACAATAGTTGCATGTTTATGTATTTTTTGTTTATTATTATATCTTTAAATGTGTATAATTTCATCTAATTATTTTATACTATTTTATATAAAAGAATTATGTACATATCAAGTATAGACTCCCATTTGGTTTTGTTGACTACACTCAGCAGACGTCACTTTTCTTCTGAATGTGTTTATTTCTTTCGTAAGTATGTTTTAAAACGTATCAAGCACTTCAGGGTTAACATGTATACGAATATAATCCTTCTAGAACTATAGTTTACCTAGAATCTTATAATCCTGTGCCTAAACGTATTGTATGAGGTAAGAAATTTGTTAAACCGATGTAAGACTTGGTCAGTGGAGAAGTGTAGGCCTAGTAAAATAAATTGTACCTAATATAAAAATATACAATTTTCAGTCTACCGTAGACTATTCCATGGTTAATTACACCGTGAGACAAACCCATAGGCCTATTTCAGCTTATATAACTACTATTTATGGCCACCCACACTAGGTTGGTTTGTTGTGAGTGATCATATCAGTCTCTTACCATCACCAATCCGCAGTGGCCACCGTGGTGATGAAAATGGCCAAACCCCAGACATGACTAACACATCTGAGGCCTTAGTCCTGCAGTGGGCTAGAAAAAGCTACATTTGTTTTTTGTTAGGTATTGTTGTACTGTATTACAGGGCAATGTAACCTAGGGAAAAAACTAATTTTTCTATAGAAAAAATTCCGCTCACTTCGAAAATGAATCTCGTTCCCGTCGCAAATGAATAGTTTCAGAAACATATATATATCTATATCCTACGGTAATGGGGGATCCCCAGTGGGAACTCTGGTTTTTGGGTGGGGAAAACATACTGGGGAAACGATACATAATGGTAAAACAAACTTTTACTTCTCTAAACATTACCTTCTTGGATGTACAATAAACCAATGAAAAATTACGGTAATATTGAGCTGCGCAAGCTAACATTAGCAATGTTAGCGTAACATGCTAACATTTGCAGTGTTTTTCATTAAATTGTTGACATTCTACTGGTCGGTTGTTGTCGCTCTCGTTTGTTCGTTTCTACATAGCAGGTTTCGACCTTCTGTGCATAAACTCCTCCCCCCTGCTCATAGACTCCTCCTCCACCAATAGATTTCTTCATCTCTGCCCGCCAAATTTAACTATTCGACTTCACCCGCTTTATTCAAGTACTGTATATGACTTGATCCAGTACAACTATGTGATTCCTTTTATGTAATTCCCTCGTACACATATTACGTTTGACCCCAGTATTACTCGTTTTGTTATCCGATACTTTATAAAATCACCTCATTTTATATTCCCATTAAATATTATTTATCATACACTCCATTTTATCTTGCTATATTACTTTTATACATTTTGTTATCACCTTGTCACGCCCCGATTTCACGTAAATACTTGCTCTGGACAAGTTTCCCATTCTAGTTCATTCATGTTCACTCTGTAGACTCCGTTTTTTTTCCGTTAAACAATCACGAACCTATACATATGGAAAGTTTGCACAGGGGGTGGGGGTTAATATTTCCCTACCCCCATCCTTTATCTCTTAGAGTGGTCTCTTCATATCCCTTCCAACAAATCCTTTTCCATGGAAACCTTTGTCCTAGTCAGGTCTTTGTTATTTCAAGTGAGGTTTTTTTTCGTATTTTGCGATGGAAGTTATAGAAATAATTGAAACCATTGGGTAAATTTCACGGGGAATTTTTTGATACGTCAACCAATGTAAATAATTTCCTTAAATCACATAATGTAATACCCCATCATTTAAAGTGTCCCTAATGCCGTTCATAGAAGTTAAGACGTCACAGTCTCAACACCCCCGTGACCCACAAGTTTCGTCATCCGGGTAATAAAAGTAAGTCATTAATTTCTTTAATTTAAAAATTTTTACCGTGCGCAGCTCAACATCATCGCTTGCCAGTACAAGTTTGTGACCTGGGAAGGGGGTCGGCTAGGGGTTGTGACCTGGGAAGGGGGTTTGGGGGCTGGCCCCCGCCTAGGGGTTGTGACCTGGTAACTATTAGGTTAGGTTAGGTTGGTTTGTTAGGTTCTGTACCCTTTTGTACCTTTTTATATATTGTGTAAAGGTATATTTAAAAATGCTTTAAAATACGCATGCTAATTTTAGCGTAGCATTGCTAACGTTAGCAATGTCAGCGTAACATAGCTAACGTTAGCGTAACATTGCTAATGTTATCGTGCGCAGTACATACGTTCTTGATGAGTGAAGTGAGGAGGGAATTTGAACAGGAGTCACTATATTTAAACATTTTAACAGAAATATATGTTTTCCTGTAAAAAATAACGTGATTTAACCGGTTTTCACCTTCATTTCATCCGCAACAACAGCAACCAGTTCGGCTACTTGAAGTTAGTCGAACTGGTTGTTCTGTTTGTTTGCTGTTGAAATGAAGGTCAAATTCGGTTAAATCACGTATTTCCTACAGGAAAACATATTTTCTGTTCGAAATGAGGATCTGTAATACAGTACAAGTTTACCGTTTGTTGTAGGTAGTAACTTAACCTTATTCATCTTTGTATTTGGAGTCAAAACTAGATTGAGGTCTTTTGCCTCCAGCTATATCGCCTTTTTTTAACGTAACACCTGAATAGGATGTAGCATAGTGGTGTCTGTGACCCTCACCCATCTAATTAACGATAGACATCACTAGCGGGAAAGAGACTGGGCAGCGTCCCTATGGTATTTAACCATACCAATTATTAAGTGTCCTACTTTATTGTTGTTCCTTCATCATTTCTTCTATCTTTCTATTACTCTTTCAACTTATTCTTAGAGAAAGGCTCACTTCACACGATTTGAGGTTTTCCGTGCAGAAATATCAGGTGGCATGTCTTCACACGAGACTTTTCCCTGAACGGCCTCATAGTTTCTATAAGCTGCTACACTCAAACCGCAGGGGTTAGCTGTGCACGCGGCTAGTAAATCACTGCTGCTCGGAAATTCTTTCAATCGGGCAATGTGTGAATAACCACATTGATCTGCATTGATTTCTAATCCACACGGCATCAATCTACTCGTGCGAAGTGATCATAAGAGTTTGATATTGACCCTGAATGGACTCCGTAGCCCAAAAGAATCGGGTTTCATATCTGTGCTGAATGGACTCCCTGACCCCAGTGCTGAGTTATAAGTCATTATTCCATAGATATATAACCTGACGCTGATCATGGTGTTATGCTAGCTTTTGTTAAATCATTTAAGCGTAGAGCGTGCACAACATTTTCAGTTTTATTATAGAACAGTACAATATTAGTTAGGACATCGAACTTGGATATTTGAATAGATCTTTGCAAATACGCTATTTTGAATCCCATATACTACTGTCGGAAACCACTATTATCTACGTTAGAGATTTTGATATAAGAAAATACCCGTTTTTGTCCTATAATCATCTCGACACCTGCCACGGATCCTTACTCCCTCCAGACAATTCAGAGAATAATAAGCTATGCTTCAATTATATTTTCTTTGTGTCATCAGAATAAATGGCCCAACATTTTATATTCTAAACCTCTTGGTTATTTGTTTTTGATATTGGGATATTCATTGTAATTAAAGCTTTAGTTTTATTTAGCATGTTAATGGTGTTAGGTTAGGGTCCTCCACTGTCTTGGGGTAGAGTTCTCTTGCTTGAGGGTACATTTGGGCACACTTCTATCTTATTTATCTTCCTCTTATTTTTTAAAGTTTTTATAATTTACATATGAAAGATTTATTTTCATGTTGTTACTGTTTTGAAAATATTTTATTTGAATTATTCATTACTTCAATAATTTATTTATCTCCTTATTTCCTTTCCTCACTGGGCTATTTTCCCTGTTGGAGCCCTTGGGTTTATAACACCCTGCTTTTCCAACTAGGGTTGTAGCTTAGAAAGCAATAATAATAATAAACGTGTGTTTGATATATTTAGTCGGATAATAGGAATGGAAGCCACTTCCAATGTTCAAACAGATGCTAGAATGTAAAGTTACAACTCACCCCATTAATTTTGTATAATAGGCCTACTAGTTTTATTCAGTCAATTATACAATATCTTTAAGTACATGATTATGATATACAGTAAGTAATTTATTTTGTTATTCTGTTTTATCATCTTAAGTAGACCCAGACTGATTTTGCAATATAGTATAGGCCTACTGTAGGACAGTAGGCCTATATCTATTCAAATTAAATTAAAGTCTGATGATTATAAACTATTCCAAATACTTGACCATGTGACTAACACATGAATGGGAACATGTTTCTTTTGCCAGAAAATAGGAATAATGAGAAATGTTGAATCGCAAGTGAAATGAGTTACAGTGGAACAAAATTATCAATAAATCATTAATTTGGCTTACCAACATACTGTACAGGTGAATATATTATCATTTATGTAAGGAGCACTGTATCTGATAGTCCTGGCAAGCTAACGTTCTAGTGTTTTTATTGTGTTTCATATTTATGAGGCCTACTAACTTTTTTTTATTATAATGACTGGATTTTGATGATGACTACTGGCGGAAACAAGAAGGTTTAAACTAGTTAATATAAATAATATAAATATAAGTAATAGATAATATAAATAACTGAAAACAAGAGTTCTACTTAGTGTATTTTATGGTGTTTCAAACCTAATAGATGATACCTAGCACATACCCATAGCTTTTCAGATATGGTTGTCGACCCAACATAGTTGAAAGAAAGAATTTGGATGTCTGCCAGATATCATTATCAGAAATGCTCAAAATATCATAAAATACAGCAAGTTACAGTCGTGTTTTCTTTAAACATTTTATTGTACTATTCTATAAATTTACCATGACAATTTGTTCTGAGGTCATCTAAGCCTAAATACTGTACAGTATATAACTTGGTACCTGTTTGCGATTGAAAGCATGTACCAAAGCGCGCCACCCCACATGCTTGCGATCCTATACATCTACGAAAACGTTACCTCACCTGCTCAACATCAATCACGCACCATTTCACCTGCTCGCAATTGATCTTGTACCATCTCGCGTGCACACATCGCGTATCATCTCACATGTTCGCAACTGATCTTGTACCATCTCGCGTGTTCACAATCGCATATCCTCTCACATGTTCGCAATTGTACCACTTACAGTAAACTGCTCGTGATCTCATGCCACTTCACCTGTTCTCGATATGTTTTTATGTAGTGCTCTCATTTATTGATCTTATAGTATCTAACTTAGTGCATCATATGCCTATGCGCTCCTATTTATTCGCGCACAAGTGCACTCACCTGTTGGCACGCAATCTTCTAATCACAAATACCTCCCCAGTCTTCTGATCGCAAGTACTTCTCCAGTCTTCTGACCGTAAGTTGGCCCGCTTCTCCAGTCTTCTGATCACAAGTAGTTTCCCAATCTTCTGATCGCAAGTACTTACCCAATCAACATGCATTCATCGTATCTTGATGTCACGCCTCTTCGCATTAGAGTGTGCTCTACCCTCGGGGCTCAATCTCTAGATTGGGAACATTCTACTCTTTGCACGTGCCGTTCTAGAAAGTTACGTTCATTCTGATAAGATCTCATATTTCCCTTCTAGTAAGGGAAGAAACTTGATATTTACTTGTTCTCCAGTGAATTTTGCATGGCGAGAGAGTATTTACTGAGAACATTCCTTCTCTGAATATACGTGTCAGTATGCGATACAAGTGTTTAGACACCGGCTACCTGTCTTTTCTCACAAAAAGGAACATGCATACTACTGAGCAAGGACCTCACCCTTATCTTCCTTTCATGAACAAGTATCCTATAGCTTTCGGGAGAGTGAAGGAAAACATTTCTACTATACAGCATTTTTAAGTACTGTACTGTATTATGACAGAAGTACTGTAATTCATTTTGTTGTTCTGTTTCTTCATCTTGAGTCGAGCATGATTGATTTTCGAACTTAATTAAAGTCAAAATGTTATACTGTACCCTTTTCTGAATACTAGCCCTTAGGACTAATGCATCTAGGGAAACATGTTCCGCTTGCCAGAACATAAGAACAATAAGATAAAGAATCGATTAAATTAAATACAGTACTGTTAATTTGTCGTACCAACATACAGGTAAACATGCTCATTTGAGTAAGGAGTACCCAATTTTTTCATACAATGAACAGGGCTACGAACAACTCCATTGAAAATGAGATTTGAAAAGGACAATTTCTATACATCTAAGAGGCCTGGAAAATAAAAGCTCAAGTGTTTTGATTGTGTTTAATTCATTTTACTTTCTGGGTTTTGATTACTGTAACTTTTTTATTACAATGACAGGTTTTTTAGGATTATGATTGGCAGAAATAACGTGGTTTAAACTAGTTAATACTGTATAAATAACTTTAGGTAAGACTGTTAATTCGTGTCAAAAAACCAACAACAAAGAGCTATTGGGTTTGCCCCAATCTTTTCCCCTCCCACTGTACTTCACTTTAACACTATTCCCTCCAATCCTTGCAATCCTAACTCCCTCTCTCCTTCCCTCAGCTATCCTATCCCCCTATACTGTAGCTGTAGTTACTTAGTGTATTTTTTGGTGTTTCAAGTGTTATTAATGATGATACCAATTGTAAACTCAGAGCTTTTCAATTATAGTTGTTGACCCACCATAACTAAAAAAATGTGGATTTACACCAGAAATTATAAAAAATGTTCCAAACACCATAACACACATTGAGTAATGTTAATTTTTTCTCTAAACCGGTTATTGTATTATTCTATAATTTTACCTGGTCAGCAAAATCTCATTTCTAAGTTCAAATATCACACTCAGTAAAGATTGCTTTAGAACCTCTGAAAGAGTATGAATGTAGGCTAGTACTGTACATAATTGTAGATAGTCATTTATGTAAATTTAATAAAAGAACATAAATGTAGGCTAATACTGTACATGATTTTAGATAGTCTTTTATGTAAATTTAATGAATTTTATGAGTATTTGGTTAACTGATGAAGACATCCCTTAATAATAATGGGTGACCATGGAGTTAGATTGGTGTAATTTTGTGTTGGCCGTTTTAAAGCCAGTTAATGGAAAAACATTGTGCCATCCAAATTTAGGTTATTTTTTGTACCGTACTTGGTCTTTTAGTGGTGGAGTCCTTAACCTGACTAGGGTGTTGTAAATCCTACATTGAAGTACAGTGGTATATCAGAAAATGAACGTAATTTGTTCCAAAACTGTATTCGAGGTGTCAACAATCGACTGGTTGTTACCAGTTGGTAGCTGGGAAGCAACCCCCTTCCCTGCTCGCTCACTAGCAAAACCACTTTGATTTCAGCTGTGAGTGTGAATGAACATTCTCACCTCGCTCTCTGACTTATTGGCTAAATTGAAAACTTTCCCCCTCTTCCTTTGTTGGGTGTGTTGGTCTCCCGTTGATGACTGTGAGACGTGCACGTGTCCAGAAGTGTTGGGCTGTGGATGGCACTTTCATGTCTAATAAGGAGACAGATCCTCGCCCTCTTTGCCCACGTTGCAGAGGACACTCCTGCACCCAGGCTTCTCCCCCTGACGATTTTTGGGAGTGGCCATCCTCACAGTGGGAGGTGTAGACTACAGCAGGAGAGTGAAAAAGAACTCTAGAAGGGATTCTTCACTTTTGTAGTCTTTCTCAAAGTCTAAGAAATCCTGACTTCTCTCCCTCTCACTTGGTACTCTCCCCTCCAACTATTTCCAGTCGGGATCCTCCATTGGTCACTCAGGTAAGATTGGTGGCCCTTCAACTTTGGGCAACGAGGCATTAAGTTCTCCCTGTTTCCCCTGAGGAAAGGGAGAAGTTTCCGCTCGGGAGGAGTCCGGCGTATGAGATGCATTTTATGGCCTCCTTGGATCTGAAGCATTCCCCTTTGAAGGACAGGCTTGTGTGAGTGGTGGCTCACGGGCTGTGCAAAATAGTGTTTGTTCCGTAACCGAAATACAAACCACGCTATTTACAAAGGGTTATTACTTTTAGCGTAGCTGAAATGGCGAGCCATTAGAATTTAACGAGGGTGTATTACCCCCGCGCTAGTTAGCGGGGGGGTAGGGGAGTGGTAGCTAGCTACCCCTCCTCCCCCTCACACACAGGTGAATACTCACTTTCACTTTTGGCTCGGACTGTGACAGACGTCTCTGTCTTGGTCCTCGCTTGGCAGCCATTGTCTGTTTTGTCTTTACTTAATCGCTTACTTTTCTTTTACTCAATATATATGTAAACATGTTTTCATGTTTGTATATATATTTGAGTATAGAAATAAGTAAGTTTCCTTTTCAGATGTGTGTGTGTAGTGTACGATATCTACGTGGAGGCCTCGGCAGTTAGGCCACCACGGCCTAATTTTATGGGTTGCGATCGAGTTTGACTTCGGTCTTTCTCTCTCTCTCTCTCTTGAGGTCGTTCACCCTTTTACTATGTTTTACTACGCCCTTGTAGCTTCCTTCCCGTGTGGGTGGGGTTGCTACGCCGTACATTTTGTCTCAATTAGTTTATGAATCTAATTGTAGTTGTTAATTTTTCAGCTTGTAGAACGATTCCTTTCGGGGTTTTCGTTTTTTTCTTTAGTGTTCATTCATTTTTAAATTACATAATTACATAGTTACATAATTATAATTGTTATAATTCTGTTTTGGTTACAGCTCTCCTTCCGCGAGTGTAAGTGGTTGTGAGGGCACGTGCCTGTTGTGTAATTCTTGTTCCTTTTCCTCGGGATTCCTCTTCGGAGCCTTCCCGGGGAAATGAATGTGTACTAATATTATTTGTTTTATTTTTTTACAGTTACCGATCTAGTTCGTTTCTGTAATATAGCAACGGTGTGAGCTGTCTGGTTGAGTCCTGGGGATTCGGCTGTTGCTGCCTCCCCCCTTGTATTGTCGTCAGGGGCGTGTCTCCTTCTACTGGTAGTACTCCCGTGTCGACGGACAGCTCTCCAGTTCATTTTAGAACAGTCAGGAGGCTTGCCTCCTTGGGCGGATAACTTTCCTTCCGAGGGAAGTTTTTTTTTTTCCTGTCCAGGCTTGAGCTTTTCCTCTTTTGGGGGGTTCTTCTCTTGCCTTTTTTTCGTGCGACTATGCTCTTGGTGCTGAGCGGTCGCACCTGCAGTTTCGCTCAAGGGGCTGGGCAACTGCAGGAGCTCCTCTTCGGAGGATTGCCCCTTTTAGGTCACTGGCTGACCAGTCTCTTCCACGAAGTGTTTCTCTTTCGTTCGCGAGAGAGTACACTCATAGAGACTCCTCTTCGGAGGTTTCTTCTGTTGCTGTTGCTGTTGGCCTCCCTCGCCGTAAGGCCCTCCGTCCGCCTCGTCGTAAGGGCCTCTCATCTCCCTATAAGGGTGCTTGAGGCGCCTTTTTGAATCTCCGTTTGCAGCCTACAACTTCTTTTTCTCGATCTTCCGTCTTGGTGCAGATGGACAGCAGTCTAATCTCGTCTTCCGACGGGCAACGGTCTTCCCGACGGACAACGGTCTTCCCGACGGACAGCGGTCTTCCGACGGACATCAGTCTCCCGGCGGACATCGATCCCTTCGGGGCAAAGGGTTGCCCCCACGGGGGTTCTTCCCTTGCGTGTCAGGGTTTCCCTGCGCGCCCTTCTGTTCGTCAGCGCTCTCCTGTTCGTCAGCGCTTTCAAGATGATCTTCCCTGCGGTTCCTGTTACGTGCCCTGTGCGCCCACGTTCGCCCTCGCGATCTAGAACTTCGGTTCAGGTCGGGGTCAAGGACTCTTCTTCTTTGAGCAGGCTTCCACGCGTAGCCTTCTGCTCGTCAGCGATCATCAGCTCGTCAGCGATCATCATCTCGCCAGCGATCGTCAGCTCGTCAGCGATCATCAGCTCGCCAGCGATCTCCGGATCGCCCACGTGTGTTACAGCTGGCACGCCAACGTTCTCCAACACTTCTGAAGGAACATGGTTCGCCAGCTACTAGCTCAACTGCGGATGCTGATCGCCATCGCGCGACCCTCAACTGCAGATGCTGATCGCCATCGCGCGACCCTCAACTGCGGATGCTGATCGCCATCGCGCGACCCTCAACTGCAGATGCTGATCGCCATCGCGCGACCCTCAACTGCGGATGCTGATCGCCATCGCGCGACCCTCAACTGCGGATGCTGATCGCCATCGCGCGACCCTCAACTGCGGATGCTGATCGCCATCGCGCGACCCTCAACTACGGATGCTGATCGCCATCGCGCGACCCTCAACTGCGGATGCTGATCACCATCGCACCCTTTCACGCGATCATTCACCTGCGCATGCTGCTCGCCATCGCACAACCCTGAACGATTGCCCGCTTACGCATGCTGCTCCTCATCGCACAACCCTGAACGATCGCCCTCTTGCGGATGCTGATCACCATCGCACCCTTTCACGCGATCATTCACCTGCGCATGCTGCTCGCCATCGCACAACCCTGAACGATTGCCCGCTTACGCATGCTGCTCCTCATCGCACAACCCTGAACGATCGCCCTCTTGCGGATGCTGATCACCATCGCACCCTTTCACGCGATCATTCACCTGCGCATGCTGCTCGCCATCGCACAACCCTGAACGATTGCCCGCTTACGCATGCTGCTCCTCATCGCACAACCCTGAACGATCGCCCTCTTGCGGATGCTGATCACCATCGCACCCTTTCACGCGATCATTCACCTGCGCATGCTGCTCGCCATCGCACAACCCTGCACGATTGCCCGCTTACGCATGCTGCTCCTCATCGCACAACCCTGAACGCTCGCCCTCTTGCGGATGCTGATCACCATCGCACCCTATCACGCGATCATTCACCTACACAGGCTGCTCGCCATCGCTTACCGCCAGCGATCTTCTTCACCTACGCGGCAGCACGATCCCTCGCCGTCACGCCCATTCGCCTGCGCGCCCGCGCGATCGCTCGCCTGCGCGCCCGCGCGATCGCTCGCCCGCGCGATCGCTCGCCTGCGCGCCCGCGCGATCGCTCGCCTGCGCGCCCGCGCGATCGCTCGCCTGCGCGCCCGCGCGATCGCTCGCCTGCGCGCCCTCGCGACCGCTCGCCTGCGCGCCCGCGCGACCACTCGCCTGTGCGCCCGCGCGACCATTCGCCTTTGCGCGACCGTTCGCCCTCGCGCGACCATAGTTCGCGGCGAATTCCACAGCCGGTGGTAGCAGCAGGGACGCGTGCTCCTAGGCGGCACTCGGGATCACCTCCATCCAAGCACAGGTTGGTAGTGCAGGACGAAGACAGGTCAGTACAGCATTCTTCCCACCTTCTTTTCAGGCAGGAACCGTCGTGTCCTCTCCAAAGGATCGCCCGATCCCTTTCACCTTAGCGAGGATTTCGGACTCTTGTGTCCTTGGAGCAGCAGACATGGTTTGATCCGCTGGCACGGGCGTTAATGAGGTTTATGAAACCAGCACTCACCGGCCAGGGTAACAAACCAGCGGCTGTCTCTCCTACGCTGAAGAGAAAGAGAGGAGTGGACTTCGTGGTGACTTCCCCCAGGGCGAAGTTGGTTCCCAAGAGGTCGGTCTCGAGGGTCCCCTCTCCTGCACGAGTACTCTCTCCTTCTCCCGCCCTGGAAGGATTTTTGGCGGGGGGGCTTTCCGTTGAAGATTTCTCCATCGGACAAGGGGTGTCTGCTTACCTCTTCCTCTGGGAGCTTACCAGGTTCTTTCCCTCCTCGGTTACGGCCCGAGGTTTGGTTCAAGGAAGCTACAGGAAGATCAAGGGTACTTTCCTCCTCTCGAGCTCAGGCACCTTGGCCTTTCGTCGTTAAGTATCTACTTGCGGACAAGCTCGATGTTGTACCATCTGGACGCACTGACTGAAGGCTTCCTTCGGGTGTCTCATCTGTGGAGGTCAACGACCTCAGACACCCTTCCATCCTTGAGAAGAGTTTTGTCTTTGCCCAAGGACAGAGACTTAAACATCTGCTGTGCGGAGTAAATCGACTTCCGGTTTCACTCCTCCAAGGCGCTTTCTTCCAGACTCTGCAGGACTCCAGCTCCCTTTTCTTTCAACCACGTCGGCCTAAGTTATCGGCTACGACAACTGGGACAAGGTGTCCAATTGTAGTTTCCTCCTGTCAGGAACAGATGGCACGGGAGACTCCCCCGGGGGGGCATAGTCCTAAAAGGAGTTCACGAACTCTAGGATTGCAGGTTTTTTCGCTGGGAGGATGCTTAAGGTTACTCATCCGAATGACAGCTTCCCGATGCCCATTCCCGCACAATCTCTGTGAGTAGCCAAGGATATCGCGCCCGCCGTCTCTGTCAGCGAATTCAGTGTCTCTGAACCTCTATGCCATAGCATCAGCAGAGTTGCCCGGTTGGGCAGAATGATCCATACCTTAGACGAAGGTCTTCCTTAGGATCATCGACGGCTTCACCCCCGGCCCCCTCAGTCGATCCTTTCTTGTAAGGAAGGATCTGAGAGGGGATGTCCATAGTCGACCTCTCAGCCCTGATCAAGTTTGTCGAACAAACTTCGGCCAGCGTAGACCAGCAGAATCGATCAGACTGGTAACGAGGCGACAGGACTCCTTTAACCCTGGATCGGAAGGACGGGTACTTTCAGTTTCCATTCCATCCATCTTCCAGGGTGCTCGTCGAATTCAGCCTAAACTGCAAGTATTCCTGCTTATGATGCAGTGTGGCTATCCCGCCGTGGCATAGCAGGTTTGTTTCCCCAGAGAACTCTCCCTGCCTTCCTCTTGGCCGCTCAGGTGCAGACTTCCGCCTCCTCTGCTGTTTGGAGGGCTGGTCAACTCCGGTAGGCTCGGGTTTCGACCTTCTTCAGCGCCGGGAAAAGCTTCCGAATGCTGACCATGAGTGTGGGCTCATGGTATTTTGCTTGGAGCCTTCTCTTCCTCTGCCTCAACATCTGGAGTATCTGGCCATGATATTGAGTCAACCGCCTTACCACGTTGGAACCCCGCTTCTCGTCCGTCCAGCGAGGTTAAGCAACGTCGGTACTTGGATGGGTGGCCACCTGGGGACGCCAGATTCTGTTACCACATCCTCCGAGCCTTCCTTTCGGTTCACCGTGGCAAGACTGAGGAGAGTCGCAGTACCTGTTCTCAGTCAAGCAGAGTTTTCAGCCCTACCTTGGAACGTTTCCTAGTTCTTCTTTCCTCATTGACCCGTTTATAGTCCGAACGGTCGCCTCAGGATAAGTTCCATGTGGGGCGATCCAAGTTCCGGTGGCTTCAGGCAATGTTTAACCGGACTCCCTGGCCCTATGGGACCAGCGGAACTATTAAACCTGCAATGGGTGTTGACCTATGGAGCCTCTTGATGGTAGTGGATATTCTCGTCCTTTCCCCACATTCTTGATGCGGTTCTCGGACTCGTCAAAGGAAAGGGGGGGGGGCATGTTCCGGTCCAGGCCTATGGTCAAGACCTGAAGGATACCTCTCCATCATTCAGGCAGGCTTAAGGGCCTTAGTCTGGCCCCTCTTCAGATCCTACCGCTCCTGCCAAGTCGCCCCGTTGCGTGTCGACTTCATGCTAACCAGCAGGGGACGCATTTTCACACCTTCACATCTTGCAGTAGAGATATCGGGATGATTGAGATTCTCTCAATTCCACCATCGGCTCTCTCATTCCAGGCAGGGGAATGTTTCTCTCAGACTATCCGAGCAGAGCCTCATAGAGAGAGTGTACCTAGGGGTCTTTGACCTTGGGTAACCAGCAAGTGCTGGTCTGGGGGACCTGATCACGACAGCTTGGAACCTCAAGCTTCCGCTAGTTTTCCCCCCAGTCTCAGACCCCGAGACTCTGGCAAGATGCATTCCGGTGATGGTGGGACAACTTCGACGCCTGCGTCTTCCCTCCTTTTTGTCTGCGGACAATGGGTCTCAACAAACCAGGTTGTCTGTCAACCTTTCAATGGGAGAGCTCCACTGGGACTATGTGCAGAACGGTTTCTGGACCCTCTGCTTCCCCTGACGGAACTCCCGGGAGAGCTTCTCCCACGGCGCAGACTACTCAAGCAACCACACTGCGACATCTCTCCCGAACCGGGGCGTCGCTTCGGCTTCATGCCTGGAGACACTACGCTTCCTCCTCTAGAAGAGACAACCCGCTACAGTCGCGGTACGGAGGTCGCGTCATCTGCGATAGTCATCCACAGGGGTCTCCCAGGCAAAGTGAAGAGTCTAAGGTGGTTGGTGCCGTGGGAGATGTACCTCTTCCCGTGAGGCCTCTTCTCCAGCAATAACGGTCTTATTGCCTTTCGGCGGGAGGAAACTCCTTTCCGCTCTTGGCAATGAAGCCTGTCGCTCAGCCTTTCCCTGACCTTCAGGCTTAAAGGAATAACTTTTTCCTGCCCGCTGGATCTATCCTCGCTCATGCGAAGCTACGATCGTCCCTGCCCTAGTCGGAGGAAGACCTCCAACTTGGAGCATGGCTCGGACTTTTAGTCCTTTAAGAGATCTTCTCAAGACCCTTTACGACAGGCCTCGGATTGTATTCCGCCCTGGGTCTTCTGCTCACTCTGGCCACGGCCAGTGTGTAAGCAATCTTCTTGGTCTCTTACTACTCCCCCCCTTTCTAAGGAAGAGGGGAAGGCAACATTCAGGCTCGCTCCTGAGTTGTTGGCTAGACTCAGAATCTGAGGGTCCCGACCCTTCGGTCCGATTCATTCAAGATTTTGAGTCTCCATTCTGTGTCTGATGTCCTAAGACCTTCTCTTTCTTGCCAGTACAGGAATCGAGAGGTTAGCCCTGGGAACAGCTGCAGTTTGGCCTCAGTTGCAGCCGATTTGGGAACACAAGGAGGACATGGGGGGAGAGTCACCAGTATACCTCTTCAGCCCGGACTCAAGGACATTCATCTCGACCTGTCTTCAGACCCTCCCCCGTCACGTCGCCCTACAGCACGATGTTGGATACATCGCAACGTCCCTCGCCTTCGAGTAATACTACTCTGTGACGCAGGTGCTACAAGCTGGAGTCTGGAAGCGTCTGATGACCTTCGCAGCCCGCTTCCTGCAGGGCGTGACCCACAGGAGTCTCGATACGTTTTCTATCGCTCTGTGGTGGCTACACAACAGCTGGTCTAACCTCAGGCTCCTTTTTGGACAGGTAGCAGAAGGTTGAGGGCATTGTTATCAGGTTTTAGTCTGCATGAACGAAAGAAGTATGTCTGGCCCTTACTTCTTTCTTCATCATCCCCTCTACGGGGAAGCAGCATCCTGGTCTCTGCATAGCTGACCTCGAACCTCTGCAGGTAAACCATGCTTCCTTGTGTTCCGAGTATTGGGTCAATACTGTCGCGTCCCCCATACCCTGACGAGGTGGTATTGGGAACGTCTTAACCCAGAGTTCCTTCTGGAACTCCAGGTCAACTGCCTAAGACGGGTCACACTTCTTCCTTCACACACAAGCTTACGTAGGCCACATGGTTCCGTGCGGTGCAAGGAACTTGTGAGGTGCAGGGACTCCTTTTCTCGAGTGCGACTCACTCGGATTCTGAGTCCCCGGGTAAAGCCAAAGCCAGTATGGCTGGGGACTTTCCACCCTTCCTAAGGGATAAGTCACCCTTTGTAAATAGCGTGGTTTGTATTTCGGTTACGGAACAAATGACAAATTCGAAGATAATTTGTATTTTTCCTAACCATACAAACCTTAGCTATTTACACATATTTGCCCGCCAGCCCTGTCCCCCAAGACAAGTCCTACCTCTAAGTGAAAGTGAGTATTCACCTGTGTGTGAGGGGGAGGAGGGGTAGCTAGCTACCACTCCCCTACCCCCCCCGCTAACTAGCGCGGGGGTAATACACCCTCGTTAAATTCTAATGGCTCGCCATTTCAGCTACGCTAAAAGTAATAACCCTTTGTAAATAGCTAAGGTTTGTATGGTTAGGAAAAATACAAATTATCTTCGAATTTGTCATTTCTGTGTTTGCCGAGGATGCCATCGGCTCATTCCCTTCTAGAGCTAAGAGGAGGGAGTCTCCTTCTCAGTCTATTGTCCCTGGAGGCTTCTGCTTCCTCTGCAGGTGCTTGCTTACTTGAGCGCCTGTGGGGTAACACTCGCGCGAGTGCTTCCCCAGCACTTTCTCCTGCCTATTCAATGGAATGTCATTCATATATTTTCATGAAGCCAATTGATCTGAACTTAGCTGAAGCTTTCATTTCATAATGGGATTTTTTATGGAGATATAAGTTCTTAGCTTTCAAGTACTGTATAGTTGAAACTCTACATGACATTTAATTTTTCTATACAGTTCAGTTGTTGTGGCTTCATATATCCATTGAAGTAGGAACTGCTGTTATGCTAAAATTATTACTCAAAGTGGCCCTAGTGAGTTTTGGTCTTGTAGGACATCAACACTAAGCAGTAAAATGGTTTTATTGACAGATTTTACTTTTCATAAGTTTTTAACCTAATTAATTGATTCTTTTTATTTGCATTTTCATATTTTGTGTTCTAAATTTTCTGTTATGTACTGTACTTATAAAGTTTATTTTTCTTTACCCATGAAAAGTTATATAGTGGCATTATTGTAAGTTTTCAGGCTACTAATGGTTATATTTTTCTTCCAGGTAATGCTGCTTTGAAGCAGTTATTCAGGGTTCATAACTCCTTTGAATCATGGAGGATGTTAAAATGGAAAAGAAAATCACTTATGGTAAGTTAAATTTTTCTAACAGGACTACAGTTCCAATTTCTAGAACACGGTTTGCCTATCAGTTGCAATTATTTTTCCTCTATATGAACTGTAGTTTATATATTGTATATATATAGTACTATGCTCAGATTTTTTTAGATCATTTGGAAATACAGTGATACCTCGGTAGTCGAACGACTCTATACTCGAACAATTCGGAGTTCGACCAAAATTTTCGAGAAATTTTTGCTGCGGTGCTCGACCAAAAATTCGGTACTCGAGCAGCCGAACACGTGACGACCGCATGGGCTTTGTGATGATCGCGCCATCTCGGCCACTCTCGCTTGTTCGGGAAGCATCAGTTCTCTCGAGAGCGTCACTCAGACAACGCGCGATCAGCATTCGTTGTGATTTAGTGATTTTCAGTGCTTTTAATTGCTTTTTTAGCTTTCATAATGAGTCCCAAGAAAGTAATGAGTGTTAAGGGGAAGGAGAAGAGGAAAACAGTGCGAACAACGATCGAGTTGAAGAAGGAAATTATAGCGAAATATGAGAATGGTGTACGAGTGTCCGATTTAGCGGTAGAATACGGAATGGCGAAGTCGACCATTTCTACGTTTTTAAAGCATAAAGAAATGATTAAGAAGGCGAATGTTGCAACGGGAGTTACGGCGGTAACTAAGCAAAGGCCACAAGTGATTGAGGAGATGGAAAAGTTGCTTTTAATATTTATTAAAGAAAAACAGTTGGCCGGGGAAAGTGTTAGTGAAGCGTTCATTTGTGAAAAAGCGTTGCATATCTATGAAGAATTAGTGAAGAAAAGTCCGAGTACCAGTGAAAGTGATTCATTTACATTTAAAGCGAGCAGGGGTTGGTTTGAAAAGTTTCGTAATAGAACAGGTATTCGTAATAGAACAGGTATTCATCATTTTCGAAGAATACTGCAGAGGAGGAAGAAACAATTAACAATAGACCAGTTTTTCACAAAAGAAAAGAAAGCTGCTACATCAAAGCCTGTTTCTCCTCCAAAGAAGAGACAAAGAAGAGAAGAAACCCCTGAAATAGATCTGCCCACCCTTTCATTGGAGAGAGAAACAACTCCTGAAGGAGAACTACCCCGCCACATCATGGAAGGGGACTCTCCTTCCAAGCAGTAACCTCCCCCTTCCATCCTCTCCACATCCATCCCTGTATGCCATCGAACCGCTGCTCAAAGGTATGTTCACTACAGTACAGAAAATGGTTTAAAATTGTTTTATTTTAGTACAGTAAATGGTTTAAAATTGTTTTATAGGATTTTCTGACCAATTTCATACACATTTAGATAATTATTGTTGTTTAGGTACACGTTTTATTAATATTTTGGGCCTGTTCGAGTGCTTGGGAACGGAATAGAATATATACCATTATTTCTTATGGGGAAAAAAAATTCGGTACTCGAACAAATCGGAGGTCGAACACGGATCTCGAACGGATTATGGTCGAGTACCGAGGTATCACTGTAATGGACAAATAAATATTAGTGCCAGGGGTGTATAATTTGGAGTTGTTCCTACACAAATACAAACCATTCTCTCTTTACAATGGATATATTGTTCAGGCGTAGCTGGAAAACTAACCATAAGCTTTTTATGCGAGGTGAACAATCCGTCGCTAGTTATTGGGGGTAGAATAACCATCCCGCCCACACACTCGTCTAGTCTATTTATCCACTTTTACTTTTAGTTCGTATTTAAAGACGGGCCATAAACTCGCTTTGTTTTCCTTTTTCTTTTTCAGGTGTGATTGGTCTTACTGAGGACTACCAGGATGCTGGTTTGTATTGGCATCGAAGGCCGCACTTATGGCACTTTCATGTTAGCACGGGAGACTGATCCATATTCCCTTTTGCCTTGGGTGCAGACGACACTCGTGTACTCGTGCGTCACCTTGTGCAGAGTGTCAGAAGTGGCCATCCTCCCAGCTGTAGCAGTACAGTAGGCAATGAAAGAAGTCTAAAAGGGATTTTTCTCCCTCAGGGTTGTCCTCATGGCTGAAAATGTCCTGACGTTGTACTCCAGCTGACTATGCTCATTTGGTCTCCTCTGGAACATGAACGAGTAAGAGTGATGACCGTTTGACCCCTGAACAACCTTTTGGTACGGATGACCTTGTTGCTTCTGTTAGTGAAGGAACAGATCCCAACACCAGAGGGGAGTCTCTCTCATTTACTGCCATGTGTCCTTCCTTGGGGATCTCTGGTTACCCCTTTAAGGAACGGCTGCTGGAAGTGCTGAAGCTTGGAGCTCAGCGGAAGCTTCCGGTGTACTGTACTGCTCACCAGTACTGGATCCCCAGGCAGCTCTACAAGAAGCCTTTCAACATCCATGGGGACAACCTGGACATCTATGCATTACTCCCTTTCTGTCTGATGAGGAGACCACTATTGCCCAGGTAGTCAACTTTCCATACCGAGAGTTTGGAGCTCAGAGTCATTCCCTAGGTCAAGTTCCTAGCTAGTTTGAGTTTTGGACCTCCACCCACCTGAGAGTGAGTTTCCATAGTAAAGAATTCAGGTTTGTATGATTAGGAAAAATACAAAGTACTTTAAAATTTATGTTTTGGAGGATGGAAGTTGTAAAAGGGCCAGAAAAGACTACTGAGATAATGTCTCATATTAAGGAGGGATCCTGAAATCCAGGAAGTGCAGGGGTGCACAGGAAATGGCTAAATGGTACAGTGTGTGTTGGGAGTTTTATGTCCTGCTGATGTGCCTCCTTTATAGGTGTATGAAGTGACTCATGTTGCAGAAGTTATAGTGAGGCAGGGGTTAGTCTATGATTTTACAGTCGAAGGATGAATGTGGCTTTGTCTGTATTGTTTTTCTTTGGGTCTGAGTTTTTTCTTACTGCTAACAAATTATGCAGTTGCATAGACCTCCTTAAGGACCTAAGCTGCCACTATGCTTTACATGGAAATTAGAATAAACAATGGGAGTAAGCTCTAGCTGTCTACCAAAATACTGTTTAATATGGCCGTTGATCTCATAAAGGCAGAATCCCACTCATAAGATACATATACTGACTTTGTTACCCCTCAGGCCTCATTAAAAGATATGTGTGAAGAGATGAATTGGGATACTGTGCTTAAAGATACGAGGATTACAAACACAAAGAGTCACTTTGCTAGGGAGGCTCTGTATGAGCCAATTAAGAGATGCCCTAAAGTTAGAAACTGCATTCTTTAGTGGTGCGGACACCACTATTGCACTGTGCATAAAAATAAGAGGATTAGAAGCACAAAGAATCCCTTTGCTAGGGAGGCTTTGTATGAGCCAATCAGAGATACCCTGAAAAAGTTAGAAACTGCATTCTTTAATGTGGTGTGGACACCACCATTGCATTATGAATGGAAAAGTTTTAAAGCTTTTGTGAAGTGAGAGCCAATTTTGGAGTACTGCTCAGGTGTGTTACTCAACTTCAGAAAAGAATGAATGTCAGGCAATTACTAAACAGTACAGAGAGCTTTGCAGTACAGTAAGCACTGAGGAAAAAATAAATGATGAAAATTAACTGCATTTTAAAGTCAGCAGTGACTGTACAGTAGATATGTTATTCAAATTCAAGATATGCAAGAGAATAGTAGAAGGGATTCCATAGCTGGCATAATTGTAGTTTATTCCTAAAGTTGACTTAAAGCTTTCAACTTTGGCACAAACTACTGTACAGTAACTAAGTGTTCTGCTATAATACTGTACAAAATTGTCCAGGAATTAGGTAAATAAAGTATAAACTACTGTACAGTAACTAGGTGTTCTTCTATATTACTGTACAAAATTGTCCAGGAATTATGAAAATAAAGTATAAACTGCTGTACAGTAACTAAGTGTTCTATAATACAGTACTATACAAAATTGTCCAGGAATTAGGAAAATAAAGTGTAAACTACTGTACAGTAACTAACTGTTCTGCTATACTGTAATACTGTACAAAATTGCATAGGAATTATGAAAATAGAATATAAACTACTGTACAGTAACCAAGTGTTCTGATATATTACTGTAAAAAAACTGTCTCAGAATTGTGTAAATAAAATATAGACTACTGTACAGTAACTAAGTGGTCTGATATATTTCTGTACAAAATTGTCTAGGAATTAGGAAAATAAAGTATATCTTTAATCTCTGAACTCGTAAACTAGGAAGGTGTTCGTTAGGGGTTCATCCAATATAAGGAAGAGAATCTTGCCCAGAGGACCCCAGAAGCTCTTGTGGGGGTAAGATATGAGGGTGGCCACATCCTACAATGATTCTTATCTTGGTATTGCTATTACAAATTAAGTGTAGAGTTTTTAACTTCAGTAATTACACTTGTAATTGAATTTTAATCCTTTGATATGATTATTATTATTATTATTATTATTATTATTATTATTATTATTATTATTATTATTATTATTTTTACTTTTTAAGCTACAACCCTAGTTGGAAAAGCTGAATGCTATAAATCCAAGGGCTCCAACAGGGAAAATAGCTCAGAAAATACATGAGAAGCAACTAATAACTGAAATGGAATACTCTAAGAACAGCAAAAACACCAAAATAGATCTTTCATATATAAACTTTAAAAACATTTAGAAAAAAACAAGAGGAAGAGAAATAAGAGTAGGTTTTGTAGCTGCAGCGAAGGTTAATTTCAAAATGTAAAAGTAAGGGTACTTCATTACAGTATTTTACTTTAATCAGGTTGATGTTATTTGCTTCTTTTAATGCCCATTTTTTTACAGTTAAATTTACGAATGTGCAAAAATTATAATGGTTGTTTTTTTCACCCCCAGGTTATGATGTAAAGAGATGCCCCAATTGCCCAAGTTTGAAGTGTTAATGAATTAAGAAGATGGTTTAGCTATGTAAAATTGAAGCTAAAAGGAAAAAGGGACTACAGTAGTTCAATACCCCGTGAGTATATATACAGGTGGCTGGCACTGCTAGCCACCCCCTACCCAGTTGCTGGGTAGGGTTGTCACCTCGCACTAAAAAGTCTAATTGGCTACCTTCCAGCTTTGCCGAAAGAATACCCATTTATAAATAACTCCTGGTTTGTATGAAGTAGGGAAAAATACAAATTATCTACGAATGTGTCATTTTTCCCACCCCAGGTTAGTGGACGAACAGAGGTACTGAGTCCTTACGGTTTCAGGAAATTAATAAATTTACTCCCAATTTATTTCATATATGAATGCCCTCATTTGGTTTGGAAATCAAATTTTGAGTTAGTGCTATTTTAGATTATGATGTCTTTTCTATCATGAATTTGTTAAATGAAGTCTTGTGGCCTACAGGTTTCAATTTTTGTCAAAATTTCTGAACAATTCCAGCAAAAGAGTATATTTTATGCAGTATAAAAACCTGTTGGGGTTATAAAGTCACTTGATTATGAATTACAAAAAGAAATACGTAAGACCTTGTGGAAGATTCTAGAGAGGTCGAAATTACAAAATATGTGAGAACTTAAAACAAATCATTAAAAGAACTTGGATACAGTACTGTATTAACATTAATATGTAATAGCCTCATTGCAATTTTTAAGGGAAACTAACTTCTTTTGTTTATAATAATGAAATTCAGGTATCAAGAGATTATTATTATTATTATTATTATTATTATTATTATTATTATTATTATTATTATTATTACTTGCTAAGCTACAACCCTAGTTGAAAAAGCAGGATGATATAAGCCTAGGGGCTCCAACAGGGAAAATAGCCCAATGAGGAAAAGAAGCAAGGAAAAATAAAATATTTTAAGAACAGTAACATTAAAATAAATATTTCCTATACAAGCTATAAAAATTTCAACAAAACAAGAGGAAGAGAAATAAGATAGAACAGTGTACTCTCAAGCAAGAAAACTCTAACCCAGGAAACCATTCCCACTTATAATTGTTATTATAGATTGGAGGAACATTAATAAAACTTTTGAATGGGTGATTTGCCCCAATATACAGTAGTCAGAAGTGGATAAATCACAAGAAAACGAGTAGGAACAATAGATGGTTCATGTTTTTGGGCTGAAATTACAAACTCATATATTTACCAAGAAAAAGGAATTTACAATGACCATTTCAAAATTAAACCCTTCTTTTCATATTGGTTTTTATGTTTTGACATTCTTTGCTGGTATAAACCACACTGGTTTAAGTTTTATTCAACTTATGTATATAAAAGTGATTTAAAGAACCCGCTGGTAAATCGATGTTCTGGGTACTAGAAAACTGTATTGATTTTCATTTTAGCCAATGGATCAGTCACAATAAATTACCACTCTACTGGTGGAAATATGCTGGGGGAAAATTGTAGTACCCTGAACTTGAAAAAATGATAGAGTATTGGTTCATAGCACAAACTTTGATTAATTTTATTTATTTAAAGCATTTTAATCCCTTCTTATTTTGCATTTAGATGTTAATGTATGAAAGTTTTTTGATTGGTTTGTTAAGTTAAAATGATACCAAATGCTGGGAGAGTACGGGTATGATTGATTCATTTTCATAATACAGCGCTGAATGGCATTCGACACCCCACTGCTTGGCATAAGGCCTAAATTTCATAATCAGTTCAATTCTACATGTAGAAAGATGATAGATATATGATGGTTGAACCTAAGACGGACCTGCTAGGGAAATTTTTGTGTATTCAAGAATTTTTTTTGTATTTACAGTACAGTACACCAAAATTTAAAGTAGTTAGTATCAAAGGGAAATGATAAGGAAAGTCTTGAAATTTAATATAACCATACTTTTGAATTGCACATAGAAAAGTTACTGATGAATTGTAGCTAATACAGTTCAAAATATTTCTTAAAATGTGCCCACAAGCCTAAGTGGTAGTATACTAATGTAGGTGAAATGTTGAATAAGATGCATGCGACTATGAAATTCTTTAAAGGACAGTGGGGAAAAAAGTTGATGTAGATTATGAACTAGTTTTAGCCCATGTAGAACTAGACCATTAATGTGCATAAAACTGCTTGAAAGACTTGAATTTTATAATAAAATTAACACTAATAAAAGTTCAATGATATACTGTATTTTAAGGGTAGTAAACTGGGTCAACAGTTTGATATGTCTTTGGTTGATTTAAAGTTCAAAGCAATTGCTCCAAAGTCCAGGTATAGAAGTGAATTTTAGTGAACTGTATTATGTGGCAGTTTTGTATTCATATTTCAAATTAACAGCTCAAAATAGCTTGTAAGAATGGCTCTTTTCAGAAAAGTAGTTGGAAAGTAAGCCTACTGTTTAGGCCATGTTTTCCCTGAAGATGGTATGTGGAGATTTAAACCCCAAAAAAGACCATGGTGATATAAAAATGACAGAAAGAATAGAACAAAACGTTATTTTTCGTTGGAAACTATATGACAGCTTATCAATGGCTGCGATCACTGTATAAGATAAGCTAGATTGGGTTTTGATCTTAGAACCCCTTGACAGAATATTAAGAAATTGCATGTTTAAAAACTCATGTTCAAAAACCTTTTACCTTAGATATAAAACAAAACACATGATCTTGGAATGCTGAATGTTATTAGGTAAATCATGTCTGATGCAGTATTTAGGCAGTTCTGCCTCAACCTGTGGCTACATACATTATTGCTTCCATGATTATTTGTCCATGGCTGTCCACACTATCTATCACTGCCAGAAGAGCATGACCTGCTTGCCCATAATTGAGCAAAAAATGCAGCCAACTTAGCAAATGACCCATGCATGTACTTAGCAAAATCAGCATACATTGTCTTTGGACGACGGATATAGAGTGATGATCCAGGCTACTTGTGCTTGCTAGGCTACCCAGTCACTTACTCAATACAATCGATAACTTCACAGGCATGCCCAGGATGCTTTTCACAGTAGTAACTTAAACTAAGGGGCATTGGTGGAAAGTAGGAACAGGGCTTCATTGTTATTAGAAAAAAATTTGGTATTAATTTTAGATGAAAGTATTCTAAGTATATTTGTTCCGTAACTGAAATACAAACCACGCTATTTACATAGGGTATTACTTTCGGCGTAGCTGAAATGGCGAGCCATTAGATTTTAAACGAGGGTTAACTACCCCCGCGCTAGTTAGCAGGGGGTAGGGGAGGGGTAGCTAGCTACCCCTCCCCTGTCACACACTGGTGAACTGACTCACTTCGCTTTTGGCTCGGACGACGAACGGATGTCTCTGTTCCCGTCCTCGCATGGCAGCCATTTATTGTTTTGTCTTTACTTAATTACTTACTTTCTTTACTCATGTATATATGTAAACATATTTTTATGTTTATGTATATATTTGAGTATAGAAATCAGTAAGTTTCCTTTTCAGTGTTCGTGCTGTGTGTGTGTGTGTGTACGATATCACCGTGTAGCCGCTGGCAGTCAGGCCACTACGATGTAATTTCATGGACCGCGATCTCTTCCTTGGTCCTTCGGTTGGCTCCTTCCACGGGCGCCGTGGGGAGTCGTCATCGCTGGACTTATTATTTGTTTCTCCGCTACTCCTCTTTTCCTACGGGGAAGGTGGGGTTCAGCGTAGGAACGCAAGAGTGTAGTTTGACTACGGTCTCTCTCTCTCTCTCTGGAGGTCGTTCACCCTTTTACTACATTTTCTACATACTACGGTAGCTCCTCCGTTCGGGTGGAGTTGCTATGTGATGGATTATCATTATAATTATTTCCATAAATATGATTACTGTATCATTGTTATATGTACCTTTATTGCTAATACACATTCAGCATATATGTTGTGTTAGGAATACATGTATGCAAGTATTCTCGTTTATTGGAGCTTAGGGAATACTATGTAGCATTTATATTATCTCATGTGGCATGCATTTCATATTTTAATTATCTGGTATCATTGCAAGCAGTCTTTCCCGTAGCCCGCCACTGTTCACAGCTCCGCCAGTGTATTACGTTTGTTTTGATTCTTTTCACTTATTATATGGCTTAAGAACTTACGAAAGTGTTTCTGTGAAAACCTTATTTATTCTATATCTAATAATAACTAAGATGGCGCAGTGATTGATTTGCCATAAGTGAATTTTGATCATTTAGTGAACTTATCCAACCGGCCTGGACAATGCAAGAAGTGTTTGTGTTCATCGTAACCAAGTTCGTTAGCAGTTGTGAACCATAACTTTGTTTGGATGTATACACTGGCAGTGACTTTGTTTTGTGATTACAGTGACTCTATATAGGGCTGTGTTTATTTTAGCAATCTGAGATTAGAGCTAATGTGCGTCGGCCATATGCAGAGGCCGGAACAAGAGCGTCACATTCATACTCAGCTGCGTTCGAGGGGAGACTAACGGCACTCGCTGTGCATGCAACAGCCGCGGCAGTCACAGTGTTACCAGATACAGCATAGCTCTGTTGCCTCGAGCTATTGTACTCGGTGATTGGCTACCGTTTGTGACGTCATTGTGACGTTACCACTGACGGCATTGAGTGATATTTTCTCTTTGATTTCGTGAGATTTTTCTATTTATGCCGCTGAAACACGATAAAGGAAGGAGACCAAAGACTTCTGAGGTTTCTCCCCCATCATCCCCAACCCCAACTGACATGACGTCATCTCCAACGCATTCAAGATCTATTTCTCCTTCATCAACCCCTTCAACCATGGATTTAATCAGCAAAATGTTTGAATACATGGATAAAAAAGATGAAGAAAGAAGAAAACAGGATGAAGAAAGAAGAAAAGAAGACAATGTCAGACATCAGGAAGAATTCAAAGCATTAATTGAAGCTATGACTGGTCCCAGGCATACCCTACCCCAAGCAAGTGGTATAGGGCCCCCTACCCCAGCACCATCGTCTGCAAGTGTTCTCCAAGTGCCTAATTCAGCTGTGCGGACACCTAAGGTGACGGTAAATTTGCCTCCACCATTAACCCATGATGTTACTTATAGGCAATACACAGAATGGAAGCAGAGATGGAAGGATTATGCTGTTATGGTAGATTTGGATAATTTACCTCAACCTAAGCAGTTGATACAGCTAAGGGCATGTCTCAGTGTTGAGATGAGACGCTTATTAGAACACAATTTGGGTATTCCACCAGACTCAACTATGCTTTTGGATGATGTTTTATCTCATATCGAAACTTATATAAAGGGTCAGCAGAATGAAGCACTTCGTCGGTTAGCTTTTACTCAATGCAAGCAAGCAGAAGGCGAGTCATTAACAGATTTTTTCGTTCGTTTACAACAGCTCTCAGAGGAGGTTGATTTATGTAAAGGCGTTAACTGTGTGGAGGCCCAAATGAAACATGCTATTTTGGTTGGCATAAGGAATGAAGAACTCACCAAGAAGCTCATTAGCATGCCTACAACAACAACACTTGAGGAAGTGAAGCTGACTTGCAGGGCTTTTGAGGCTGCAAAGAAGACAACGACAGAGCTTAAAGCTCCACAGACTTCAGTGCGTGCCGTGTCAAACTACAAGAAGTTAAAGAAGGCATTTGCTAAACCGGAGCAACCTAAGAAAATTCATCAGCAAGAGAAAACTCCTTCAAGTAGCAGATGTAAGAATTGTGGTCAACAGCATAATAGTGACACATGTAAGGCAGTATCCCACAAGTGCAGGAACTGTGCTAAAACTGGCCAGTTCCCGTATACTGCCGCATGTCCCACATTGGCTAAGGAGTGCCGAATTTGCCATAAATTTGGCCACTATGATGTTTGTTGTGCACAGAAAAAGTCAAAGGGACCAAGGGAGTCGAAAGATTTAAAGGACACCAAATTGAACACTGTCAAGATATCTTCTCCAGCCATACGTTCAGTTAATTTACGTCCCCTAAGTTGTCCATCACCACCTATCAATTTACATGTCACATATGGCAGTAAATCAGGGAAGATCAATGTTATCCCTGATACTGGTGCAGATACCACTGTTTTTGGAGTGCAACACTTACAAGCATTGGGTATTGATGTCAAGGAATTGTCTCCGCCCCCTGAGTTGCAGTTTTCCAACGCCGATGGATCACCCATGGAAGGTAACGTCTTGGGATCAATGGAGGCCGTCATGACTTATGGTGATATCTCATACAAGGGGTATATTGATGTTCTTAGTTCTCTCCCAACACCATTACTGTGTTATGATGCCCTCCGCCACCTAAGGATCATTCCCTGGGACTTCCCACGTCAAATGCAAGAGAGGAAAATTAGCAGGACTTCAGCAGGAACCAGTCAGGTCCCAGTCAGCCAAGTTAATACATGTGAAAAAATGTCAGTTCCTCCGCCTCCAGCCACATCCTCACCTGAGGAAGCCAGGCAATACTTTCTAAAGGAATATAGCGATGTGCTAATGACAAAGGAGCAGTTTCATCAAGGAGCACAACTCAAGCCAATGACTGGACCACCTATGCGTATTCACCTGAAAGAGGATGTGAAACCTTTTGCTATCTACACTCCACGTCTTATACCACTAGCTTTTCAAGAGGACGTCAAGACCGAGTTGGAGACAATGGTAGCACAAGGGATCATTGAACCTGTTGGGGATCAGCCATCCCCATGGTGTCACCCCTTAGTGGTCGTGGCCAAACCTACAGGTGGTGTTCGCGTCACCACAGATTTAAGCAAATTAAATTCACAGGTTTTAAGGCCTGCACATCCTTCACCATCACCATTTAGTGCAATCAGGAGTATCGATCCTAATTCAAGGTATTTCTCCACCATGGATGCATTGTGTGGATACTGGCAGATCCCACTAGCAGAGGAAGACCAAGCCCTTACAACATTCATCACGCCCTTCGGTCGGTATCGCTATCGTCGTTCACCCATGGGATTCAGCGCTTCAGGAGATGCCTACTGCAGGAGAGGTGATATTGCTCTTCAAGGGGTCCAACATTGTGTCAAGGTTGTGGATGATATCCTTGTATATGATAAGGATTATTATTCTCACTTATGCAGGCTCAACAAAGTTTTGTCTCGCTGTAGGACTTATGGTATTACTTTAAATGCAGAAAAGTTTGTTATTGCTAGCCCTACTGTATCTTTTTGTGGGTATATGTTATCTGAAAATGGAATTGCAGCTGACAAGGAGAAAGTTCGAGCTATATCAGAGTTTCCAAAGCCAGTAAATCTGACAGATTTAAGGTCATTCATGGGCCTTACTAACCAATTAACGGAATTTTCACCCAATCTTGCAGCTGCAGCAGATCCGCTTCGGCCGCTAATGAGCCCTAAGAGATCCTTCACGTGGACAGCAGATCATGATGCCGCATTTGCCAGTGTTAAAAAGGCTCTCTCTCAGCCACCTGTGCTGGCTCATTTCGACCCTACCTGCCCCACCGTACTACAAACGGATGCTTCTCGTTTATATGGTTTAGGATACGCACTTCTACAAGACCATGGAGAAGGCCGTTTCCGCATGGTCCAGTGTGGTTCAAGATTTTTGGCCGATGCAGAAACTAGGTGGGCCACCATTGAGCTAGAATGTTTAGCTTCAGTTTGGGCTATGAATAAATGTCGCCATTACTTACTTGGATTGCCCCATTTCACATTGGTGACTGACCATAGACCCCTGATACCCATCTTGAATACATATACATTGGATGCAATAGAAAACACACGTATTCAGCGTCTGAAAGAGAAAATTTCACCCTATATCTTCACTGCAGTATGGCGTAAAGGCAAGGAACATTGCATCCCTGATGCCCTTTCACGTTCCCCGGTGAGCCACCCAACGCCTGAAGATGATATGTTAAATAGTGAAACCCATCTTTCCCTCAGGAGTGTTGTAGCCAAGACTGTGGATGCAATTTCAGAAGCGAAGACATCAGATACACAAGATCTTATCTTGGAAGAGATTCGCACCGCAGCACGTGAGGACCCCTCGTACACAAGACTCCTCCAGAACGTTGCCAACGGATTCCCCAGTCACCGTTACAATCTCCACAATGACCTACTACCCTATTGGAAAATAAGGGAGGATTTATATACCGATGATGACCTTGTTCTGTATGGTAGCCGAATAGTAATTCCCTTAGCTATGCGACGCAGCATTTTAAGACGCCTTCATGACAGCCATTGTGGAGTGGAGGCGACTAAGCGTCGGGCTAAGCAGACTGTATATTGGCCTGGTATTAATTCAGACATAGCAAATACTGTCCATGCCTGTGAGCCATGTCAGATAATGCAGCCAAGCCAACAGCAGGAACCACTATTATGCAACGAAAACCCCTCTCGTCCCTTCGAATCAGTATCGGCTGATTTCTTCAGTGTTGCTGGGAAATCTTTCCTGGTGTATGTTGACAGACTATCTGGATGGCCTGTAGTTGTAAAATTTGGTACCAATACTACAGCGGAAGTAACAACACGACACTTCAGTCACATCTTCCGAGACTTAGGTGTTCCAGTAAGGCTGAGGACAGATGGTGGACCTCAGTTCACCAGCTCAGAATTCAAGAATTTTCTTACCCGATGGGGTGTTCAACATGTGATATCCACACCTTACTATCCCCAAAGTAATGGCCATGCCGAAGCAGCCGTGAAGAAGGTCAAACATTTTATCCTAAAAGTAGCACCTTCTGGGAACATCGACACAGAAGATTTCGACAAAGGATTATTGGAAATACGGAATACTCCTAACTATGCTGGCCTTTCTCCAGCGCAGATATTATATGGCCAAGCCCTTCGATCATGCATCCCAGCCCATGCATCATCATTCAAGCAGGAATGGCAAGAAATAGCAAATGAATATGACCTTCGTGTAGCATCACGTACAGAAGCAGCCAAAATAAGGTACGACAGCCATGCACACCCTTTGGAACCATTCAAACTCAATGATAATGTCCGTATCCAAGACCCTATCTCCAAGCGATGGGATAAGACTGGCATTATTATGGGCATCGGTAGGTCACGAGACTACCACGTGAAGTTACCCTCAGGAAGAATATTATGGCGTAACCGCCGTTTCTTACGCCCTGTACCTCATTCTCCTTCACATTTGCCTGACGAGACACAGCAATCTCCAAAGAAGAAGGATGTTGTCCCTGATACTAGTCAACAACAGCAAAGTGGCACTCAAGCTGAGTATCGGCGTTCACCGAGACGCCATACCCGTTCATATAGCTCATTGAACGCAAAGGGGAGGGGGAGGTGATGGATTATCATTATAATTATTTCCATAAATATGATTACTGTATCATTGTTATATGTACCTTTATTGCTAATACACATTCAGCATATATGTTGTGTTAGGAATACATGTATGCAAGTATTCTCGTTTATTGGAGCTTAGGGAATACTATGTAGCATTTATATTATCTCATGTGGCATGCATTTCATATTTTAATTATCTGGTATCATTGCAAGCAGTCTTTCCCGTAGCCCGCCACTGTTCACAGCTCCGCCAGTGTATTACGTTTGTTTTGATTCTTTTCACTTATTATATGGCTTAAGAACTTACGAAAGTGTTTCTGTGAAAACCTTATTTATTCTATATCTAATAATAACTAAGACTATGCAGTACTTTTTATCTCAATTATTTTTATATTATAAAATTTAATTGTATTTGTTAACTTTTCAGCTTTTTAGAACGTTTCCCTTCGGGGTTTTTCGTTCTTACTTTTAGTGAACATTCTTTAATGAATTGCATAATTATAACTGTTATAATTCTGTTTCTGTTACAGTTCTCGCCCTTCCCCCTTCCCGTGAATGTAGGTGGGGTTGAGGGCTCTTGCCTGTTATGTAATTCTTCTGTTCTTTTCCCTCGGGTTTCCTCTTCGAAGTCTTCCCGGGGGAATGAATGTTAACTAATTACTTTTTATTTTCACAGTTAACGATCTGTTTTTCCGTTTGCCTAATGTGACAACGAAGCAGAGCTGTCTTGATGGGACTTGGGGAGTCGGCTGTTGCTGCCTCCTCTATAGGACTTTGTCAGGGGCGTGTCTCCTTCTCCTTGAAGCTCTCCCGAGACAACCGACAGCTCTTCAGTTCATCTTAGAACCCTCAGGAGGTTCGCCTCCTTGGGTGGGTAACTTCCCTTCCTAGGGAGGTTCCCTGCCCAGGTTTGAGTTTCTTTCCCTTTCGGGGGAAACTTCTCTTACCAGTAATGATTATGATATGTTCCTGGTCCTCCGGCGGTTTTGCTCTTGATGCGGAGCGACCGCTTTTGTAACCTTGCTCAAGGGGCTGAGCGGTTACATTCTCGGACCATAGTTTTTGTGCGACTATGCTCTTGGTGCTGAGTGGTCGCACCTGCAGCTACACTCAAGGGGCTGAGCAGCTGCAGGAGCGCCTCTTCGGATGTTGGCTCCTAGGTCACTGGCTGACCCTTCGGCCCTATGGGCTCCATCTTCAGTCTCTTCTACGAAGTATTCCTCTCTCGTTTGCGAGAGAGGACACTCATAGAGATAGAGACTCCTCTTCGGAGGACTCCTTCTGCTGTTGTTGCTGAAGGCTCAGTCCCCTTCGGGGGGCAGCTGAGCCCTACGGTCTCTCCTGTGAGTGTTTCTTCCCCGGGGGGGGGAAGTTCACCACAGAGACTCCTCTTCGGAGGTCTCCTTCTGCTGTTGTTGCTGCTGTTGCTGAGGGCTCAGTCCCCTTCGGGGGCAGCTGATGCCACGGTCTCTCCTGCAAGTGCTTCTCCTCCTTGGGGGAATTCACTCCAGAGACTCCTCTTCGGAGGTCTGATGATGGTGCTCCTGCCTGTGGTCGTCTTCATCTTCACCTTCCCCGCAGAGGATCCTCCTGCCAGACCTTCTCCTGGACGCAGATGTGCAGTGGGCGCCAACGTACCTCGTTTCCAACGAGCACCGGTCCCTTCGGGGCAAAAGGGCTTACTCCACAATGTGGGTAAGTCCCTTAAGTGCCAGGTTTTACCTGCGCGCCCACGGTTTCCTGCGCGCTCGCGCTCTCCTGCTGTGTTCCAGACTTCTCTCCTGCGATCTCCTGTAGCTGAGTCTCACCGTAGATCTCCTGATCGCCAGCGCTCACCTGCGCGCCAGCACTCACCTGCGCCTCTGAGACCTTTGGCGCGCCAGCTCTCTTCAGCTCGCCAACGCACTTCTGGACGCCCTTTTCCTGCTACGCGCCTTGTGCGCCAACAGTCTCCTGTACGCCCATGATCGCCTGCACGCCAGCACACATCTGCGCGCCCTTTTCTAATGTGCGCAAATGCGCGCCAACGTTCGCCCTCGCGCCCACGATCTTTGGATCTAGGCACAGGCAAGGAGATTGTTCCTTCTTTTTACACCCACGATCGCCTGCTCACCAACGCACATCTGCGCGCCCTTTCCTGATGTGCGCAATGCGCAACTGCGTACTCCACGAGCTTCCAGATGTGGGTGGAGGCGAAAGAGATGATTTCTTCACCTCCTCGCCGATGTTCTCCTGTGCTCTAGATTTGAACGAGTCTCTGAGCGCCCGCGCGCCCACGAGAAGTCTTCTGTACTCGCCCACGAGCGTTCGCTATTATGCGCAACCTCACCATCGGGTTCTGCCCCTCGCTGATATCTTCAGGCCGCGCAACCGCGCTCCATCGATCTCCTACGCGCCAGTGATCTCCTAGCGATCGCGCGCGATTCTTCGCCTGCCTGCTAGCGTTTTCAACGCGCCAACGCGCCCACGCTTCAGATCGCCGTACGCAGCCACGCGTTGGCTCTCCTGTACGCGATCGGCGGCTACGCACCATCGCTCGCCAACGCGCCATCGCTCGCCAACACGCCTTCGCTCGCCAACGTGTCAACTCCCGCAAAGAACCATCGCTCGCCAATCGCGCCAACGCGCCATCGCTCGCTTACGCGTTTTCGGTCTTCCGACCGCGCCCACGCGCCCGCGTGCCCACGCGCTCGCACGCCTACGTGTCCTCACGCGCATGCGCACAAATGTTCGCCCGCGCACAAACCAATGATTGTACCATCGCGCGAGCGCCAAGGGCGATTTCGACCGCGATTCCCGTTGGGTTTTCGCAACACGAGCAACCTGGCGAGTTTTTCTGGAGCGCATACTTTCAGATCATCATAGTCACGATCTTCACCTCGTAAGCGCAGAGCATGACACGTACAAGAGCAAGAAGAATCTTCAGAAAAGTCTGGGTAGCATTCTTCTCCCTTTTCAGGCAGGCCCCATCATCCCTCTCCTTAGGATCGCCCGATCCCCTTCCCTCCAATGGTGGCTGCTGACACTGCCTCTGTCAGTCGTCAACAGAGGGAATACTTTGAGATCATGGGGTAGCCTGATTTAACCCTTTCCGTGCAACGGGCCTTCCGGGGTTTTTTCCCTCGAGAAACTCTCCGCCCGGCAGGTGACATTCTCGACTTCGGGAATCTTGAACCAGGAGGAAGCCGCAAAGGGTGCCAGGCAGGCCACCTCGTGGCTGATCGTCGAGCTTGAGTCTCTGGCCATCCGGTCGCGACCCGAGGTTTTATACAAGGAAGCTCCGGGAAGGTTATGGAACTTTCCTCCTCTCGGATACGTGCACCTTCGTTTTCCGACACCAAGTGTCGAACTTGGGGACAAACTCGATGTTGAAGCATTGAGATGCAGTGTCTGAGAGGTTTTCTCTCCAAGGTCCCTACCGTGGATATCGGCAAACCCAGACACTCTTCCATCCTTAGAAGGGGCTTGTTTCAGCCCAAGGACAAGGAACGAGCGACTGAGAGGTGGAGAGAATCGTATCACGATTCGCTCCTCCAAGGCGCTTACATCCAGTCCCTACAAGCCTCCAGCGCCTCAACTTCAACAGCCTCGTTCAGCCTAGGACATCAGAACCGGCACGGGCAGCTAGACGAGGTGTCTATGAAGCTTCCCCCCTCCTGTCGGGGACGAAGGGCGAGGAGCCCTCCTGGGAAGGCAATAATCCTAGAGGGGGCGGCTTAGGCCGCAATCGCTAGGATTGGCAACCCCTACCTGCATCCCCCAGTGGAGGGGGATGCCTGGATTTGCGCCTTCAAGTGGCAGCAACTCAGGGCCGATTCCTGAACGATCTCCAGGATCAGCCAGGGATTTCGTGTCCCTTTTCGTAGCATCTCTACCTCCCCTGTCAGCGAATCCAGTGTCGCTGAGCCCCTATGCCATGGGATCGGCAAAGGGGCTAGCCCCTCGGGCAGAGGGCGAGACCATGCTCTAGAAGGATGCTCTCCAAGGTTGTCGGCGGCTCCCCCCAATGTTCTTCAAACGACTCTTTCTTGTAAGAAGCGCCTGAAGGCTGGAGACCCGCCATCGTCCTCGTAGCCCTGAACAAGTTTGTCATACAAACTTCGGTCAGTCTGGTACAACAGATTCGATCAGACTTGTAGGGAAACCACAAGACTTCACGTGCATACTGGATCCGAAAGACAGGTACTTCCAGATCCCAATCCATCCGTCCTTACAGGTAGTACTTGGAATTCAGCCTAGGCAACAGATATACCAGTTCAAGGTGCTGTGCTTCGATCTATCCAAAGCACCGCAGGCATTCACCAGGAAGTTCATCCCGAACCCTCATGTCCACACAGGAGCGGCATCCGCCTCCTTCGCTTTCTGGATGACTGGCTACCCCGGCAGTTTCGGTATCGACCCTTCGACTCCGAGACAAGCCTCTGGGACTTTGCCAAGATCTAAGGATCATGGTAAATCTCGAGAAGTTTTCTCTGTTTCCATCGCAACAACTGGGATATTTAGGCTTAATTTTAGTCTCCAATCTCCGTTAAGCCTTCCCACCAGATGACAGGATAGCAAGGTGGAGGAGAGTAGTAGAACCTTTCCTCAGGCGAGGAGAGTCTCCAGCCTTTTTCTGGTTATGCCTCCTAGGTCACCTTCCTCCTTGACCCCTCTAGTCCCAAACACTCGCCTCAGGACGAGTCTCCTGCTTTGGAGACTCAAGTCCCGGTGGAATCAAGACTACGATTCCCCAGACATTCTGGTCCTATGGGACCTGCCGAACGAGGGATCCTGCAGTGGTGGTTGACCTACGAAGCCTTTGCTAGAGAGTGGATCTTCTTGTCCCTCCTCCGCATTTGATGCTGTCCTCGGACGCGTCAAAGAAGGGGGGGGGGGCACGTTCTGAACCAAAGGATCTCAATCCTATGGCCAGAACTAGAAGGGTACCTCCACATCAATTGGCTAGGGATGAAGGCCATATTCTGGCCCGTCAACAGTTCCAACAGGCCCCGGCGAGTCACTCCGTCAACGACAACACCACGGTAGTTGCTTATTTCATCAAGCGGGGAGGTACTTTTTCATAACAGTCTTCCCATCTTACAGTAGAGATACTGAGATGAGCCAAAGTCCACTCAATACCACTATCGGCTCGCTTCATTCCGGACAAAGGAATGTGCTCTCCGACAGTCGGAACAGAGCATCGCAGATAGAGTGTACCGAGTGGTCTTTGGAACCCCCAGTAGCCAGCAAGCTCGGACCTTGTGGTCCTGTTCGCGACAACCTTGAATTTCAAGCTGTCGCTGTACTTCTCCCCAGCCCCGGACCCCAAGGCACCCTGCCGAGATGTCTTCCCACATCGGTGGGACAACTTCGACGTCTACGCCTTGCCACCATTGGGTCTGAGGGGAAGGGGGGCTCAACAAGACCAGACTATCGGTCAACCTGTCGATGACTCTGATAGCTCTGCTACGGCAGCATGCAGAGTGGTTTCCGGACCTTCTGCATCCCTTGATGGAACTCCCGAGAGAGCTTCCCCCACGACAAGAGCTAAAGCAACCACACCACTACATCTACCACAAGCCGTAGCTCCGCTTCGGCTCTATGCCTGGAGTCCATCCAGCATCTCCTCACAGAGAGAGGCGTTCCGCAACAGGTCGTGGAGCGGATGTCTTGACACCTGCGAAGTCATCCGCAGGGGTCCACCATGCGAGGTGGAGAGTCTTCTGTGGTTGGTATCGTGGGAGAGGTATCTCTCCCCCAATGCCACTATTCCAGCGTTAGCGGAGTTATTGTCCATCTGCGGGAGGAAATACGCCTTTTGCTCTCGGCGGTAAAGCCTATCGCTCAGCCTCAAGCCTGGCCTTCAGGCTCTAAGGTTAGACAATTCCTCCTCGCGGGACCTTTCTTCGCTCATACGAAGCTACGAACTTACCTGCACCCAGTTGGAAGTGAGACCTCCTCCTTGGAACATGGCTCGGGTTCTTAGGGATCTTAAGACTTCTCCCTGTGAACCATTACGGTAGTCATCTGATAGGCACCTGACTTAGAAGACGGTGCTCCGGCTCACTCTGGCTTCGGCCAAGCGTATCAGTGTACTTCATGGTCTCTCGTACGACTTCGCCCATTCAAGAAGATAGGGAGAGGTAACGTTACTAGACTCAAGATCTTGGAGTCCCAAACCTTCGGTTCGACTCCTTCAGGATTTCGAGTCTCCGTTCTGTAACAGATGACCCAGGCCTTCTCCTACTATGCCCAGTAAGGAGTCGGAGGTGTTATCTTAAAGAACAGCTGCAGTTCGTCCTCACGTGCAAGCCCTGTTTGAGAGCACAGGAAGGACGAAGAGGAGGGTCACCAAGAATACCTTTGCAGCCTGGATTCAAGGACCATCCATCTCGCCCTGAATCCAGACCCTCCTCCGTCATGTAGCCTTAGAGCACACGATGCCAGAGGCATCGCAACGTCACTGGTCTTCAAGAAAACTACTCTGTGACGCAGGTGCTACAAACTGGAGTCAGGAAGCGTCGGACGACCTTCACAGCCCAATACCTGCAGGACGTGACCCACAGGAGCCTCGATACGTTTTTCTATCGGCCTGTGGTGGCTACACAACAGCTGGTCTAACCTCAGGCTCCTTAATGGACAAGTAGCAGAAGGTTGAGGGCATTGTTGCCCGGTGTCAGACTGCATGAATGAAAGAGGTATGTCTGGCCCTTACTTCTTTCTTCATCCTCCCCTCTCTTGGGGAAAGCAGCATCCTAGGTTCTCTGCATAGCCGACCTCAAACCTCTGCAGGTAAACCATGCTTCCTTGTGTTCCTAGTATTAAGATAATACTGTCGCGTCTCCCATACCCTGACGAGGTGGTATTGGGAAAGTCCTAGTCCAGAATTCCATCTAAAGGTCTTCAGGTCGACTTCCTAGGACAAGTCACGCTTCATCCCTCCACACACAAGCTTATGTAGGCCGCACGCTCCTTGCGGAGCAAGGAACTTGCGAGGTGCAGGGACTCTTTTTCTCGAAGTGCTGCTCACTCGGATTCTGAGTCCCCGGGTAAAGCCAAAGCCAGTATGGCTGGGGACTTTCCACCCTTCCTAAGGGGTAAGTCACCCTATGTATATAGCGTGGTTTGTATTTCGGTTACGGAACAAATGACATTCGGAGATAATTTGTATTTTTCCTAACCATACAAACCTTAGCTATTTACACATATTTGCCCGCCACCCCTGTCCCCCAAGTCAAGTCCTACCTCTAAGCGAAGTGAGTCAGTTCTCCAGTGTGTGAGGGGGGAGGGGTAGCTAGCTACCCCTCCCCTACCTCCTGCTAACTAGCGCGGGGGTAGTTAACCCTCGTTTAAAATCTAATGGCTCGCCATTTCAGCTACGCCGAAAGTAATACCCTATGTAAATAGCTAAGGTTTGTATGGTTGGGAAAAATACAAATTATCTCCGAATTTGTCATTTTAGATACATGGGAGTAAGAAACACTGTGCCACTCTAATGATAACTACCGGTATAGGTAATACCTTTGAACAAAAAATACTTTTAGCTTTTTATATTGTAAATGGGCTATGAAAAAGAAATGTTAGTAAGGCATCATATTGAAAATTAAACTTTACAATTTTAAAATAAGGCAAGCATAACAAATGAGTTAGATTTAGAGTGAGAGATTACTCCAATTTTCCAAAGATGGTATTATTTCTAGGTTCAAAAAAGTTTTCCTTATGGCAAATCAACTGTTACTGTCAGTGATTTTGTTTGGTCAGAAATATGCTTTCATTCTTTGTCAGTTAAGTTGTACCATTTTTAACTTTTCTAGTGAATTCATAAGCAATCATTATCTTCCTGCTAAATGCAGTAGAATATTTACAACCATCCTCATCACTCATTTTATGGGTAAAGTCGTAAGGTGGAAGGGACTGCATTTGTTGCTTTATGATTTCATAACCTTTACTATTTTTGTAAGCTCTCAATGGAAAGAATGTTTTTACGGTTTTCTAAATCTGGATTGCCTTCCATCATGATTAGTCCTCAAGAAAATATTTAGAATACAGCAGTATTTAATATATAAGATTGGGGATTATATTGTAAGTACCATAAGTGACACCCACTCACCCTATAGCCTGTACAGTACTGTATACAGTTTTGGTACTAAAAGTAATAAGAATTTAGAAATTAAATAACATTGAAGTAGAAAGTTTCCTGTACTATATTTACTATGATTTTTTAAGTCCATTCTAGTCAAAGCCATTTACTATTTTTGTAAGTTCTTAATAGGAAGAATGTTTTTATGGTTTTCTAAAACTGGATTGTCTTCCATCATGATTAGTCCTCAAGAAAATATTTAGAATGCAGCAGTATTTAATATATAAGATTGGGGATTATATTGTAAGTACCATAAGTGAAACCCACTCACCCTAAAGCCCGTACTGTATGGGGTTTTGGTCCTGAAAATACTATAATGAGAATGAAAAAATTAAATAAAATTGAAGTAGAAAGTTTCCTTTAATGTATTTACTATGTTTTTTAAGGCCAATCTAGTCAAAGCCATTTACTATTTCCTCCTCTTCTCTCTTGTTGATGTTTGCCATCAACAAGAGATATAAACTCCAATGACCCAGAAATGGTGGAGGAAGTTGAGTGATTGCTTTGGGCAGCATAAACCACATGAAGTGTTAGGGAAAGTGCATTGCTATTTTGTGCTAATGCTGAAAACTTAAGTAATTCAGGATTTGCTGGAGAGGAGCTAATGCAATAAGAATTTAGAATGATTTTCAGTGTTTGAGTTATCAACATCTATATGTGGGTAAAAGAAGATGTTTAGTCAAAATTGTTTTATGAAATGGAGAAATTGGCATTGTCTGAACACTTAGTTGGTTTTCCTACAATGCCTTGTACAGTATTATTATCTCCATTAGTTATATTTCTGAATGTCCAGCAAAACAACTAGCCCCATCTTCCATTTCCATGAATTAGGCTTTCAAGTGGCTTCTAAGATATACAAAGCTACCCCTTAATTAAAAAAGACCTACAGTATACAGTTTATGATATTTACCAATGATAACCAAAATAGGCAGGAATGTAAGAGTTGCTTCATTTCAAAGTTGGGCTAGGGTGATGCAGTCTTCAATAGTGATGAATCTTTTCTTTTAGATTTCTAGGCACATCCATATTCGGGACTTGTTCGATACTAGTAGGTTGGCCAGGGTACCAGCCATCCGTTGAGATACTACCACTAAAGACTTGTGACGTCTTTTGACTGGCCAGACAGTACTACATTGGATCCTTTTCTCTGGTTACGGTTTATTTTCCCTTTGCCTGCACATACACTGAATAGTCTGGCATATTCTCCTCTGTCCTCATATGCCTGACAACACTGAGATTACTAAACAATTCTTCTTCATCCAAGGGGTTAACTACTGCACTGTAATTGTTCAGTGGCCACTTTCCCCTTTCTAAGGGTAGAAGAGACTCTTTAGCTATGGTCAGCAGCTGTTCTAGAGAAAGGACACTTCAAAAATCAAACCATTGATCTATCTCTAGTCTTGGGTAGTGCCATAGCCTCTGTACCATGGTCTTCCACTGTCGTGGGTTAGAGTTCTCTTGCTTGAAGGTACACTCAGGCACAGTATTCTATCTTATTTTTCTTCCTCTTGTTTTGTTAAAGTTTATATAGTTTATATATGAGATATTTATGTTAATTTTGTTACTCTGCTTCAAATATTTTATTTTTCCTTGTTTCCTTTCCTCACTGAGCTATTTTCCCTGTTGGAGCCCCTGGGCTTATAGAATCCTGCCGTTTCAACTAGGGATGTAGCTTAGCTAGTAATAATAATAATAATATTACAAACCTCTTAAGCTGTGTCCACACAAGTAACAATTTACTAGGTACAGACCATAGAAAATATTTTGATTCTAGTATGATTGATTACACACACAGCTACAAGTGTTGGTAGGAGGAAGCCTAAATGCTGACTCTGGTAACTTATTAGAATTGGCATCAATGACCTTATTATTATTATTATTACTAGCCAAGCTACAACCCTAGTTGGAAAAGCAAGATGCTATAAGCCCAAGGGCTCCAACAGGGAAAAATAGCCCAGTGAGGAAAGGAAATAAGGAAATAAATAAATAATGAGAATAAATTAACAATATATCATTCTAAAAACAGTAACAACGTCAAAACAGATATGTCCTATATAAACTATTAACAATGTCAAAAAAAGATATGTCATATATAAACAATAAAAAGACTCATGTCAGCCTGGTCAACATAAAGACATTTGCTCCTACTTTGAACTTTTGAAGTTCTACTGATTCAGCTACCCGATTAGGAAGATCATTCCACAACTTGGTAACAGCTGGAATAAAACTTCTAGAATACTGTGTAGTATTGAGCCTCATGATGGAGAAGGCCTGGCTATTAGAATTAACTGCCTGCCTAGTATTACGAATAGGATAGAATTGTCCAGGATTCCAGAAAACCTCAAATCAGTCAATCAATAACCTATTAGAATTGCCAGTCATACATAAATGGCATAGAAATGGGCATTTACAATATATAGTGCACTGATGGCTCTATCCTCATTGGTTTTATATTGACTCCTCTTTTCATAGTTTACTACAGGAAATATTTCTCCCCTTTCATGTTTCTTGTAAGGTTCTAGCTCTTACTTAACTTTTTTAGGTCTACATTTTCATGTATCTCCTTTTTCCTTGGTTTCCGTGTCCTTGCTACTAGCTTACGTCCTGAAACTTCCATATATCCTGCTTTCCTGATCAGCTGTTCTTCATCTTAATGTCATCACATATGCTAATCATGGCAGTCCTTGAGTTTTCAGTCTCTGTTCCAGCTACTGGACACCACATCTATCCACCAATTCCTGATTTATGATACAACCTTCCCACAATATTACATCCGTTCATCTTGACATTCTGAGTCACACCTTTTTCAAACCTCATATTTTATTTGCTAGTGGCTATTTTTCTGTTGCTTAGAATGGTACAAGTATTTTGTACCCATCATAAGTCTTTGTACTGTCTTCAATCACTTTTTGTACTGCTCTCTCAACTCTTGTTTCATAATCCAGTTTGTGTTTAAGGTAACAAAAGTATTCTAGTTCCTTTAAGATCTACCCATCTTTCATTACAGGGTTTCCACTTGACTTGTTTCACGTTGTGGGCATTTAAAATCTCTTACTCTGTGTAGAGATTTTAATACAGAGTACTAGGTGTGATCCCATCTATTATATCTAGTACATAGTTCACTCCCACACCTTTCCCATAACCACTTTACTATTTTTCTCTTCAATCAGTGTTATGTAGGTTTGTCTATGTTGATTTTCAGCCTTCTCCTCTCTATTCCACTCTTCCACCTTTTAAGAATATTTATCACCTCTCAGATTCTACTGTGAACACTTAATTATCTACATAAAAGAGCTTCCAGTAGTTGCCTTTCCTGTACTTGTTAGTAATTCCTCTTAGTACTGATATAGGCAGCAAGTGTTCATAGCTGATCCCTGATGAACATCAACTTTTATCTCAAACACTTATGATGTCCTTGCCACTTCCTTCACTCTAGGTCAGATATTATTCTAGAGTAAAAGGGCTGACTTAAAAAGAGCATTTGTGTATCTCAACCATTCATAATGCTCATTTAATTTTGTCTTGAAAAGCTATTCATACCATGGTCAAGAAGTGTTTTTACTGTGTGTATTGTACTCTTCACTTCATCCTCTTAATATTTTATTTATTACATTATTATTATTATTATTATTATTATTATTATTATTATTGTTGTTGTTGTTGTTGTTGTTGTTGTTGTTGTTATTTTTATTATTATTATTATTATTATTATTGTTATTATTATTATTATTATTATTATTACCTGCTAAACTACAACCCTAGTTGGAAAAGAGGGATGCTATAAGCCCAGAGGCCCCAACAGGGAAAATAGCCCACTGAAGAAAGAAAACAAGGAAAAATGAAATATTTTAAGAACAGTAACATTAAAATAAATATTTCCTATATAAACTATAAAAACTTTAACAAGAGGAAGAGAAACTAGATAGAATAGTGTGCAAAATTGTACCCTCGAGCAAGATTTTTCTCACTTTTCTGGCCCTGTGTCTTAATCAGGTTTTCATTTACTGTACCATATACCTTAGTAATCTCAAGTAATCTTTTGAATGACAGGCTCCCCTTAATATTCCTGCTGATCTTATGTGTTTTTCATCTTTTCTAGGGCACTTTAGCTGTTCCCTGTTGGTCCCTATTTTATGTCTTCATCATCCAGTTACTGTGTATACAATTTTTTCAATCAAAAGATTTAGAAAAGATACCTCCCCAAATGTTCATGTACTATAGTTCTTAATTTTCAACTTTAATTTTTTCCTACACATATATAAACCTTTTATTCTCTGATATAGGGAATGTCTTCAGTTGAGCTGGATTGGATATTATAATGATTAACGAGACAGTTAATGGTGGTGAGTGCGGGCTAGTAGCCCTGTCCCCTTCATCTGTTGAAGAGTCTTTACTTCTGTTTTCAGCTGTAACTAGTACAGATGTATTGCTGCATCCTATCCGAGGCTGTTTGATCTTTCTCTTGTGCTCTTTGGATGAAATGGTTTACTTTGGTTTTGTGTTGAGGATGGAATGTGAACTGGATTTTGCATGTAGGTAAAAGGATAACTTTATTGTACATTGTTTTGTTTCTAAACTGGTGATAGATCAACACTCAGTGTTCACTTTTCTAGGGTCCTGATTGTTTGCAATTATCCCCTATGAGGAGTGTAGATCATTACCTGTCATTAGAGGGCAGGTGTATTCTTTGAGGAGGAAGGAAGGCTTAGTCTTCTTCGGTGACATTTTTAGCGACCCCCTAGACAATGCTGAAGAGAGACTATAGCACTTTGCTTTCCTCATCGAGTTTGCTGATCGGTGAAGCTTCTTGATATACACGCCTGGCTTTTTCCTAGGTAGTATGCTTCAGGAGCAGGGAGAATACAGATTTACATCAGTGAGTTTTTTCGGGGTTGGTGGAATGTGAGGTGATTAAAGCACCCCATCAGTGCTGGAAGTCATTATGCAAACTGCCTACAGTGATTTGACCTAAGGAAGAAGAAGACATTCAGGAAGGCCCGTTGTAATAAGTATTAGGCTCTCGATAACACCACTCCCTCTTTCAGTGGAGGGGGATGATTTCTGGTTGGTTCGCACCCAGAAATCATCCCCCAACCTTCCAAGGGCTGGATCCCTGGTTGCTTGCTTTACTAACTTGGTAACCAAGCTGGCCAGAGATACATAGCCCTGTGCTGGGACATGCATTCTTTCTGTTGGCCTAGCTGGACCATGGCCTTGTACTATGGCCCTATGGTCCAAAACCCTGGAATTCTGCATTAACTATACTGGTAGCCAGTCTGATTGGATATGTGTAACCTTGTGGTGAGACCTGCTGTATAGATGACTACCTGGCAGGTCCATGGTTCCACGGACTGAGGTCCCAGGGCTGGCTAAACTACTCTGATAGCCAGGCTGACTGAACAACTCAGATAGCCACGCTGACTAGAGATGCAAAGCCCTATGCTGGGCCGTGCACTTCTGTTGGTCAGGTGTAAGCGGAGCTTGGGTGATATCATTCACCTTTTTTACTTGGACTGGAGAGTGCTGCTCCCTTCTCTTTTAGGGAATTTGGTTTTCCAAATTGAGAAAATAGCACCTCTCAAAGACGTCACTGTATGCTTGCGCACAGTCATTGGCCAGGCTTGGCGTCTGATTGGTAATTATGTTGAAATAGATCAGTCATATATAAACTACAAAATGAGATTTATGCAAGGAACATTTTTTTTCATCCTTGAAGTGCTTGTATTTAAGAGATGTTGGAAGAAAAGTGAAAAGAAGAACGAGGTAGAAATAAATAAGAGTATCACCAAAGTGCTATGCCCTGAGGGGGATGAGTAACGTCATCCCCGTGAGGGAGAGAAATAATTCCCTTGAGGTAATAATTAAAGAGGATAGCATTACTTTTACTGTAGTTAGATACTTTCCTATCAGTTTCTACCTTCTTTCTCTAGACGTTGAAAACCTTGATTCTATTTTGTACTGATTTTATGATATTTACCTGAAGCACATATTTGCATCACACATATATTTATATATTTATATGTAAATAGCTAGATAGATAGATAGATATATTGATAGACAGATAAATAGATGTGTATATATATATATATATATATATATATATATATATATATATATATATATATATATATATATATATATATATATATATATTATTTTTTGGGCTCAAGCCATGTCGTCCTGATGGAAGTTCCTATAGGGTAGCTTCCTAGGGTATATTACAACTACGGCGATATTCCCAGAGAATTTACCTTAAGGTACCCAGAATTCTAACTCCTGGAGCGAATATCCCTAATGAAAGTACCAGGGATATCGCGAAATATCAGAGGACGTATTCTTGACACGCCACATGGCAATCTGCACCCCGAACAGAGATAACACTTCGAAGGGGTCAATTGGCAAGAAAACGAAAACGAGAAAGAAAAAGGAGAGCCGTTCGCAAGGCTCTCTCTTCTCCCGTTTCGTAAGCGTGCATTGCGCCGATCCTGGCGCCATCTGTATTCCTTTTTGCGTAGCTTAACAACTCGGTGTTTTTTTCCTGTGTTTCTCGCAAAATCTTGGAATTAATCGCTTTACTGTATTATGCTTTCTCCAACTTCGTCTGCCTCTGATAAGTTGAGTATTATTTCTTTTATGTATAAATGTAGGCTCTTGGTAATTTTTAAAGTGATTAATAGTAATAATCTTTGTTACAAGAGCCGTTGCCTACCGGAGGCGTCCTGGACGCTGTCGCTCGCTAGGTATGAGTTTTAGTTAGCCAGAGCGACGTTCCCGGCTCTTTTGCTTTAATAATTTTAGCTGTTTAGCGTTACATAGGATTTCCTTATTCGTGCTTTTAGTATTATTTGTTTTGGCGAAGTATTCGCCAATTCTGGCCTACGCTAGACCATGTAGCCTAGTCGTTTGGCCCTAGTACTTTCCTGCATGATTTTTGGATTTCCGAGTGTTTTAAAATTTTATTGAATCTTTAGGCAGTTTTATACATTTAAGATTATATTGATTATTTCCAAGATAGTATACGAGTGAGTTTCAGTGATTTAGGTAATCGATTCTCTTGGCGCCTAGGCTAAGTTGCCTATGGAGCCTTAGTATACTTTCTCATACTCCCCGGTTGCTTTCTTTTCTTCGGAGAAGGTATGCAATCCCTTTCCCTCTGTTTAAGCCTTGGGCTTAACCCTAGTGGTTTATCTGAATTAACTTTCGATACAACTATATTGGGGTGTTACTGTACCTTCCTGTTCCAGTAAGTCTGGCTTCAGAGAGGGGCAGAATATCAGAGTTTTTAGTCTGAGTCTGTGTTTGTCTGGCTTGGGGTTGAGACTCCCTCGCTAGTCTGACGCAGACATAGGAGGCTTAGCCTCCTTAGGTCACTCCCGAAGGTTTCTGTACGAGATGATTCCTTCTTTTTGTGATCTAGCAGACTAGTCCTTGTTGCTGTTCTCGGTGGGAGGATAAGATCCTTTCCCTGGGAGTAGCAACACCTTCCTTGCTTTGGTTCAGTGGGGGTTGGCAAGTTTTGCTGGCCTCCCTCCTTGGATCTCCCTTAGGCTAAGATGAGTTTTCTTGGCTGCGGGTGATTCTTTACTAAAGCAAGGTTGGTAGGACCCTCTTTGTCCCTTCCCTCTCTATCTCTGTAATGGCCTAGCCGTTACAGTACTGTACGTCATTCTACATCTGGACCTAGTATAGGTTAGGATGTGGAATTGACTCAGTCCCTTGCCGGCCGGCAGAGTGTGCCGGCCGGCAAAGGTCTTCTGCTTTGAGTGCTGCCCGGACCTCCCTTGGTCCCTCATCCATGTCTGTCTGTAGAGCCAGACGGCATTGGTCAGGAAGCCTGAATTAGATTCTCCCCTTCCTTATATGCACTCTTTCGGATTGCCGGGCTTTGAGGTAGTACACTCTCTTATCCTGGCATCCATTCTGTTTTCTTCTAGTGCTGTACCCGACCCGGCTGCCGCTGTCGGAGTTCTCTGGTTCTTTTGCTGCTGGCCGGCATCGGTTGTTTACCTTTGCCGGCTGGCTATTGTCACGCCCTTGTCTGGCGGTCGCTACGAGCGGTGGCCGGCAGCCGGGTGCTACCTTGTGTAGTTGCCGGCCGACATTGGTTGTTGCCGGCCGGCACATGCATTTGAACCAGCGTTCTGCCGCCTTATAGCTGTTAAGTAGTATACTTTAAAGCTAGTTATGGTGTGTGCCGGCCGGCACATTACCTTCTATACTGTACCAGTATTCTTCAGTATAGCATATACTGTAGGGAGAAAACTATAGTATAGTATTGGTACAACACTGTGTTTTCTAACACTTTTGTGTTGTCTTGCGCAGCCCTTTGGTGTTGCCTTACAGATAAGAAAGTGAGTTCTTTCTTGTCTATTATCCGGTATTTTAAAATCATACCTTAGGTGTGAGCTACACCTGTTTCCTTTGGAAATTTTTCATTGGTTACTCTAGGACAGATTAACCATACGATTTTATTATCTGGAAGGCTGCAACAATTGGCTGTGCGGGAAACACAAGTGTGTGTCTTTCCTGTCTGTTTTGTTATGCTAAACTGTGCATATCCAGTGATACGTAGTTCACTTGATACTCATGGAAATTTCTTCTCTTTACAGGAGGACCATCCGAAGTGCGGAAGTGTTTTCTGCAACGTCCGCAGTAAGAACTTCTGCGGACATGAGTTATGTAGGAGGCACGCAGCATGCGCTGTCTCCAAGGGTGATCTCCGGTATTGGGACCCTCAGGTATGTACCGTGTGCTCTAACCTGATTACTGAGGCTTTTGATTCCCCTAGGACGGCGGAATCAAGGGATATAGCAAGGGAGAAGCTTCGAACCTGGGTAAGGGGCTTCCAGAAGAACACCTCTGGACCTTATCTTCCAAATGAGAAGATGAGGGCTTACCTCTTCCCCAGGGCATCAGCTGATGCAGTGATTCCCCAGCCTCAAGAGGAGATCCCCCTAGTTCAGATCCCGGTGGATGCTGAAGTCGTGGTCGCCTTGCAAGACATCCAGTTGGACGACAGGATGTCAGACGTGTCCGAGCGTCTGGAGGAAGACCTCCTGGCAGAAGGCCAGGATGAAGATCAAGCCCCAGACATTGTAGAGGAAGAGGCCGACGAGGTGTCGGCTGCTCCGATTCAGATCCCTGAACCTATCCCCTCAACATCGTCCGCTCTCCCAGTAGAGCTGGGACAGGCCCTCTCCTCCATTGTTGGGATGATCCAACAAATGCAGAAGGAGAATAATGAGAAGGCGGCTGCAATGGAACTGCAGATGCAGAAGCTTGCAGCATCACGTGGGCCCCAGAAAAGGCTCAACGTGAAAGACCTTCCTTTGTGCTCAGATGCTAACCCGTGGAGATATGCTGAGCACATGCCAATGACGATTGGAAAGATCGTCATGTCGGATAAGTTGGGTTCAGTTCCCCTAGAGGAGGTGGAATTCTGGCCCAGCAAAGGGTCATATCCGGACTGTTATGTCCGGTTGAGGAAGGAACCAGCTTCAAAGGAAGAGACAGAGCCAAAGGAGGTCATAGTGATGGACCATGCTAAGGCTCAAGCTTTGCTTTCATCTTCGATGAAAGAGAGGGGCTTCACGAACTCAAAAGGTGGCTGCATTGAGTAAGAAGCTCTCTTCCTTTGTGTCCTCTCCTGCTAGAGCCTTCCCCTTTTTGCAGAAAGGGTTTGTGGCTGTGTTAAAAGCAGTCGAGGCTGGCAAGCCTTGCCCCTCCTTGGAGGAGTGTAAACCCTTGTCGCTGGCCCTACCTATGGACCACAAGGACTGGAAGGACGTCCATCTTACCTTCTCAGTCGGGAAGTTGGAGGCTGATATTGCCGGACGTCAGTTCGGTGAGAACCTCCCTAAGCTGTCTGACTTTCTTTTGCGGAGAGAACTCGAGACAAAAGAAAGACTGGCTGCCTCAATGTCTCTTCAGACCACTCTTGAGACGATGGCAAGTGACCCCAAGGTCCATGAGATGTTCATGGTAGTGGCCAAGACTCATCTGGCCACAGTGACGAAGGATCTTTACAGCTTCGTCAGGGCGAGGAGAGCTTGTAGGGAGTTCGTGTTCACCTCGGCTACGGTGAGGCACGAGCCAAGGAAACTAATCTCCTCCAACATTTGGGGCAAAGACCTTTTCCCTAGCGAATCAGTCAAAGAAGTTGTTGATAAGGCCGCCACGGAGAATAGAAACCTTCTCCAGAAGTGGGGCCTGTCTATCAAGAGAAAGTCTTCCCCGGATGAGGGTCCCCAACCAAAGAGGAAGACTAAGAGGACTAGGATACCGTCTCGGCCAGCCAAGCCATTTAGACAGCAACAGCAACAGCAATTGCCGATGCCTTCAGTGCCCCAGATGGTGGCACAAACCCCGACCACATTCCAGTGGGTACCCCAGGCCGTGTCGACACAGTCCCCGGCATTCAACCCAACGTTCGAGGGGCAGTCAACTTCCTTTCGAGCAAAGCCTAGAGGAGCAGCCAGAGGCTCGTCTAGGCGCCCCTCAAGGGGAAGGGGATTCAGGGGTGGTTGCGGTCAGGGAGGCAAGACCTCAGGACAGCAGTCCAAGTGAGATGATACCGGTAGGAGGGAGACTTCAAAGTTTTCGGGATCGGTGGACCTTCGATCCCTGGGCCCACAGCCTACTCAAGAATGGACTGGGCTGGAGCTGGTACAGCACTCCACCCCCGTGCCCTCGGTTTTTCCAACACTCCACCCCCGTTCTGGAGGAGTACATCCAAGAACTGTTGGAGAAAAAAGTGATCCGAAGGGTAAAGTCCATCAATTTCCAAGGGAGGCTGTTTTGTGTTCCCAAGAAAGACTCGGAAAAACTCAGAGTCATTTTGGACTTGTCGCCACTCAACAAGTTCATAGTGAACTGCAAGTTCAAGATGCTAACACTGCAACACATAAGGACCTTACTGCCCAAGAGGGCATATACCGTCTCCATAGACTTGTCAGACGCCTATTGGCACGTTCAATCAACCGTCGACTCTCCCCCTACCTAGGGTTCAAGCTACAACGAAGACTATACGCCTTCAGAGCCATGCCATTCGGGCTAAATATAGCCCCAAGGATCTTCACGAAGCTTGCAAGCGTAGCTCTCAAACAATTACGCCTAAAGGGAATTCAGGTGGTAGCCTACCTGGACGACTGGCTGGTGTGGGCAGCATCGGAGACAGAATGCTTGCAAGCTTCCCTGCAGGTGATCCAGTTCCTAGAGTATCTAGGCTTCAAGATCAACAGAAAAAAGTCTCGACTTTCTCCATCTCAAAAGTTCCAGTGGTTGGGAATCCACTGGGACCTAATGTCACACCAATTCTCCATCCCGGCGAAGAAAAGGAAGGAGATAGCGGGTTCTGTCAAGAGACTTCTAGATTCCGAAAGGATATCAAGACGCGAACAGGAGAGAGTACTGGGTTCTCTCCAGTTTGCTTCGGTAACAGACCCGGTGCTAAGAGCACAGCTAAAGGATGCAACCGGAGTTTGTAGAAGTTATGCATCAAACGCGCGAAGAGATCTGAGAAGACCAGTTCCGCTTCGTCTACGTACTCTTCTCAGGCCTTGGTCCCAAGCCAGACATCTAAAGAAGTCGGTACTTCTTCAGCCACCTCCCCCGTCGGTGACGATTCACACAGACGCCTCGAAGGAGGGGTGGGGAGGTCACTCTCATCGGAAAAAGGCCCAAGGGACTTGGTCCAATCTATTCAAGACCTTTCACATAAACTTTCTAGAAGCTATGGCAGTGCTCCTTACTTTAAAGAAAGTCTCCCCGCGTCACTCGATCCACATAAGGTTGGTGCTGGACAGCGAGGTAGTTGTGAGATGCTTGAATCGACAAGGATCAAGGTCGCCACCTCTCAACCAGGTGATGTTGGCCATCTTCCGATTGGCGGAAAAGAAGAAGTGGTACCTGTCGGCAGTTCACCTTCAAGGAGTCCGCTATGTGACAGCGGACGCTCTATCCAGGTTCACACCGATAGAGTCGGAATGGTCCCTAGACGCAGGATCGTTCTCCTTCATCTTGAGTCAAGTCCCAGAACTGCAGATAGACCTCTTTGCGACGAAAGACAACAAGAAGTTGCCCCTGTACATGTCCCCGTACGAGGATCCCTTGGCGGAAGCAGTGGACGCGATGTCCCTCGACTGGAACAGATGGTCCAGGATTTATCTGTTCCCTCCTCACAACCTACTGTTGAGGGTCCTCAACAAACTGAGATCCTTCAAGGGAGTAGCGGCAATAGTGGCCCACAAGTGGCCGAACAGCGTGTGGTTCCCCCTGGCATTGGAACTACAGCTGAAGTTTCTACCGCTACCAGATCCAGTTCTGACCCAGCGAGTCCAGAAGTCGACTGTCTGCGCTTCATTACAGAAAACCCGGACCCTGCAGCTCATGATTTTCTCTCCCTAGCGGTGAGAAAGCGTTTCGGGATTTCGAAAGCCAGCATAGACTTCCTAGAGGAATATAAGTGCAAATCTACTAGAAGGCAATATGAGTCATCTTGGAGAAAATGGGTGGCCTTTGTCAAGGCGAAGAATCCGCAGGAGATCTCGACGGACTTCTGCTTATCTTTCTTCATCCACCTCCATGGTCAAGGGTTGGCAGCTAACACGATTTCAACGTGTAAGTCTGCTTTGACAAGACCCATTCTATATGCCTTCCAGGTCAACCTCGCTAACGAGATCTTTAATAAAGTTCCGAAAGCCTGCGCTAGGCTCAGACCTTCAGCACCTCCAAAGCCCATTTCATGGTCTTTAGATAAAGTTCTTCATTTCGCTTCACTGTTGAACAATGAGGAGTGTGCGTTAAAGGATTTGACCCAAAAAGTTATTTTCCTATTTGCACTCGCGTCCGGGGCCAGGGTTAGTGAGATTGTAGCCCTCTCGAGAGAGGAAGGTCGTGTTCAGTTCCTGGATGGGGGAGAGCTGAACCTGTTTCCGGATCCTACGTTTCTCGCCAAGAACGAGTTACCCACCAACAAGTGGGGTCCCTGGAGAATCTGCCCTCTGAATGAAGATGCATCTCTATGTCCAGTAGAATGCCTAAAGGTCTATCTTCGTAGAACTTCAGACTTCAAGGGTGGTCAACTATTCAGGGGAGAAACATCAGGCTCAAATTTATCACTGAAACAACTCAGGGCGAAAATCACATATTTTATTCGCAGAGCGGATCCTGACAGTACACCCGCAGGTCACGATCCGAGGAAAGTTGCCTCATCCTTAAATTTCTTTAATTGTATGGATTTTGAACATCTTCGTTCATACACTGGCTGGAAGTCTTCCAGAGTGTTCTTTCGTCACTATGCGAAGCAAGTGGAGCAACTAAAGAGATCTGTGGTAGCAGTGGGTTGCGTCGTTAACCCTGCTGTTTAACTCTGCGAGGAACAGTGGTTTTAATTGGGACGATTAATTCCAGGGTGAGTGTGTAGTTACATACTGTGCTACAAACTATGTGTGAGGGCACCGAGTTGCCCACGTTGACTGTTCCACTTCCAAAGGTGAACCTAGCATAAGTGCAGACGTGTGTGCCGAGCGTTGCTAACGCTAATGTGACTGATTAGTAATACAGACTTTTATGACTTTGATACCTCGGTATGTTAAGAGTGGCATTAATGTTTTTCTTTCAGATAAACAAGTTTCTGTTTACTATCATACTTATGCTTAAATTTTTGGTTATCCTCCTCTTATATATATATATATATAATTGCTGTTAACCTGTCTATTTATTGTCTGTCAATAAACTTGTTCTTGAGAACCTTGCGTCTCCTTCACCTGTGTCAATTTATTGGTAATAATTGAGCATTCATTCTATGTATATTTATCTGGGATAATTCTAATAGATTGTTCCTTTATGCAAGCTAATGTTGCATTGGTTTATGCTTTCCCTTAGCGGGAGGACTCCATCCCATAAGGGGACGGTGGCGGATTTACAAGTTTCCTCCTACGCGGATATAAACCTTTGTCCAATACAAGTATTGAGCGGAGAACTGGTCGATATTTCATATTGACGCAGTGGTTCTTTACAAACTATGCTTTACTTAATATAGGGTGAGACCACTATATTGGCTTGCCTGGTATTCATACATAGGTATATGTACTCTTCGAGACTTTTCCAGAGTCTAGTAGGACTCTTCCCTGTAGGGGGCAGGAAGCTCTAACATGGTTTATGGTTAGTTGAAAAGATGTATAACGGTAACATCTTAGGTCTCTAGGTCTAGTCGACCGGGTAAATACCTCCGGGGAGTACGGCACGTTCTGAGAATCCACAGATGCAGTAATGCTCTGGTATACTTCCATCAGGACGACATGGCTTGAGCCCAAAAAACAGATTTTGAGCGAAGCAAAAAATCTATTTTTGGGTGAGATGGCCATGTCGTCCTGATGGACCCGCCCTTCCCTTTCTATGAAAGGGCTGTAGGACCCCTCCCTACATACAGTATCTGTAGCACCTCGTGTATCGCTACAAGGAATACAGATGGCGCCAGGATCGGCGCAATGCACGCTTACGAAACGGGAGAAGAGAGAGCCTTGCGAACGGCTCTCCTTTTTCTTTCTCGTTTTCGTTTTCTTGCCAATTGACCCCTTCGAAGTGTTATCTCTGTTCGGGGTGCAGATTGCCATGTGGCGTGTCAAGAATACGTCCTCTGATATTTCGCGATATCCCTGGTACTTTCGTTAGGGATATTCGCTCCAGGAGTTAGAATTCTGGGTACCTTAAGGTAAATTCTCTGGGAATATCGCCGTAGTTGTAATATACCCTAGGAAGCTACCCTATAGGAACTTCCATCAGGACAACATGGCCATCTCACCCAAAAATAGATTTTTTGCTTCGCTCAAAATCCGTTTATTTATATATGTATATATTTATATGTGTGTAAGTACACATAAATGCATACACACACCACACACACACATCTCCTCTAAATAATGAAGGGCAAGTGTCTGGCTAATAAATATGGTGCACTCCAACCCAAGACATTGAAAGACAATAGCACAGAGGCTATGGTACTATTCAAGACTAGAAAACAATGGTTCTATTTTAGAGTGTTCTCCTAGAAGAGCTGCTTACCAAAGCTAAAGAGTCTTCTACCCTTATCAAGTGGAAAGTAGCCAATGCACAATTACAGTGCTGTAGTTAAACCCCTTTGCTAATAAGGTTGCAATTGCTATAGTATGGAAGTCGAGCCTAAGTATTGGATGGGAGATTGCACTTGTTCATTTTTTGTTAAGTACTGTAGTTTAGTTGTATAAAGGGAATGACGAAGAGAACATATAATTTGGACGTGTTCGAGGGAAATGCAACAGTTAATTGATAAGGTAGAATCCTTGCAAGATATAAGTGGTGTAGCTTAGGCTGCTTAAAACGTGGTTGGTGGCCTGTGTGATAACGTCCCTGACTGGTGATGACCAGATTGGGTTTCGAGTCCCGCTCACACTCGTTAATTCCTTTGGTCGTTGCAACCTCACCATCCTTGTAAGTTAAAGAGGGAGGTTTTGAGGGAGTCTATGGGTCTTATCTGCGGAGTTATCAGCAGCCATTGACTGGCCTTCCTAGGTCCTAGCTTGGGTGGAGAGGGGCTTGGTCGCTAATCATATGTATGGTATATATGGCCAGTCTTTTGGGTATTGTCCTGCTTGATAGGGCAATGTCACTGTCCCTTACCTCTGCAATTCATGAGTGGCCTTCAAACCTTTAACGTGCTGTCAATGATCCTTGTTTGTTGTGATATAAAGCAACAGTAAAGGTTTAAAGGTCGCTCATGAATGGCAAAGGCAAGGGGTAGTGACAATTCCCTAGAGACTGCTATATATCCATATGAACAGCCTCCAAAGGCCATTTCCACCCAAGCTAGGACCAGGGAGTGCCAGACAATGGCTGTTGATATCATGGCAGGTAGATTTGTAGGCACCCAAGCCTTCCATCCTTAGCTCACAAGGATGGTGAGGTTGCAGACACTACAAAAACTATCGAGCTTCAGCAGGACTCGATCTCCTGTCCAGCAGAAGTCAGGTAGGAACGCTTCCAATAAGCCACCATAATCCCAAAGTAATCCTCTTATAGCATGTGAAGGATTGTCCCTATTTCTATAAAGTTCATATATTTTTTTTCTTTTTTTGCATACTCTGCTTTCTACAATTACTTTTCAATATTTTTAGAAGCAAAAATATCGAAAATCAGAACTCTACAATTTAGCTTCCAATAATTTCTAGATATTCCGGTATGAAATATAATTTCTAGATATTCCGGTATGAAATATAAGTCCAGAACGGGACTGAATTTTCAGGATTTATTTTCAGAATTCATTTTCAGGATTTATAATCGAGATTTATCGTTTGACCTTTTTGATTTTATCTCGGAGGTCGTCCTTTAAAGAATACATGATCTCAATCGAGAAGATGATTGCAGCAATGCTGCGTTGTTTTATCATAATAGATTAGATTGTGGAGGTGGTAGCAGTGAATGTGGATTGTGGATATAAAAGAACCCAGAAAAAAATAATCTTTAATAAATGAGATTGAGCAAGATGGAGGCTGTGAACTTGAGTTAGGAATATAGAATAAGAATAGATAAAAAATTTAATATCTTTAAGAAATAAGATTATGTAAGTGGAAACAGTGATTTTGAATTGTAAATATATAAGAAATAATGAGATTTGGGAAAAGGGTTAAACATCTTTAAGAAATGAGATCGTAACGAGATTAAGAAAGATGGAGGCTGTGAACTTGAATTTTTTATTTAGAATAAGAAATTAGAATCGATAAAAAATTGAATATCTTTAAGAAATAAGATTTTGTAAGTGGAAACCTTGATTTTGAATTGTAAATATATAATAAATTAATGAATTTGAGAAGGTTAAATATCTTTAAGAAATAAGATTGTGTAAGATGGAAGTAATTGATTTGTATTGTGAATGTAAAAGAAAAATCGAGACTTGAGAAAAAGGTTAGATATCACTAAGAAATAAGATTGTGTGAGATGGAAGCATTGAACTTGAATTGTGAATATAAAAGAAGACATGAGATTTGTGACAAGAAATAAGTTTGCGTCGGACTAACTTAATAAATTTGAATTGTAACTATAAAAGAAAAAAGTGAGAATTGTCGTGTAGATTAAATGTCTTTAGGAAATATTTTAAAAATGTAAGTAATGAATTTGAATTATGAATATAAAAGAAAAGAAATTAAAATTGTGGAAAAGAGTTATGTTATATTTTAATAGGTCACCTGAAAAATATTCGAATACTACTAAAATTCTGTATATATATATATATATATATATATATATATATATATATATATATATATATATATATTTATATATATATATATATATATATATTTATATATATATATATATATATATATATATATATATATATATATATATATATATATATATATATATATATATATATATATATATATATATTTATTGTATACAGTATATATATATACACACATATATATATATATATATATATATATATATATATATATATATATATATATATATATATATATATATATATATAAATAGATAGATAGATAGATAGATAGATAGATAAAGATAAAGATAAAGGAAAAAATATAAAGCATAATGATTTCTCCAAGCAGTAAATTAAATGCAGAAAAGAAAGTGTACACCATTATAATGTTTAAGATATGAAAAAATTATATCTCCGTTATAAAACAATAAAAGAAAGAACTAAGTCACCGATGTAGTTTCTCATTAAGAATACATTTGCCTCACGGGTAGGAAGGTGAAGGCTATGTCCCTCTTCACATTGTATATTCATTGCTTATCATGAGTTATAAAGAGAGGTCGCTAAGTAGGTCAGGTTGACTCCTTTGTGAAATAACTTATCGAATCAAAGGAAGTTATTTTTTTTTTTATTCTGCTGTGTTGTTATCGTTCCTTTACTTTGTTCTCAGTTATATTATTTTCCTGATATTTTTTTTAATATAATAACAATGTTTTTAGATGGTTTTGTTTCAGAATTCGTTGATTTCAGACAAATTCTTGGTATGTTGAGTTGTTCAATATATTTTGTTCCCTGTTATTTTCTATTCTTGGTATTTTTAATAATATAAATACAATGTCTTTTAGGTCTTTTTGTTTCCAAATTCATTGACTTCAAACAACTCTATGAAAGATATATATATATTTTTTAATTTCATTTTTTAATATTTTAAATGAGCCTTTTTAACATAAATCTTAACAATTTCACTTGTTCCTTTATTTTGTTTTCTGTTATTTTATTTTCCTGATATTTTGCTAATATAAATATTGTTTCAGAATTCGTTTAATTGAGACAACTTCTTGAATGATATAGATTAATTTAAACTTTAAATTCATCATCAACTGCTACGCCTATTGACGCAAAGGGCCTAGATTAGATTTCGCCAGTCGTCTCTATCATGAGCTGTTAATTCAATACTTCTCCTTTCAAATTTTAAGTTACATCTTTAGATTATTTTTTGAATGAGTATTATTATAAAACTTCATAAATTTTATTTATGTTACATATTTTCTTAATTTTCAGAATTATCGTACGAGTTGTCATCCTCAGCTATTTACAATTAACAACTAGTTCCTCACTAGTAGTCTCAATATTTTTGCTTCCTCAAGATTTTCATAGAGACTTTTAGCTACGTTGCCGAAAATGTATACGCAGTAGGGCAGTATATTTACGCAGCGCAACTACAGCAGAGATTGAAAGGTAATATTAAAAGATGTAATTGATGGTAGTAGTAGTAGTAGTAGTAGTAGTAGTAGTAGTAGTAGTAG
>NC_090730.1:171215539-171305539 GCF_036898095.1 Palaemon carinicauda
AGGGCGCCCAACCAATTTTCATTAAACGGGCGGAAGCTGGAAAATGGTGATCATTAAAATGATATCAGAATATATTTGCTGATGGCGTAATTATTCATATTTAGTTTGTCGAAGAATTCACTCTTTTTCTATATTTGATGGTGCAGGTTATATGGAGGGGGGGTTACCATAGATTTATGTAGATATATTTAGAATGCATTTATGTAGGCGTTGTGTGTGGAACAAGCTTATGTAGATGTTAGGTGTGGAACCGATTTATGGAGAAGTTAGGGGTGGAACGGGTTTATATAGAAGTTACCTGTGGAACAGATTTATGGTGATGTTATGTATGGAATGGAATTATGTAGATGTTATCTGTAGAACAGATTTATGTAGATACAGTATATGTAGAATGGAATTATGATGATGTTACCTATGGAACAGATTTAAGTAGATATATGTAGAATAGATTTGCGTAGGCATTATGTGAGGAAAAAAGCTTATATAGATGTTATATGTAAAAAAGATATATGGAAATTAAGGCTGGGGAGGCCATTCAGTGTTGAGGTTGAATAGCAGGATAGAATAGAAACCGGTAAGAAGATTAAGAAAACTAAAAAAGTAGGTGAACCTAGGGGTAAATGGGACAGTAAACAGATCTTCAAGTGATGTCTACAGTGTACCATATAACGAGACTTACATCAGAATACGATAGAGGAATTCCTTATCAAATTTACATGAAGAATTCTCATTAACAAAATGCCAAGTTCTTTCACAAACATATGGTCATCCTTATGAAAAGAACCATATTGCTTATCTATCTATCTATCTATATATATATATATATATATATATATATATATAATATATATATATATATATATATATATATGTATATATATAAAATATGCACAATATGTATTATATATCTATATATATAAATATAATATAATATATATATACATAAAATATATAATATATAATGTATATATGTATATATATAAATATATATATATATATATATATATATATATATATATATATATATATATATATATATATATATATATATATATATATATATATATATATATATATATATATATATATATATATATATATATATATATATATATATATATATATATATATATATATATATATTACTATATATAATAGATATATATATATAATATATATATATATATATATATATATATATATATATATATATATATATATATATTATATATATATATATATATATATTATATATATATATATATATATATAATAATATATATATAATATATATATATATATATATATAACTATATATATATATATATATATATATATATATATATATATATATATATATATATATATATATATATATATATATATATATATATATATATATATATATATATATATATATATATATATATATATATATATATATATATATATATATATAAATATATATATATATATATATATATATATATATATATATATATATATATATAATATATTATATATATATATATATATATATATATATATAGTATATATATATATATATATATATATTATATATATATATATATATATATATATATATATATATATATATATATATATATATATATATATATATATATATTATATATATATATATATATATATATATATATATATATATATATATATATATATATATATATATATAGTATATATATATATATATTATATATATATATATATATATATATATATATAATATATATATATATAATATATATATATATATATATATATATATATATATATATATATATATATATATATATATATATATATATTATATATATATATATATATATATATATATATATATATATATATATATATATATATATTATATATATATATATATATATATATATATATATATATATATATATATATATATATATATATATATATATATATATATATATAATATATATATATATATATATATATATATATATATATATATATATATTTATATATATATATATATATATATATATATATAATATATATATATATATATATATATATATATATATATATATATATATATATATATATATATATATATATATATATATATATTATATATATATATATATATATATATATATATATATATATATATATATATATATATATATATATCAGGGGGCTGATGGTACATTCTTACCTAAAAAAAATAGCAGACTCTGGTTCGAATCATGAGTGCACTAAGTAGATATACAAAACTTAACACCACAGATGTATAAATGTATCAAATGTATAATTGTATCAAAAGTATTAAAAAAAACATTGCGTATAATCATGAAATCTATCGAACGAGACATTTGAATTCAAATGGGCTCGATTGGGAAGGCCATACTAAATAAGACTTTAAGCATCTGACTTTCTTTTTTAAGTCTTTTTGTCTTTCTCTTTAGCTATTAGTCAGTGACGAGATCCCTGCCTCAAAGGCCTTCCTTCGCACCTGAATCCCTATGACTGTTCTGTCTGTCAAGGATGAACGAATTTATGATCTCCCTTCTAACAAATATCCGGGAGAGAGAGAGAGAGAGAGAGAGAGAGAGAGAGAGAGAGAGAGAGAGAGAGAGGAGAGAGAGAGAGAGAGAGTTTTAAAATCTGGTGGGATAATATCCAAATTTAATGCTAGAGACTCGGAATTAACAATAATATTATTTATAACAAACTTTACGAGAGAGAGAGAGAGAGAGAGAGAGAGAGAGGAGAGAGAGAGGAGAGAGAGACAGAGAGAGAGAGAGAGGAGAGAGAGAGGAGAGGAGAGAGAGAGAGAGAGAGAGGAGAGAGAGAGAGAGAGTTTTAAAATTAAGTGGTGAGTAAATAGCCAAATGAAATACTATAGATTTATAATCAATTGCAATATTAATCCTAAAAAACTGATTACCTGAGAGAGAGTGAGAGAGAGAGAGAGAGAGAGAGAGAGAGAGAGAGAGAGAGAGGAGAGAGAGAGAGAGGAGAGAGGACGTTTCTAATGCGCTACCATTAATAGTATTGTTTTAAATCATAACTACTGCATTGCAACTATTATTACTTACTCTTCTACTACTACTACTACTACTACTACTACTACTACTACCGTCAATAACGTCTTTCATTATTACCTTTTAATCTCTGATGTAGTTGAATTACGTAAATATACTGCCCTGGTGCGTAAACATTCTCGGCAACGTAGCTAAAAGTCTCTATGGAAATCTTGAAGTAGGAAAAATACTGAGACTCCAAATGAGGAACTAGTTGATAAATCAATTGTAAATAGCCGAGGATGACAACTAATACGATTCTGAAAATTAAGAAAATATGTAACATGTATAAAATTTATGAAGTTTTTAATAATACTCATTCAAAAAATAATCTATAGATGTACAGGTAACTTAAGATTTGAATGAGAAGTATTGAATTAACAGCTCAAGATAGAGACGACTGGCGAAATCTAATTGAGGCCCTTTACGTCAATAGGTGTAGCAGTTGATGATGAATTTAAAGTTTAAATTAATCTATATCATTCAAGAAGTTGTCTCAAATAAACAAATTCTGAAACAATATTTATATTAGAAAAATATCAGGAAAATAAAATAACAGAAAGCAAAATAAAGGAACAAATACATAACTAGTAAAATTGTTAAGATTTATGTTAAAAAGGCTCATTTAAAATATTAAAAATAGGAAATTAAAATATATATATATATATATATATATATATATATATATATATATATATATATATATATATATATATATATATATATATATATATATATATATATATATCTTTCATAAAATTGTTTGAAGTCAACGAATTTGGAAACAAAAAGACCTAAAGGCCATTGTAATTATATCATAAAAAATATCACGAATAGAAAATAACAGGGAACAAAATAATCGAACAACTCAACATATCAAGAATTTGTCTGAAATCAACGAATTCTGAAACAAAACGGCCCAAAAGACATTGTATTTATATCATAAAAAACATCAGGAATAAAAAATAACTGTAAACAAAATAAAGGAACAGCAAAAAAAAAAAATATAATAATTACTTCCTTTGATTCGATAAGTTATTTTACAAAGGAGTCAACCTGACCTACTTAGCGACCTCTCTTTATAACTCATGATAAGCAATGAATATACAATGTGAAGAGGGACATAGCCTTCACCTTCCTACCCGTGAGGCAAATGTATTCTTAATGAGAAACTACATCGGTGACTTAGTTCTTTCTTTTATTGTTTTATAACGGAGAAATAATTGTTTATATTTCAAACGTTATAATGGTGTACACTGTTTTATCTCCGTTTAATTTTCTGCTTGGAAAAATCATTATGCTTTATATTTTTTCCTTTATCTTTATCTATCTATTTCTCTATCTATCTATATATATATACATATACATACATATATATATATATATATATATATATATATATATATATATATATATATATATATATATATATATATATATATTTATATATATATATATTATATATATATATATATGTATATATATGCATATATGTATGTATGTATATGAATATATATACACATATTATATATATATATATATATATATATATATATATATATATATATATATATATATATATATATATATATATATATATATATATATATTATATATATATATATATATATATATATATATATATATATATTATATATATATATATATATATATATATATATATATAATATATATATATATATATATATATATATATATATATATATATATATATATATATATATATATATATATATATATATACAGAATTTTAGTAGTATTCGAATATTTTTCAGGACCTTATTAAATAATATAACAAAACTCTCTTCCACAATTTTAATTTCTTTTCTTTTATATTCATAATTCAAATCCATTACTTACATCTATAAAATATTTCCTAAAGACATTTAATCTATACGACAATTCTCACGTTTTTTCTTTTATAGTTACAATTCAAATTTACTAAGTTAGTCTTAAGCAAACTTATTTCTTAAAGATGTTTAATCCTTTGTCTCAGATCTCATGTCTTCTTTTATATACACAATTCAAGTTCAATGCTTCCATCTTACATAATCTTATTTCTTAGGATTATCTAATCTTTTTCTCAAGTCTCAATTTTTCTATTACATTCACAATACAAATCAATTACTTCCATCTTACACAATCTCATTTCTTAAAGATATTTAATCTTTTTCTCAAATCTCATTATTTCTTATATATTTACAATTTAAATTCACTGTTATCACTTACAAAATCTTATTTCTTAAGATATTCAAATTTTTTATCGATTCTAATTTCTTATTCTAAATTCAATATTGAAGTACACAGCCTTCATCTTGCTTATCATTTCTTAAAAGATATTTAACCTTTTTCTCAAATCTCATTATTTCTTGTATATTTACAATTCAAATTCACTGTTTCCACTTACATAATCTTATTTCTTAAAGATATTTAACCTTTTTCTCAAATCTTATTATTTCTTATATATTTACAATTCAAATTCACTGTTTCCACTTACATAATCTTATTTCTTAAAGATATTTAACCTTTTTCTCAAATCTCATTATTTCTTATATATTTACAATCCAAAATCACTGTTTCCACTTACATAATCTTATTTCTTAAAGATATTTAATTTTTCATCTATTCTTATTCTATATTCCCAACTCAAGTTCACAGCCTCCATCTTGCTCAATCTCATTTATTAAAAATATTTACCTTTTTTCTGGGTTCTTCTTTTATATCCACAATCCACATTCATTGCTACCACCTCCACAATCTAATCTATTATGATAAAACAACGCAGCATTGCTGCAATCATCATCTCGATTGAGATCATGTATTCTTTAAAGGACGACCTACGAGATAAAACCAAAAAGGTCAAACGATAAATCTCGATTATAAATCCTGAAAATGAATCCTGAAAATAAATCCTGAAAATTCAGTCCCGTTCTGGACTTATATTTCATACCAGAATATCTAGAAATTATTGGAAGCTAAATTGTAGAGTTCTGACTTTCAATATTTTTGCTTCCAAAAATATTCAAAATTAATTGTAGAAAACCGAGTATGCAAAAAAAGAAAAAAAAAAATTACATGAACTTTATAGAAATAAGGACAATCCTTCACATGCTATAAGGATTACTTTTGGATTGTGGTGGCCTAGCGTCTGCTGGACGGAAAATTGAGTCCCGTTCAAGGTTGATAGTTTCTTGTAGTGTCTGTAACCTCACCATCCTTGTGAGGTAAGGCTTCGGGGAGCCTATAGGTCCACCTGCTGATTTATCAGATGCCATTGCCTGGTACTCCCTGGTCGCAGCTTGGGTGGAGAGGGCTTTGGAGGCTGATCATTTGGCATTGTCACTATTCCTTGCCTTTGCCATTCATGAGCGACCTTTAAACCTTTACTGTTGATTTATATCACAACAAACAAGGATCATTAATAGCATGTTAAAGGTTTAAAGGCCACTCATGAATGGCAGAGGCAAGGGACAGTGACAATGCCCTATCAAGCAGGACAATGCCCTAAGGATGGCCATAGATACATATGATCAGTGCCCAAGCCCCCCTCTCCACCCAAGCTAGGACCTAGGAAGGCCAGTCAATGGCTGCTGATAACTCCGCAGATAAGACCCATAGACTCCCTCAAAACCTCCATCTTTTAACTTACAAGGATGGTGAGGTTGCAACGACCAAAGGAATTAACGAGTGTTAGCGGGGACTCGAAACCCAATCTGGTCATCACCAGTCAGGGACGTTATCACACAGGTCACCAACCATGTTTTAAGCAGCCTAAGCTACATCTCTTATATCTTGCAAGGGATTCTACCTTATCAATTAACTGTTGCATTTCCCTCGAACACGTCCAAATTATATGTTCTCTTTGTCATTCCCTTTACAAAACTAAACTACAGTAAAGTAATGCTAACATCTTTAATTGTTACCTCCAGGGAATCAGTTCTCTCCCTCACAGGGAAGACGTTACTCATTCCCCTCAGGGAATAGCACTTTGGTGATACTCTTATTTATTTCTACCTCGTTATTCTTTTCGTTTTTCTTCCAACATCTCTTTAAATAAAAGCACTTCAAGGATGAAAAAAATGTTCCTTGCATAAATCTCATTTTATAGTTTATATATGACTGATCTATTTCAACATAATTACCAATCAGACGCCAAGCCGTGGCCAATGACTGTGCGCAAGCATGCAGTGAGGTCTTTGAGAGGTGCTATTTTCTCCATTTGGAAAACCAAAGTCCCTAAAAGAGAAGGGAGCAGCACTCTCCAGTCCAAGTAAAAAAGGTGAATGGTATCACCCAAGCTCCGCTAACACCTGACCAACAGAAGTACACAGCCCAGCATAGGGCTTTGCATCTCTAGTCAGCGTGGCTACCCGAGTTGTTTAGTCAGCCTGGCTATCAGAGTAGGTTAGCCAGCCCTGGGACTTCAGTCCGTGGAACCGTGGACCAGCCAGGTAGTCATCTATAAAGTAGGTCCTCACCACAAGGTTATACATATCCAATCAGACTGGCTACCAGTATAGTCAATGCAGGTTTGCTGGGTCTCAGCCCCATGAGGCCATGGTCCAGTTAGGCCAACAGAAAGAATGCATGTCCCAGGGCCATGCATCTCTGGCCAGCTTGGCTACCAAGTTAGTAAGGCAAGCAACCAGGGATCCAGCCCTTGGGAGGTTGGGGTGTGAACCAACCAGGAGTCATCCCCCTCCGCTGAAAGATGGTGGCGGTGTAATTGAAACCCTAAGACTCATTACAACGAGCCCTTCCTGAATGTCTTCTTTTTCCTTAGGTCAACTCATTGTCAGCAATTTGCATGATAAGGACTTCCAGCACTGATGGGGTGCTGTAATCACCTCACATTCCACCAACCCTGAAAAAACTCACCGATGTAAATCTGTATTCTCCCTGCTCCTGAAGCATACTACCTAGGGACAAAGCCAGACGTGTATATGAAGAAGCTTCACCGATTGGCAAACTCGATGAGGAAAGCAAAAAGCTATAGAGTCTCTTCAGCATTGTCTGGGGGGGGGGGGGGCTGCTAAAAATGACACCGAAGAAGACTAAGCCTTTCTTCCTCCTCAAAGAATACACCTGCCCTCTAATAACAGGTAATGATCTACACTCCTCATAGGGGATAATTGCAAACAATCATGCCCCTATAAAAGTGCAAAGCGAGTGTTGACCTATCACCAGTTTAGAAACAAAACGATGTACAATATGGTCATCCTTTTAACTACAAGAAAAATCCAGTTCACATTTCATCATTAACACAAAACCAAAGTAAACCATTTTATCCAAAGAGCACAAGAGAAAGATCAAACAGCCTCGGATAAGATGCAGCAATACATCTGTACTAGATACAGCTGAAAACATAAGTAGAGACTATTTTCAACAGGTGAGGGGGGCAGGGCTACTAGCCAGAATTCACCACCAATAACTGTCTCATTAATCATTATAATATCAAATCCAGCTCAACTGAAGACATTCCCTATATCAGAGAATAAAAGATTTATATATGTGTAGGAACAAATTAAAGTTGAAAATTAAGACCTATGGTACATGAACATTTGGGGAGGTATCTTTTCTAAATCTTTTGATTGAAAAATTTGGATATACAATAACTGGATGATGAAGACATAAAATAGGGACCAACAAGGAACAGCTAAAGTGCCCTAGAAAAGGAAAAACACACAAGATCAGCAGGAATAGTAAGGAGAGCCTGTCATTCAAAAGATTGAGATTACTAAGGTACAGTACAGTAAAGGAAAACCTGATAAAGAAAGACACAGGGCCAAAAAAGTGAGAAAAATCTTGCTCGAGGGTACACTTTGGCACACTATTCTATCTAATTTCTCTTCCTCTTGTTAAAGTTTTTATAGTTTATATAGGAAATATTTATTTTAATCTTACTGTTCTTAAAATATTTAATTTTTCCTTGTTTTCTTTCTTCAGTGGGCTATTTTCCCTGTTGGGGCCCCTGGGCTTATAGCATCCCTCTATTCCAACTAGGGTTGTAGCTTAGCAAGTAATAATAATAATAATAATAATAATAATAATAATAATAATAATAATAATAATAATAATAATAATAATAATACTGTAATAATAAAAATATTAAGAGTATAAAGTGAAGAGTACAATATACACTGTCAAAAGACTTCTTGATCATGGTATGAATATACTGTATAGTATCAGAAATGGGGCTATATGACAGAATGAGAAAAATGGTCAAAACTGATATTCGGGCCGTTTAGCTTCATCCCAGAGTTACCTACAACAGAAGCGATTGTGAGAACTATGAAAATAGTACAGCAACAAATAAATATGAAGACTAAACTGTTCCACATTTTTGTGGATCTTATAAAGGCAAGTTAACAGCGTTGCAAGACAAAATTAAATGAGCATTATGAATGGTTGGGATACACAAATGCTCTTTAAATCACTCCTTTTACTCAAGAATAATATCTGACCTAGAGTGAAGGAAATGGCAAGGACATCATAAGTGTTTGAGTTAAAAGTTGATGTTCATCAAGGATCAGCTATGAACACTTGCTGCCTTTTTCAGTACTTAGGGGTGCTGCTAACAAGTGCAGGAAAGGCAACTACTGGAAGCTCTTTTATGCAGATAATCAAGTGTTCACAGTAGAATCTGAGAGGCGGTAAATATTCTTAAAAGGTGAAAGAGTGGAATAGAGAGGAGGAGAAGGCTGAAAATCAACATAGACAAACCTACATAACACTGATTGAAGAAAAAAATAGTAAAGTGGTTATGTGGTTATGGGAAAGGTGTGGGAGTGAGCAATGTACTAATTATAAAAGATGGTATCACACCTGGTACCCTGTATTCAAATCTCTACACACAGCAAGAGATTCTAGATGCCGAAAATGTAAAACAAGACCAAGTGGAAACCCTGTTATGGAACATGGGTAGATATTAAAAGGAACTAGAATATTTCTGATACCTTAAACACAAACTGCATTGTGAAACAAGAATTTTGAGAGAGCAATACAAAAGTGATTGAAGAGAGTACAAAGACTTATGATGGGTACAAAATACCTGTACTACTCTATGCAACAGACACATAAGCCCTGACAAAGGAAATATGAGATTTGAAAAAGGTGCGACTTCAGAATGTCAAGATAAATGGATGAAGTATTGTGGGAAGGTTGCATAATAAATTCAAGAATTGGTGGATAGATATGGTGTCAAGTAGCTGGAATACAGACTGAAAAGTTAAAGACTGACAGGATTAGCAATGTGATGACATTAAGAAGATGAACACCTGTCCAGAAAAGCAGGATATAAGGAAGTTTCAGGACGTAAGCTAGCAGTAAGGACACGGAAACCAAGGAAAAAGGAGATACATGAAAATGTAAACCTCAAAAAGTTAAGTAAGAGCTTGTAGCCTACAAGACACATGAAAGAGGAGAAATATTTTACGTAAAACACTATGAAAAGAAGAGCCGACGTAAAACTAATGAGGATGGAGCCATCTATGCATTATATATCATAAATGTCCATTCATATGCCATTTACATATTACTGGCATTTGTTATTGTTGTTGTTGTTGCTGATATTAAAAGCTAAGCTACAACTATAATGGAAAAGCAAGATGATATAATCCCAAGGGCTCCAACAGGGAAAAATAGCCCAGTACGGAAAGGAAGCAAGGAAATGAATAGATTACAAGAGAAGTAATACAATCAAAATAAAATATTCTAAAAACAGTAACATTAAATTAGATCTCTCGTATAAAAAAATATAAAAACTTAAAAAACAAACAAAAGGAAGATAAATAAGATAGAACAGCATGCCCAAGTATACCCTAAAGCAAGAGAATTCCAATAGGTTACCAGAGTCAACATTTAGGCTTCATCCTACTAACACTAGTAGCTGTGTGTGTAACCAATCATACTAGAATCAAAATATTTTGTATGGTCTGTACCTGGAAAATCATAGCTAGTGTGGACACAACTTAAGAGGTTAGTAATAGTAGGTACAGTATCAAAGTCACGAATATGGATGTGCCTAGAAACCTAAAAGAAGAGATTCATCACTGCTGAAGACTGCATCCCCCCAACCAGACTTTGACATGAAGTAACTCTTAAATCCTGCCTATTTGGGTTATCATTGGTAAATTTCATGGATACTGTTGGGATTTTTATAAGGTGCAACTTCATATAACTTAAAAGACAAATTCAAGGAAATGGAAGATGGGGCTAGTTGTTTTGATGGCCCTTCAGATGTATGCCTGATGGAGAAACGGATAATGATACTGTAACAAGACATTGTAGGAAAAGCAACTAAGCATTCAGACAATGCCAATTTCTCCATTTCATAAAAAAAAATTTTACTAACCATCCTTTTTTATCCAAATTTAGATGTTGATAACTAAAACTTGGTCAATTATGCTACAATCTTATTCCACTTACTCCTCTCCAGCAAATCTTGTACCACTTGTCTTCAGCCTTGGCACAAAATCACAATGTACTTTCCCTGACACTTCATGTGGTTTATACTGCCTAAAACCTGATTACTCCTGAATTTCCTTCACCATCTCTTTTAGAGTCGAAATCTTTTGTTAATAGTGACTAATAATTCTGGCACGCACCAACAAGTGAGGAGAGGAGGAAACAGTAAATGACTAGATTGGACTTGAAAAAATCATAGTAAATATATTACATGAAACTTTCTACTTCAATGTTATTTAATTTTTTCATTCTCGTTACAGTATTTTCAGGACCAAAACCACATACAGTACAGGCTGTAGGGTGAGTGGGTTTCACTTATGCTACTTACAATATAATCCCCAATCTTATATATTAAATACTGCTGTATTCTAAATATTTTCTTGACGACTAATCATGATGGAAAACAATCCAGTTTTAGAAAACCATAAAAACATTATTTCTATTGAGAGCTTACAAAAATAGTAAAGGTTATGAACTCATAAAGCAAAAAAATGCAGTCCCTTCCACCTTAGGACTTTCCCATAAAATGAGTGATGAGGATGGTTGTAAATATTCTACTGCATTTAACGGGAAGATAATAACTGCTTATGAATTCACAAGAAAAGTTAAAAATGGTACAACTTAACTGACAAAGAATGAAAGCATATTTTTGTCCTAACAAAATCATTGATAGTAACAGTTAAATTCCCATAAGGAAAACTTTTTTTTGGACCTATAAATATCACCATCTTTGGAGAATTGGAGAAATCTTCCAAACTAAATCTATCTCATTTGTTATGCTTGCCTTATTTTCAAATTGTAAAGTTAATTTTCAATATGAAGCCATAATGACATTTCTTTTTCATAGACCATTTACAGTACAGACAGCTAAATGTATTTTTTGTTCAAGAGTATTACTTATACCGGTAGTTATCGTTAGAGCGGCACAGAGTTTCTTACTCCAATTGTATCTAAAATATACTTAGAGTACTTTCATCTAAAGTCAATACCAAATTTTTGTCTGATAACAGTGAAGCCCTGTTCCTACTTTCCAACAAAGCCCCTCAGTATAAGTTACTACGGTGAAAAACATCCTGGGAATGCCTGTGAAGTTATCCATTGTATTGAGTAGGTGACTGGATAGCCTAGCAAGCACAAGTAGCCTGGATCATCCCTCTATATCCGTTGTCAAAAGACAATGTCTGCTGATTTTTCTAAGTACATGCATGGGCCATTTGCAAAGTTGGCTACATTTTTTACATAATTATGAGAAAATAGATCATCCTCGTCTGGCAGTGATAGATAGTGTGGACAGCCCTTAACACAATCATGAAAGCAGTAATGAATATAGCCACAGGTTGAGGCAGAACTGCCTAAATACTGCATCAGACATGATGTACCTAATCACATTCAGCATTCCAAGCTCATGAGTTTTGTTTCTATATCTAAGGTAAAAGGTTTTTAAACATGAGTTTTTACACATGCAATTTCTTAGTATTCTCTCAAGGGGTTTTAAGATCAAGACCCAATCTACTTTATCTTATACAATGATCTCAGCCATTGATAACTTATCATATAGTTACAAAAGAAAAAGAGCATTTTGTTCTATTCTTTCTGTCATTTTTATATCACCATGGTCTTCTTTTGGTTTAAATCTCCACATACCATCTTCAGGGAAAACATGACCTAACCGGTAACCTTGCATTCCAACTACTTTTCTGAAAAGAGCCATTCTTACAAGCTATTTTGAGCTGTTAATTTGAAATATTAATACAAAATTGTCACATAATATAGTTCGCTAAAACTTCCTTCTGTATTTGGACTTAGGAGCAATTGGTTTTAACTTCAAATCAACCAAAGATTTATCAAACAGAATTTCTTTTGTTTCCCTCATTTTACAACCCTTACAGAACAGTATATCAATTAACTTTTATTAATTTTCTTATAAACTTTTAAGTCTTTCAAGCAATTTTATGCTCACTAATGGTGTAGCTCAATATAGACTAAACCTAGTTCACAATCTACACCTACAACTTTATTCCCCACTGTCCTTTAAAACATATCCTAGTCACATGCATCTTACTCAACATTTTACCCATGGTAGTACAGTATATCATACTACCACTTACATTTGCTTGAACATTTTGAAAAATATTTTGAACCACATTAGCTACAACTCCTTAGAACCTTTTTTACATGCAATTCAAAAGTTTAGTTATCTTAAATTTCAAGTCTTTCCATATCATTTTCCTTTTATATGCATTATTTTCAATGTTTGTGGTACTGTACCTTACTATAAATAAAAAATATCCGTAGAAATTCCTTATTAGGTTTAGCCATCATAATATTTACCATCTTTTTACCTGTGGAGAGGTAATTTATTGTGACTGATCTATTGGTTTAACTGCAAATCAATACAGCACCCCATGAAATTTACCTGTAGAGCGATAATTTATTGTGACCGATCTATTGGTTTAACTGCAAATCAATACAGCAACCCTTGAACTTCCTTCATGGGAATGGTTTAAACAGCCCATCAAGCTACAGTAATTCAAACTTCCTAAAATTACTTTTTAATGCCACCTCAAACAACGGATTTTGATGTAGGAAAAATCTATTTTTGGGTGAGATAGCCATGTCGTCCTGACGGAAGTTCCTTCCGGCAGCTTCCTCCTTTACTGAAATTGGTTAGTTTCATAATCAATAGATTTAACAAAATCATCTCTTGATACCTGTATTGCATTATTAAAAACAAAAGAGTTAGCTTCCCTTAAAAATTACAATGATACAATTACATATCAATGTCAATACAGTACTGTATCCATATTCTTTTAATGATTTGTTATGTTTCCAAAAATTTTGTAATATAAACAACCTCTCTAGAATCTTCTACCATATCTTACATACTGTATTTCTTTTTGTAATTCATAACCAAGTGACTTTAATCGCAATAGGTTTTTATACTGCATAAAATATACTCTCTTGCTGGAATTGTTCAAAAACTTTGTCAAAACACATCTATACAGATATAGGTAGTAAGTTGGCCAGAGAACCAACCACCCATTGAGATACTACTGCTAGAGAGTTATTGGGTCTTTTGACTGGCCAGACAGTACTATATTGGATCCCTCTCTCTGGTTATGGCTCCTTATGTCTTTGCCTACTCATACACTGAATTGTCTGGCCTATTCTTTCCACATTCTCCTCTGTCATACATCTGCCAACACTTAGAATACCAAATAATACTTCTAAACTCAAGGGGTTAACTACTGCACTGTAACTGTTCAGTGGCCATTTTTCTCTTGATAAGGGTAGAAGAGACTCTTTAGCTAAGGTAAGCAGCTCCTCTAGGAGAAGGACACTCCAAAATCAAACCATTGTTCTCTAATGTTGGGTGGTACCTTAGCCTCTGTACCTAGACCTTCTATTGTCTTAGATTAGAGTTCTCTTGCTTGAGGGTACACTCGGGCATGCTGTTCTATCATATTTCTCTTCTTGTTTTCTTTGTTTTTTTTTAGTTTCTATAGTTTATATAAGAAAGATCTAATGAAATGTTGTTACTGTTCTTAAAATAGTCACTTTTGATTGTTATTACTTCTCTTGTAGTTTATTTGCTCCCTTGTTTCTTTTCCTCACTGGGGTATTGTTCCCTGTTGGAACCCTTGGGCTTATAGCATCTTGCTTTTTCCAACTAGGGTTATAGCTTAGCTTGTAATAATAATAATAATTAGCTAATCGTCTAGATAGGCTACTACCTGTATCCCCTGAGTCCGAAGCTCTTGAATTACTGTCTCTGGTAGTTAGGTGAAGATTCTGGGTGGTATGTTGAGCCCCAATAGCATCACTTTGAATGCATAGGCTTGTTTGCCTAGCTTGAAGCCCAGAAAAAGACGAAAATGCCTTGCTATTGGAACGTGATAGTAGGCATCTGGAAGATCGATGGAGGTGGTTCGTCCCTAATCGTGGCTTCGGATAGAACGTGTCGTCGACAATGGGTCCTGGCATTTGCAAAATCATAGGCGTTAGCCATAAAGTTTTGCAAAAGCGACTTAGTGAGGGCCTTAAGGAGGTCCTCCTCGGTGTAAGTGGCGACAGTCAATTCAGAAAGGGCAACTGAATTAAGGGATCTGCTGAATCTACACCTCGACTCATATTCCAATTTAATGAGAGACTCCGGGAGTTTGGGAAGCCGTTCGCTGAACTGCGTCGAGGCACAGTCCGGGCTCAACTTACCTACCGAGAAGGTAGCTGGGGCGTTCCGCCAACATTCACCGTCTCCCGGAAAGAGAAGGGAGGGTAAGCCGGTCTCCCTGAGGTGAGGTAAAGGCTTCTCTTCCTTGATAGCCTGAAAGACCGTCTCTATGATCTTGGTCACACATGGGGTAGGGGTCTGGTCGTCGGCCACAAACATAGTATATGAACTTTTGTAGGCCGTAATCATTGTGTTCAAGCAATCCCACTCATTGAACACGCGGACCAAGACAGACTGTGCCTGTTCTTTAGGAAAATTAACAGTTTCCTTTGGGACCTTATCCAATCGAATCAGAGCCTCTTCCTTGAGGCGAGCGTAGCCCGGGAAGGGGAATTCAAGACCCGGCGGGTAGAATTCATAATCCGCAAGAGGCCGGGTACCGAAATCTCCGATTGACAACATACCCTCCGAGAAGGGGGCATGCAATGCCAACCTCCAAGGGTTATTCTTATGAAAGGAAGAAGCTTGGAGGCGTCGGGGTATTGCTGTTGTGGCGGTGGCAGCCCCGAGCGCATGAGTCCCTGAACTAGGCTCTCCATAGAAGCTATTCTGTCTTGTGATTGTCGCGTATGAGACAATAGTATCGACTCAAAACGAGCAAACCTCTTCTCGGAAAAATCCATCGGGTCAGATGATTCCGCCGGGGGGGAAACAGGTGCCGGAACGGAGACTACTCCGTGAGAGGTTGAAGGCACAGCAATTGGGTCTTGAGAGACTCTGGTGGAGGAAGATTTAGCCTTCGAAGCTGATGATTTCGAAGACCTGTGGTCTTTGGAAGACTTGAGGGTCGTATATAAATTCTTACGATGAGCCTTCACCTTGGGGATAACAGGCCGGGGACTGAGACCAGTCCCGGTTGTCCCCGGAAAACCTCGAAAAGAAGAGTGTTCTGAAGGAGAAGAGAAAGCCGGGCTAGGGATAGGAATCTTAGCCCGGGAACCACCTGACTCACCTACGTCCCTACCTGCGTCGGGATCGTCAAGAGCCATGGGTTCCACATCGAGGTTGAGGGTAGAGACGTCCTCAGTTAGGGTGCCGCCCGTCTCTTCTTGGTCCGGGGCCGGAAGAAGGGATTCGAACCTCTCGATGAAAGGATCCGCCAATTCTTTGGGGACTGAAGGTGAAGTTTTAGCATGGGGGTAGAGACGGGAACACCAATTCTCAGAGAGGATATAAGGCTGTGTGGCCTTCACGTTGCGGGCGAACCCGTCAATCCAGATCTTGAGGGTAGCCCGAGCTGTATCTTTCTCAAGTTGGGAGCACTGAAAGAGAACAGACTATTAGCTAGGGATATTTGTGCCAAAGAAAAGTGAAGAAGTCCAAGGACTTCGTAGACACCAAGTGAAAGGCATGCAGGAAGTCCAGAGGACTAGTGGCCTTAAAATTAATATTAGAAATTAATTGTAACTCCCTACAAGTCTGTATCAATGAAAATGCACTCACCGAGTCAGATGTTAGAGTGGAGGTCATTGTGTAGCAGACTACACAATTGTCTGGATGCCAAACAGCTAAGTCATCCACTCGGACAGAACAGTGGGCGTGTGAACGACACACATCATGGCCGCAGGGTTGATAGATGACAGCGGCACATGCCGTTATTGCACAGCATACAGTCTGTAAAATAAAAGATACACAAGTATCTCAAAGGAAAGCAAATTAGGGGCCTGGAGGCCCCGGTGCTTAAAATATATATATATATATATCTCTATCATGATAAAAATGTTTTATATATATTCATCAGGAATCCTGAATGAAAGCAAATAGGGGCTCGGGGGCCCCGGATTCTTAAATTATAGCAATATCATGCTAAAAGATTTACATATCAATATCACGATAAAAATGTTTTATATATATATAAATCAGGAGTCCTAAATGAAAGCAAATTATATATATCACTATCATGGGAAAATGTTTTATATATATTCATCAGGAATCCTGATGATAAAAATGTTTTATATATATATACATCAGGAGTCCTGAATGAAAGCAAATAGGGGCTCGGGGGCCCCGGGTGCTTGAATGATATCAAGATCATGATAAAAGACTTATATATCAATATCATGATAAAAATGTTTTCTATATATACATTAGGAATCATGAAGGAAAGCAAATAGGGGCTCGGGGGCCCCGGGTGCTTAAGTGATATCAATATCATGATAGAAGATTTATATATAAATATCATGATAACAAATTTTTTATATACGTACAGTCTGTAAGACAAAAGATACATGAGTATCTTAAATGAAAGCAAATTAGGGCCGGAGCTTAAATATCTACGTATATAAATGGCAATATCATGATATAAATCTTTTATATATAGCCATAAAGTATATTAAATGTAAGCAAATCGGGACCCGGGAGGTCCGGAGTGCTTAAATATCAATATCAAAATAACTATTTTGATTGTAAAAGGAATTGAAAACAAGTCAGACCGTAACCGTGATCATATTAAAAGAGGGAAGGGAAGGTCGAGAACAAGGATCGTGTATATAATATATATATGTGACTAATATAAAGTTAATCCAAGTAAGAATGAGTAACGTTGGCTCCGGAGGCGCAACTAAACAACTCGACCGGATGGTAATGTATAAAAGCTACTTCCGGGGATCCCGTAATGAAAAATAAAATTGTTATAATATAAGCAAAAAAGGGCAAGGCCCCCTCCAAAATCTCAAAACTCATAGATCTGGTACTTAACTTAGATGGAGTGACATTGGAGTCCGACATCTTGAGGTAAATCCAGAAAAAACCAGCAAAATTCACACACTAAGGCAAAATAAGGATTAAATAGTGGTGCTATGAAAAAGGAGTGACGTTACTGGCGTGGGATTGCTAGTAGTAGTAGGATGTTGAACGGCACCTCGCTGTTCGGGGATGTTGACAGGAGATATCTAAATGGTGCGAGGCCTCTGGTTGTGATTTATTCAACGCCCCAGTAGTATACCGACACCTTATTAAGGTGAGCGAGCTGGGTTCAACCTAGCATTCCTATACAAATTTTTCTCTGTTAATTCATAGCAGTTTTTACCTTAGAAATTATGTTAAAGGAGCATTTCACTGGGTTGGAGCCCAGAAATAATAATAATAATAATGATAATATTAATAATAATAACATCAACATTCTCTTCGCTTAAATTGGAGTATCTTTTCTGTAGAATTGTAAAAATTTTGTGTGATATATTTGCTTACAGGACATCCAAACATTAATCCTTTATATGCCAGTAAGTTTAACTGTGCTAGACCACCAATTCAAATTAAGGTATTATTAGAAAAATTAAAACCTGTAGGCCACAAAACTTCATTTAACAAATTCATGATCGAAAAGACAATCTAAAATAGCTCTAACTCAAAATGGATTTCTAAACCAAATGAGGTCATTTCAATATAAAATAAATTGGGAAAAAATGTATTGATTTCCTGAAACTGGATGGACTCGTCACCTCTGTTCGTCCACTAACCTTGGGTGGGATAAAATGACAAATTCGTAGATAATTTGTATTTTTCTGTAACTAATACAAACCGGGAGTTATTTATAAACGGATATTATTTCGGCAAAGCTGGAAGGTAGCCAATTAGACTTTTTGGTGTGAGGTGGCAACCCTACCGAGCGACTGGGTAGGGAGTGGCTAGGGGTAACAGCCACCTGTATATATACTTACAGCGTGGTGAACTAGTCCCTTTTTCCCCTTGGTTTTAATTTCACATAGCTAAACCATCTTCTTAATTCATTAACGCTTCAAACTTGGGCAATTGGGGCATCTCTTTTCATCATAAACTGGGGAAAAAAAAAAACCATTATAATTCTTACATATTTCTAAATTTAATTGTAAAAAATGGACATTAAGAGAAGCAAATAACATCAACCAGATTAAAGTATAATACTGTAATAAAGCACCTTAACTTTTACATTTTGAAATTAGCCTTCACTACAGCTACAAAACCTACTCTTATTTCTCTTCCTCTTTTTTTTTTTAATGTTTTTAAAGTTTATATATGAAAAATTTATTTTGGTGTTGTTACTGTTCTTAGAGTATTTTATTTTAGTTGTTAGTTGCTTCTCTTGTAGTTTTCGTATATCCTTTCCTCACTGGGCTATTATCCCTGTTGGAGCCCACGGGTTTATAGCACTCTGCTTTTTCAACTAGGGTTGTAGCTTGAAAAGTAATAATAATAATAATTACAATAAAGGATTAAAATTCAATTACAAGTGTAATTACTAAAGTTAAAAAACTTCTACACTTAATGCTGTAATATCAATTCTAAGAAGAGAATCATTGTAGAATGTGGCCACCCTCATATCTTACCCCCCACAAGAGCTTCTGGGGTCCTCTGAGCAAGATGCTCTTCCTTATATTGGATGAACCCCTAACGAACACCTTCCTAGTTTACAAGTTCAGAGATTAAAGATATACTTTATTTTCATAATTCCTAGACAATTTTGTACAGTAATATATCAGACCACTTAGTTACTGTACAGTAGTTTATATTTTATTTACACAATTCTGAGACAGTTTTTTTACAGTAATATATCAGAACACTTGGTTACTGTACAGTAGTTTATATTTTATTCACACAATTCTGAGTTTTTTTTTTTACAGTAATATATCAGAACACTTGGTTACTGTACAGTAGTTTATATTCTATTTTCATAATTCCTGAACAATTTTGTACAGTATTATAGAAGAACACTTAGTTAATGTACAGTTGTTTATACCTTATTTTCATAATTCCTAGACAATTTTTTTAGAGTATTATAGCAGAACACTTGGTTACTGTACAGTAGTTTACATTTTATTTTCCTAATTCCTGGACAATTTTGTACAGTATTATAGCAGAACACTTAGTTACTGTACAGTAGTTTATACTCTATTTTCATAATTCCTGAACAATTTTGTACAGTATCATAGAAGAACACTTAGTTACTGTACAGTTGTTTATACCTTATTTTCATAATTCTTAAACAATTTTGTACAGTATCATAGCAGAACATTTTGTTACTTTTACAGTAGTTTGTACCAGAGTTGAAAGCTTTAAATCAACTTTTGGAATAAACAACAATTATGCCAGCTATGGAATCCCTTCTACTCTTGTCTTGCATACCTTGAATTTAAATAAAATATCTACAGTCAATTTTTATGACCTGGTTACCTTCAACATTCAAATTTATTTAAGTACCATACCTATATACTTGTGTTATATATATACTTTCCGCACTTTAAAATAATACAGACAAATGTAGCCTAAGTTACTACAGGTCCTCAACTTACAAACTTAATTGGTTCCAAGAAGCTGTTTGTGATTAGAATTGTTTGTAAGTCAGATTTTGTTGAATACTGGCCTAGAGTAGGCCTAACCTGAATCCCATGCCTATGTAGTGTTTGCACTACATTAAAAAATGCAGTTTCTAACCTCTTCAGGGCAACTCTGATAGGGTCATACAGGACATCCCTGGCAAAGTAATTCTGTGTGGTTCTAATCCTCTTATTTTCAAGCACAGTTTCCTGATTCATCTCTTCACACATATCTTTTAATGAGGCCTGAGGGGTAACAAAGTTAGTATATGTATCTTATGAGTGGGATTCTGCCTTTATGAGATCAACTGCCCCATTAAACAGTATTTTGGTAGACAGCTAGAGCTTGCTCCCATTGTTTATTCTGATTTCTATGCAAACCATAATGGCAGCTTAGGTCCTTAAGGGGTTCTATGCAACTGCATAATTTGTTAGCAGTAAGAAACAACTCAGACTCAAAGAAAAACAACACAGACACAGCCACATTCATCCTTCGACTGTAAAATCATAAACTAACCCCTGCCTCACTATAACTTCTGCAACATGGGGTATTTCATACACCTATAAAGGAGGCACATCAGCAGGAGATAAAACTCCCAACACACACTGTACCATTTAGCCATTTCCTATGCACCCTTGCAATTCCTGGATATCAAGTCACCTCTTTAACATGAGACATTATCTCTGAAGTCATTTCCAGGCCTTTTACAACTTGCATCTTTCCAAACATGACAAATTTGAAATTAATTTGTATTTTTCCTAACCCTACAAACCTGAGCTCTTTACTATGGAGACTCACCCTCCGGTGGGTGGAGGTCCAAAAAACACAAAGTGGCTAGGAACTTGACGTAGGGAAAGACTCTGAGCTCCAAACTCTCGGTATGGAAAGTTGACTGCCTGGGCAATAGTGGTCTCCTCATCAGACAGAAAGGGAGCAATGCATAGATGTCCAGGTTGTCCCCAGGGATGTTGAAAGGCTTCTTGTAGAGCTGCCTGGGGATCCAGTACTGGTGAGCAGTACAATACACCGGAAGCTTCCGCTGAACTCCAAGCTTCAGCACCTCCAGCAGCCGGTCTTAAAGGGGTAACCAAAGATCCCCAAGGAAGGAAACATGGCAGCAAACGAGAGAGACTCCCCTCCGGTGGTGGGATCTGTTTCTTCACTAGGGGAAGCAACAAGGTCATCCGTACCAGAAGGCTGTCCAGGGGTCAAACGGTCATCCCTCTTACTCGTTCATCCTTCAGAGGAGACCAAATGACCATAGTCAGTTGGAGTAAAAAGTCAGGACATCTTCAGCCTTGAGGACAACCCTGAGGGAGAAAAATCCCTTTTAGACTTCTTTCATTGCCTACTGTACTGTACCACTGGGAGGATGGCCACTTCTGACACTGCGCAGGGAGAAGTACGAGTGCATGAGTGTCGTCTGCACCTAGGGCAAAAGGGAATTGGGATCAGTCTCCTGTGCCGACATGAAGGTGCCATAAGAGCGCCCTTCGATGCCAATACAAACCTGCATCTTGGTAGTCCTCAGTAAGACCAAACATATCTGAAAAAGAAAAATGAAAACAAAGAGAGTTTACGGCCAGTCCTTAAATACGAACTAAAAGCAAAAGTTGATAAATAGACTAGACGAGTGTGTGGGCTGGGTGGTTGATCTACCCACTGCAAATTAGCGGCGGGTTGTTTACCTTGCATGAAAAGCTTATGGTTAGTTTTCCAGCTATGCCTGAACAACATATCCATTGTAAAGAGCAAATGGTTTGTATTTGTGTAGGAACAACTCTAAATTATACACCCCTGGCACTATCATTTATTTGTCCATTATTTCCTAATGATCTCAAAATAATCTGAGCATAGTACTATATATATATACAATATATAAGCTACAGTTCATATAAAGGAAAAATAATTGCAACTGACAGGCAAACAGTGTTCTAGAAATTGGAACTGTAGTCCTGTTAGAAAACTTCAACTCACCATAAGTGATTTTCTTTTCCATTTTAACATCCTCCATGATTCAAGGGAGTTATGAACCCTGCATAACTGCTTCAAAGTAGCATTACCTGGAAGAAAAATATAACCATTAGTAGCCTGAAAACTTACAATAATTCCACTATACAGTATAACATTTCATGGGTAGAGGAAAATAAACTTTACAAGTATAGTACATAACAGAAAATTTGGAACACAAAATGTGAAAATGCAATTAAAAAGAAGAAATGAATTAGGTTAAAAACTAATGAAAAGTAAAATCTGTCAATAAAACCATTTTACCACTTAGTCTTGATGTCCTACAAGACCAAAACTCACTAGAGCCACTTTGAGTAATAATTTTAGCATAACAGCAGTTCCTACTTCAATGGATATATGATCCCAAAACAACTGTACTGTATAAAAAATGAAATTTCATGTAGAGTTTCAACTATACAGTACTTAAAAATTAACAACTTATATCTCCATTAAAAATCACATTATGAAATGAAAACTTCAGCCAAGTCAGATCACTTGGCTTCATGAAAATATATGAATGACTTTCCATTGAAAAAGCAGGAGAAATTGCTGAGGAATCACTCGCACGAATGTCACCCCACAGGTGCTCAAGTGAGCAAGCACCTGCAGAGGAAGTAGAAGCCTCCAGGGACAATAGACTGAGAAGGAGACTCCCTCCTCTTAGCTCTAGAAGGGAATGAGCAGATGGCATCCTCGGCAGGAGCAGAAACACTATTTTGCACAGCCCGTGAGCCACCACTCACACAAGCCTGTCCTTCAAAGGGGAATGCTTCAGATCCAAGGAGGCCATAAAATGCATCTCATACGCCGGACTCCTCCCGAGCAGAAACTTCTCCCTTTCCTCAGGGGAAACAGGGAGAACTTAATGCCTCTTTGCCCAAAGTTGAAGGGCCAGCAATCTTACCTGAGTGACCAATGGAGGATGCCGACTGGAAATAGTTGGAGGGGAGAGTACCAAGTGAGAGGGAGAGAAGTCGGGGATTCTTAGACTTTGAGGAAGACTCCAAAGGCAATGATTCCCTTTTATAGTTCCTTTTCCCTCTCCAGCCGTAGTCTACACCTCCCACCGGGAGGATGGCCATTCCCAACGATCCTCTTAGGGAGACCCTTGGGTGCAGGAGTGCCCTCTGCAATGTGGGCAATTAGGGCGAGGATCTGTCTCCCTATTAGACATGAAAGTCCCACACCCACGGCCCGACACTTCTGGAAACAAGTGCATGTCTCGCAGTCATCACTGGGAGACCCACGAACTCGACAAAGAAAAAGGGGGAAAGTTTTAATGTTAGCCAGTAAGTCAGAGAGCGAGGTGAGAATGTTCATTCACACTCACGGCTGAAATCAAAGTGGATTTGCTAGTGAGCGAGCAGGGAAGGGGGTTGCTTTCCTGCTGCCAACTGGTAACAACCAGTCGATTGTTGACACCTCGAATAAAATTTTGGAACAAATTACGTTCTTTCTCTGATATACCACTGTACTTCAATATAGGATTTACAACACCCTGGTCAATATTAAGGCCTTCATCCCTAATAGACCAAATACGGTACATTAAAATAACCTAAATTTGGATGGCACAATGCTTTTCCATTCACTGGATTTGAAGCTGCCAACGCAAAACTACATCAATCCAACTCCATGGTCACCCATTATTATTAAGGGATGTGTATTCAGTTAACCACTTATTCATAAAATTTATTAAATTTTCATAAAAGACTATCTAAAATCATGTACAGTATTAGCCTACATTTATGTTCTTTTATCAAATTTACATAAATGACTATCTAAAATTATGTACAGTAATAGCCTACATTCATACTCTTTCGTAGGTTCTAAAGCAATCTTTACTGAGTGTGATATTTGAGTTTAGAAATGAGATTTTGCTGTCCAGGTAAAATTATAGAATAATACAATAACCGGTTTAGAGAAAAAATGAACGTTACTCAATGTGTGTTATGGTGTTTGGAACTTTTTTGATAATTTCTGGAGGAAATCCACATTTTTTTAGTTATGGTGGGTAAACAACTATAATTGAAAAGCTCTGAGTTTACAATTGGTATCATCATCAATAACACTTGAAACACTAAAAGATAAACCAATTAACAGTCTTACTTAAAGTTATTCATATCAACTAGTTTAAACCAGGTTATTTCCGGCAATCGTAATCATCAAAATCCTGTCATTGTAATAAAAAAGTTACCATAATCAAAATAAATGGAACACAATCAAAACACTTGAGCTTTTATTTTCCAGGCCTCTTAGATGTATGGAAATATGTTATTTTCCTTAGTAAAATAAATTTTTGAATATACTTACCCGATGATCATATAGCTGCATCCCTGCTGCCCGACAGAAAAAAACCTACGGGCGGAATACGCCAGCGATCACTATACAGGTGGGGGTGTACATCAACAGCGCCATCTGTCAAGTAGGTACTCAAGTACTCGATGTCAACAAAGAACCAATTTTCTCCTCTGTCCACTGGGTCTCTATTGGGGAGGAAGGGTGGGTCCTTTAATTTATGATCATCGGGTAAGTATATTCAAAAATTTATTTTACTAAGGAAAATAACATTTTTCAATATTAAACTTACCCGATGATCATATAGCTGATTCACACCCAGGGGGGTGGGTAGAGACCAGCATTACATGTTGACATTATTATGAGCTAAGTATTCCGTATTTCATTTTAGCAGTTATTCAAAATAACAAGCATAAAATAAATAAGTACCTGGTAAGGAAGACGACTTGAACAATTACTCTGCCTTTTTAAGTACGTCTTCCTTACTGAGCCTCGCGATCCTCATAGGATGCTGAGCGACTCCTAGGAGCTGAAGTATGAAGGGTTGCAACCCATACTAAAGGGCCTCATCAAAACCTCTAATCTAGGCGCTTCTCAAGAAATGATTTTGACCACCCGCCAAATCAAGTAGGATGCGAAAGGCTTCTTAGCCTTCCGGACAACCCAAAAATATTTCAAGAGAAAGATTAAAAAGGTTCTGGAAATAGGGAATTGTAGTGGTGGAGCCCCCACCACTACTGCACTCGTTGCTACGAATGGTCCCAGAGTGTAGCAGTTCTCGTAAAGAGACTGGACATTCTTAAGATAAAAGACGCGAACACTGATTTGCTTTTCCAATAGGTTGCGTCGAATATACTTTGCAGAGATCTATTTTGTTTAAAGGCCACGGAAGTTGTGACAGCTCTAACTTCGTGTGTCCTTACCTTCAGCCAAGCTTGGTCTTCCTCATTCAGAAGGGAATGAGCTTCTCGTATTAACAGTCTGATAAAATAGGAAAAGAATTCTCTGCATAGGCAAAGATGGATTCTTAACTGAACACCATAAAGCTTCAGACGGGCCTCGTAAAGGTTTTTAAAATAGAACTTAAGAGCTCTTACAGGACATAATACTCTTTCTAGTTCATTTCCAACCATACGATAAGTTTGGAATATCGAACGATATTGGTCAAGGCCGAGAAGGCAGCTCGTGTTTGGCTAGAAAACCAAGTTGTAGAACATGTAGCCGTTTCGGATGAGAATCCGATGTTCTTGCTGAAGGCATGAATCTCACTGACTCTTTTAGCTGAGGTTAAGCATATCAGGAAAAGAGTCTTAAAGGTGAGATCTTTCAGGGAGGCTGATTGAAGTGGTTCGAACCTGTCTGACATAAGGAATCTTAGAACCACGTCTAAATTCCAACCAGGTGTAACCAAACGACGCTCCTTCGTGGTCTCAAAAGACTTAAGAAGGTTCTGTAGATCTTTATTGTTGGAAAGATCTAAGCCTCTGTGACGGAAGACTGATGCCAACATGCTTCTGTAACCCTTGATAGTGGGAGCTGAAAGAGATCGTTCTTTCCTCAGGTATAAGAGGAAGTCAGCTATTTGAGTTACAGAGGTACTGGTCGAGGATACGGATACTGACTTGCACCAGTTTCGGAAGATTTCCCACTTCGATTGGTAGACTCTAAGGGTGGATGTTCTCCTTGCTCTAGCAATCGCTCTGGTTGCCTCCTTCGAAAAACCTTTAGTTCTCGAGAGTCTTTCGATATTCTGAAGGCAGTCAGACGAAGAGCGTGGAGGCCTTGGAATACCTTCTTTACGCGTGGCAGACGTAGCAGGTCCACCCTTAGGGGAAGTGTTCTGGGAACGTCTACTAGCCATCGAAGTACCTCGGTGAGTTATTCTCTCGCGGGCCAGAGGGAAGCAACTAGCGTCAACTTTGTCCCTTCGTGAGAGGCGAACTTCTGCAGTACCTTGTTGACAATCTAGAACGGAGGGAATGCATATAGATCTAGATGTGACCAATCTAGTAGAAAGGCATCTATATGAACTACTGCTGGGTCCGGGATAGGTGAGCAAAGTATTGGGAGCCTCTTGGTCATCGAGGTTGCGAAGAGATCTATGGTTGGCTGGCCCCAGGTGGCCCAAAGTCTCTTGCATACATCCTTGTGGAGGGTCCAATATGTTGGAATTATTTGTCCCTTCCTACTGAGACAAACTGCTATGACATTCAAGTTGCCTTGGATGAACCTCGTTACTAGTGAAAAGTCTAGACCTGTTGAACAGGAGAGGAGATCTCTTGCGAACTCGTAGCATGTCAGAGAGTAGGTCCCTCCTTGCTTGGAGATGTACGTCAAAGCAGGGTGTTGACTGTGTTCACCTCCACCACTTTGCCTTGAAGGAGAGACCTGAAGCTTTTCCAGGTCAGACGTACTGCCAGAAGCTTCTTGCAGTTGAAATGTATTGTCCTTTGACTCGAGTTCCATAATCCCGAGCATTCCCTACCGCCTAATGTCGCACCCCAGCCTACGTCCGATGCGTCCGAGAAGAGAACGTGGTTGGGAGTCTGAACAGTCAGGGGAAGACCCTTTCAAAGGTTGATAAAGTCCTTTCACCAAGTCAGACCAGACTTTATCTTTCCGGAAACCGGGATCGAGACCGCTTCTAGCGTCTTGTCCTTTTCCAGTGAAAAGCTAGATGATACAGAAGAGGACGGAGGTGTAGTCTTCCAAGTGACACAAATTGAACCACGGATGACAGTGTCCTAACCAGACTCATCCACAGCCTGACAGGGCAGTGTTCCTTCTTCAGCATCTTCTGGATGGATAGCAGGGCTGGGGGTTGATCGTCTTGTTCAGCAATGTCCTCATCAGAGGGTTCCTCATCCGAAACTGATGAGGAAACGGCAACGGAGTGGGCAACGTCTGACTCGCTGAATCCGGTCGCACTGGTGGATGCGTGACGGAGCCGGACACAAGATCATGGTACTGCTGCACAGTCTGTGAACTGTCAACCATGGGGACGCGAGGAAGTACAGCGTCAACCCGAAACTGTCTAGACTGTCTGGGTTGTGCAGTCAACCCCCTACCGGGTTGCTGAGGTTGCCGCACTGCGTCACAACAAGTCACCTCTGCTGGTTGTTGAACGTCTTCCTAGTGACACACTGAACGTCCACAACCACCTCCGAGAGTCGCTTAACGTCAACGTGCGACTGGCAACCCACACTGGGTCGCACCGGTGGAGGAACCATCTCAACTGGCGGACGTGAGTAGGATACCTCAGCGTCAACAGGGCGTACAACCAACCGGTAGGAAGGTTGTTGGCTAGAAGGTTCTTCTCCGTAAAAAATCCTCTATCAAGGACACAAGCTTGGACTGCATGTCTTGCAACAAAGCCCATTAGGGTCTATGGGAGCAGGTGTGGCAACAGACGGGGTTAGCGACTGAAGCGGAACCATTTACCATCCCTGGAAGCATTGTTATGCTTTAATTAAAGTCCATAGGAGGCTAAGCAGCTTAAGGCTCCTCTCCAAATGACAGAGTCCTCAAAGGAATATCAGAAGGAGGGAGAACAGCACTTTCTCATCTACAGGAACCCTGTCCGAGAAAAGCTAGGTTATCTCAGTGAGGGTCTCACTGGTGCATAAGCAGCAGACCAGAAGGCAACGTTATGTAACTGCTTGACAGTCTGTGAACTGTCAAAAACTGAACTGTCAACCACAACAGGTGCGTGAGGACATACAGCACTGGTGCATTAGTAGCAGACCAGAAGGCAACGTCATGTAACTGCTTGACAGTCTGTGAGCTGGCAACAACCAAAGCTGTGTGGGGAAGCCTCAACTCCTGACTGACTAGTCTGCTGCGGGCGAGTGGCGGTAACCACAGTGGGTTGCGGAGGCTGACACACCGTGTCAAAACACGACAGCTTGTGGTAGCTCACGCACGGCAACGGAGTGCTCCGTGTGTCTGTGGGAGTCAGCATGCGTCTGGCAGGGTCGACTGCGCATGGGTGGAGGAGCTCTCACAACAAGAATGTGGGAGCAGGCAGCCATGCTGGGCGCACAACCGTGGCAGGTTGTAGGCAAACGGGTGCATCGTCAACCTTCTCCGCAGTCGGAGAGTGGGAGCAGGCAACAACCAAAGCGGAGTGGTGGTGCGTGGTGGGGACTGCCGTGGGTTGCGGAAACTAACGCATCGCGTCAAAACACGGCAGCTTGACTCCACCTTCCCACTGCTGAAGCGGTAGCTCACGCATGTTAACGGAGGGAGCCGCACGTCGGCTAACGTTAACATGCGTCTGGCAGGGTCGATTGCGCATCGGAGGTGGAGCTCTCCGCAGCCGGAGTGTGGGAGCAGGCAGCCTCAGCGTGAGCTGGGCGCACAACCGTGGCAGGTTGTAGGCTAACGAGAGCAGTGTAAACCTTCTCCGCACGAAACTCCTGCATAACCGCAGCTAACTGAGTCTGCATAGACTGCAGTAAAGACCACTTAGGGTCTACAAAAAACGGCAACAAACGGAGCTACTGTCCGTTGTGACTGAGGGTCTAAAACAGCTGGTGCGGCAACAGACGGAGTTACTGCCTGTTGCGGTACCACCTTGCCTCTCTTGGGAGGTGTGCAGTCGTCGGATGACTGCAGCGAGTCCGAACTGACCCAGTGGCTACACCTAGGCCGTTGGACTTGCGCGGAAGGGACCGACTTGCACTTAAAAACTGCAAGATTTGGTCCATGGTTTCTACGAGAAACCTCTTCCGCAGACGAGGAATAAATGGGCTCTCTCGTCTTTGTGTGGGTGGGGCGATCTCACGTCGGCAACGTGTGTAGATACGCCCGAAACCACGGAGGGAAAAACGTCTGTTCGTCGATCAAGGCCTGTGGAACCCATAAGTCGTTCGACATTACTTCTCCCCTGGGCTTGGGAGCTTGTAAGAGGTCCCGGACTAGGTGAACAACTGGCACGAACAGACGAACCCTCGGACGCAACACTGTAACACTTTGCGCATATCACTTTATCACTTTTGATTTTCTGTTTGCACTTATTTCACTGAAATCGAAACTTTAACTGATTTCTACCTGAAACACGCAATCCTATCCTTCATTAAAAGGTAGTAATTGCGAAAACAGTTTTACAATGCAACAGAAAAACATAAATAAAGATAAAGAATTCAGTGGCTGGAAAAGAGACTAAACACTAGATCAAATAAACTACGTTTACAATCTCTCACCGCATAAAGCCTGGGAACAAGAATAAAACTCTAGAAACGTTTTACCTTCTTCCCTTACAGCGACTAGGGAGAAGAGTAAAAAACGAATTCAGTGGCTGGAAAAGAGACTAAACACTAGATCAAAAAAAACTACGTTTACAATCTCTCACCGCATAAAGCCTGGGAACAAGAATAAAACTCTAGAAACGTTTTACCTTCTTCCCCTACAGCGACTAGGGAGAAGAGTAAAAAACGAGAACAACGTTACCCGCTTGAACGAAACGTTTATTTTCCTCTCTCTCCTCCGTCTCTATCTCTCTCTCTCTTCTCTCTTGACTTAGCACCTGAGAGAAGAGCCCAATTATATATCGTTAAAACATGTTATTTGCTAAAGGAAAAAACTGAAAGGTTTCCCAAATAAAAAGTTCCTTTATTTAGAATTTAAACCATTTAAGCTAAGAAAGAATGAACGAAACGCTAGAATCAGTTTACTCTTACTGCAACGTGAAACCGTGATACACTCTCTCTCTATCGTAACGATAGAGCGCATGTTGAACGTTCTGAACGTCAACAACTGCGGAGACTAAAAAACTAAACGTTAGTTCATCTTTGAAAACAGTACGAGACTATCAAAGAAATTCTTTCATAAAACATTAAAATGAAAAAAGTATTAAATTCTTAAAAGGTTAAATACGATATGACGGGCTCAATGTTAATTAACTTCGGTTCCAAGTAAGGACCGCCTACTATTAGGAAAGGTCGCATATAAACAAACATAAAAATTAATTTTTATAAGTTTATAATAAATGGAAAGTTAATCGAAGAGGCCTATAAAGGCTGAGAGATATAAAATAAATAGATCTATAACTTGTTAAGCAAAATTACCAAAAACCTAAACACACTTCCGTCAAAGGAAGGGTCGGCCATTTAAAAGTGAAAGAGAGTCCATACTCTCTTCGTCACCAAAATTAAATCTATCCAAAAGGAGTTCAAATTTTGAAATGAAGATAAAACCCCTGCATAGCGAAAGCTCAAAACTGGAATAGTGTACTTCACCAAATCGTTGTGAAAACAAATCCAGTTAGGGACGGCGTATTTAGTAGGTCTTGCCAGTGGCACGGCAGAGGGAAAATTGGTTCTTTGTTGACATCGAGTACTTGAGTACCTACTTGACAGATGGCGCTGTTGATGTACACCCCCACCTGTATAGCGATCGCTGGCGTATTCCGCCCGTAGGTTTTTTTCTGTCGGGCAGCAGGGATGCAGCTATATGATCATCGGGTAAGTTTAATATTGAAAATGTCCTTTTCAAATCTCATTTTCAAAGGAGTCGTTCGTAGCCCTGTTTATTGTACGAAAAAATAGGGTACTCCTTACTCAAATGAGCATGTTTACCTGTATGTTGGTACGACAAATTAACAGTATTTAATTTAATCGATTCTTTACCTTATTGTTCTTATGTTCTGGCAAGCGGAACATGTTTCCCTAGATGCATTAGTCCTAAGGGCTAGTATTCAGAAAAGGGTATAACATTTTGACTTTAATTAAGTTCGAAAATCAATCATGCTCGACTCAAGATGAAGAAACAGAACAACAAAATGAATTACTTCTGTCATAATACAGTATTTAAAAATGCTGTATAGTAGAAATCTTTTCCTTCACTCTCCCGAAAACTATAGGATACTTATGCATGAAAGGAAGATAAGGGTGAGGTCCTTGCTCAGTAGTATGCATGTTCTTTTTTGTGAGAAAAGACAGGTAGCCAGTGTCTAAACACTTGTATCGTATACTGATACGTATATTCAGAGAAGGAATGTTCTCAGTAAATACTCTCTCACCTTCCGAAATTCACTGGAGAACAAGTAAATATCAAGTTTCTTCCCTTACTAGAAAGGAAATGTGAGCTCTTATCAGAATGAACGTAACTTTCTAGAAGGGCACGTGCAAAGAGTAGAACGTTCCCAATCTAGAGATTGAGCCCCGATAGTAGAGCACACTTGAATGCGAAGAGGTGTGACATCAAGAAACGATGAATGCGTGCTGATTGGGTAAGTACTTGCGATCAGAAGATTGGGAGAGTACTTGTGATCAGAAGACTGGAGAAGTAGGCCTACCAGTGATCAGAAGACTGGGGAGGTATTTGCAATCAGAAGATCGAGTGCCAACTGGTGAGCGCACTTGTGCGCAAATAAATAGGAGCGCATAAGCATGTGATACACTAAGTTAGACACTATAGGATCAATAAATGACAGCACTACATAAAGAAATATAGATGGTGCTCAAGCAGGAGAGCACTCTCGAGAGCAGGTGAGGTGGCGTGAGATCGAGAGCAGGTGAGGTGGCGTGAAATGGCTAGCAGTTTACTATAAGTGGTACAATTGGGAACATGTGAGATGATACACGATTGTGAGTACGCGAGATGATTCAAGATCACTTGCCAGCAAGTGAAATGGTGCGCGATTGAGTTGAGCAGGTAAGAGATGGTGTGCAATTGATGGCGAGCAGGTGAGGTGACGTTTTCGTAGATGTGAAGAATCGCGAGCATGTGGGGTGGCGCTCTAGTAGATGCATGCAATCGCAAACAGGTACTGAGTTATATACAGTACAGTATTTAGGCTTAGATGACCGCAGAAGAAATATGATATTTTAATTATAAAATAAATCTTTGAATATACTTACCCGGTGAATATATAATAGCTGCTGCTCCAGCGGCTCGACAGAAAAACACACAAAAACTCGCGAGCGATCGCTATGAAGGTTGCGGGTGTGCCCACCAGCGCCAACTATCGGCCAGATACCGCATATGCATGTAAACAAGCCTCAATTCTTCTCGTCCCGCTGCGTCTATATTGGGGAGGAAGGGAGGGCCTTTAATTTATATATTCACCGGGTAAGTATATTCAAAAATTTATTTTATAATTAAAATATAATTTTTAAATATTTAACTTAGCCGGTGAATATATAATAGCTGATTCACACCAATGGTGGTGGGTAGAGACCAGAGTTAATTAAGTTTACAGCGTATATGCTTAGAGTTTTTGACAGTTATAACATAACAAAACCCAAATATATAGGTACCTGGTAAGGAAGTTGACTTAGACGATTACTCTGCCTTGTTAGTCTGTCTTCCTCACGAAGCCCAGCGATCCTCTTAGGATGCTGAAAGACTCCCAGGAGCTGAAGTATCAAGGGCTGCAACCCATACAACAGGACCTCATCAAACCCCTAATCTGGGCGCTCTCAAGAAATGACTTTGACCACCCGCCAAATCAACCAGGATGCGAAAGGCTTCTTAGCCTTCCGTACAACCCAAAAAAACAAGATTAAAAACATTTCAAGAGACAGATTAAAAAGGATATTGGAATTAGGGTAATGTAGTGGTAGAACCCTCCCCCACTACTGCACTCGCTGCAACGAATGGACCCAGTGTGTAGCAGTCCTCGTAAAGAGTCTGGACATCTTTTAAGTAAAATGACGCGAATACCGACTTGCTTCTCCAAAAGGTCGCGTCCATAATACTTTGCAGAGATCTATTTTGCTTGAAGGCCACGGAGGTTGCTATAGCTCTTACTTCGTGCGTCTTAACCTTAAGCAAACATCGGTCTTTCTCATTCAAGTGAGAATGAGCCTCTCGTATTAAAAATCTGATAAAATATGACAAAGCATTCTTTGACATAGGCAATGATGGTTTCTTAACTGAGCACCATAATGCCTCAGATCTACCTCGTAAGGACTTAGTACGGGCTAAGTAGAACTTAAGAGCTCTAACAGGACATAGCACTCTTTCCAGTTCGTTGCCTACGATCTCTGATAAGCAAGGAATATCAAAAGATTTAGGCCAAGGACGAGAAGGCAGTTCATTTTTGGCCAGGAAACCAAGTTGAAGTGAACAAGTGGCTTTTTCTGTAGAAAAGCCGATGTTCTTACTGAAGGCATGAAGTTCACTGACCCTTTTAGCCGAAGCCAAGCACACTAGGAAAAGTGCCTTGAGGGTGAGATCCTTCAGGGAGGCTGAATGTAATGGCTCAAACCTGTCTGACATGAGGAACCTTAGGACCACGTCTAAGTTCCATCCAGGAGTTGCCAAACGACGTTCCTTAGAGGTCTCGAAAGACCTAAGGAGATCTTGGAGATCTTTATTGTTGGAAAGATCTAAGCCTCTATGACGAAAGACCGAAGCCAACATGCTCCTGTAGCCCTTAATCGTTGGAGCTGAGAGGGAGCGAACATTTCTCAGATGTAAAAGAAAATCTGCGATTTGGGCTACAGAGGTACTGGACGAGGACACAGATGCTGACTTGCACCAGTCTCGAAAGACTTCCCACTTCGACTGGTATACTCTAATGGTAGAAGCTCTCCTCGCTCTTGCAATCGCACTGGCTGCCTCCTTCGAAAAGCCTCGAGCTCTTGAGAGTCTCTCGATAGTCTGAAGGCAGTCAGACGAAGAGCGGGGAGGCTTTGATGAACATTCTTTACGTGGGGCTGACATAATAGATCTACCCTTAGAGGAAGACTTCTTGGAAAGTCTACCAGCCATCGAAGTACCTCGGTGAACCACTCTCTCGCGGGCCAGAGGGGAGCAACCAACGTCAACCTTGTCCCTTCGTGAGAGGCGAACTTCTGCAGTACAGTGAACCCTCGTTTATCGCGGTAGATAGGTTCCAGACCCGGCCGCGATAGGTGAAAATCCGCGAAGTAGTGACAGCATATTTACCTATTTATTTAACATGTATATTCAGACTTTTAAAACTTTCCCTTGTACGTAGTACAGTACTGTTAACAAACTACCCTTTAATGTACAGAACACTTAATGCATGTACTAACGTACCCTAAACTAAAACAGGCACAAATATTAAGGGCGACTTTATATCATGCGTTTCCTAAACACGCCAAAAAGCACGATAAAAAATGGCAACCAATGTTTTGTTTACGTTTATCTCTGATTATAATGAAGAAACAAACGCATTTACACATCTGTGTATAGGTTAGTTTCTGCATCGATTATATTGATTATTCAGTACAGTATGTTGATTTGGTTATTACTAATGTTTTACTGTACTTATTTTTTCTTAGGACTTCCAAATGAAAAGTTTTTCTTTATGACGCCGCCTGAAACGACGGCGTCATAAAGTACGCTCAGTAAACAAACTAAGGAATTTAACGAGCATGATGAAAGTGATAAATAATGATATTACAGTAAAAGCTTTAATAAAATATGTTATTACAAATATTATTTACCGTATCTATATAAAATCATACATACGTAGCAAAGCAGGAAAACAATCTACGAGAGAGAGAGAGAGAGAGAGAGAGAGAGAGAGAGAGAGAGAGAGAGAGAGAGAGAGAGAGAGAGAGTTGTTTTACATACGTAAATGTAAATTTTAAACAACAAAAAAATAGCTCCATTTCATATAAAATAGATTACAAATATTTTACTTTATCATATTACAGTAGTCTGTATAATACTGTAAAGTTCAGTACAGTATGTTGTTGTTAAAGTCGTGGCGATGAAATTCTCACGAAACAAAAACACGCCATTTGAGTACAACAGCTGATTCTCTCTCTCTCTCTCTCTCTCTCTCTCTCTCTCTCTCTCTCTCTCTCTCTCTCTCTCTCTCTCTCTCTCTCTCTCTCTCTCTCTTCGTGTTATATAATACTTACATTTAGATGAAGAAGCTAAAATTAGTTTTCTTAGTGTCAATTAAATACGAAACGAAATAATTAGGCCGAGTCTACATCCATTTCAATCATAGCTAAAAATACGGCATCCGATTTCATCAGCAAACCACTATTTTTTGGGAAATATCATTTTATTCTAGAAAATTGCCACTCTTTAAATAGTTAATTGCACATGAAGAAAGCGTGTACTTTTGTTTTTAAATTTCGGGTTTGTTTTAAAAATCGAGTATTGTTGACTTCTTTTTTTTTTTACTCTTGGCTGTGATTAGATCAGCTGTCATCTAGCTGCCGCTCTCGAGTGTGTACGAATACACTAACAAAGTATCATTTATACCATTTCTTAACTTATTCAAACCGTCTACAGTATACAGTGGGCTACTTTTCACTACCTCCCATTCCTTACCTCTCTCTATCTCTCTAACAAATGATATCTTTGTTGCTCCTCAAAGTTTCATTTATATTGAAAATCAATCACGATTCAATTTTCCTTACTTTCTCCAATCTCGCACCATCGGTCACTTCGCGGTATTTTCGATAATTCTGGAAAATCCGCGATATGTGTATATACATGGGTTATGAAAAAAATCCGCGAAGTGGTGAATCCGCGATGGTCGAACCGCGAAGTAGCGAGGGTTCACTGTACCTTGTTGACAATCTTGAATGGTGGGAATGCATATAAGTCCAGATGAGACCAATCTAGTAGAAATGCGTCTATGTGTATTGCTTCTGGATCTGGGACTGGAGAGCAATAGATTGGAAGTCTCTTGGTCATCGAGGTGGCAAAGAGGTCTATGGTGGGTTGACCCCAAGTCGCCCAAAGACTCTTGCACACGTCCTTGTGGAGGGTCCATTCCGTGGGAATCACCTGACCCCTCCGACTGAGACAGTCTGCCAAGACGTTCAAGTCGCCCTGGATAAATCTCGTTAACAGGGAGATGCCTCGATTTCTTGACCAAATGAGCAGGTTCCTTGCGATCTCGTACAGCGTGAGGGAGTGTGTGCCTCCTTGCTTGGAGATGTACGCCAAAGCTGTGGTATTGTCGGAGTTGACCTCTACCACTTTGTTTCGAAGGAGACTTTCGAATTTTATCAAGGCCAAGTGGACTGCCAATAGCTCCTTGCCGTTGATGTGCATGCTCTTCTGACTTGAGGTCCACAGACCTGAGCATTCCCGACCGTCCAGGGTCGCACCCCAACCCAAATCCGACGCGTCTGAGAACAACACGTGGTTTGGGTTCTGAACTGCTAGGGATAGTCCCTCTCTCAGACTGATATTGCTGTTCCACCATTTCAGGCATGCCTTTACTGGTTCGGAGACCGGGATTGATACCGTCTCTAACGTCTTGTCCTTGTTCCAGTGAAAGGCTAGATGGAACTGGAGAGGCCGAAGGTGTAGTCTTCCTAGCGAGACAAACTGCTCCAGGGATGATAGAGTTCCTACGAGACTCATCCAATTCCTGACTGAGCACCGTTCTCTCTTCAGCATTAGTTGGACTTTGAGCAGGGCTTGATCTATTCGGGTGGCAGACGGAAAAGCCCGAAAAACTGGACTGCGAATCTCCATCCCTAAATATAGAATAGTTTGGGATGGGATCAGCTGGGACTTTTCTAGGTTGACCAAAAGTCCCAATTCCTTGGTCAGATCCAACGTCCAATGAAGATCCTGCAGACAGCGATGACTGGACGATGCCCTGAGAAGCCAGTCGTCCAAGTACAGGGAGGCTCGGATTCCCGATAAATGGAGGAATTTTGCCACATTCCTCATGAGCCTTGTAAACACGAGAGGAGCAGGACTGAGGCCAAAGCACAGGGCCCGAAACTGGTATACCACATTCCTGAAAACAAACCTCAGAAACGGTTGGGAATCTGGGTGTATAGGAATGTGGAAGTACGCATCTCGTAGGTCGAGAGAGACCATCCAGTCTCCCTTTCTGACCGCTGCTAAGAAGGACTTCGTGGTCTCCATAGTGAACTTTGTTTTCGTAACAAAAACGTTGAGCGCACTGACGTCTAGCACAGGTCTCCAACCTCCTGTCTTCTTTGGGACTAGGAAGAGACGGTTGTAAAACCCCGGTGATTGAAGGTCCAAGACTTTCACCACCGCTCCCTTCTCTAGCAACAGAGACACTTCTTGGTTTAGGGCTTGTCTCTTTGACTCCTCTCGGTACCTGGGAGAGAGGTCTATGGGAGTTGTCACTAGAGGAGGTTTGTGTACAAACGGAATTTTGTACCCCTCTCTGAGCAACCGGACAGACTCTTGGTCTGCGCCCCTCTTCTCCCAGGCCTGCCAGAAGCTCTTCAATCTGGCTCCTACCGCTGTCTGAGGCTGTGGGCAGTCAGACTCTGCCACGTGAGGACTTGGCTCCTCTCTTCTTACCTCTCTTTCCCTCGGCACGAGCGCTTCCCCTGCTGGGAGCTCTGCCACGAAAGGGCGGGATAAATCTGGATGCCGGAGTCTCGATCCTGGGTCTTACAGCAAAGGATGTAGAAGGAGTCCCTTTGCGAGCAGAGGACGCCATCAAGTCATGGGTGTCCTTCTGCACAAGCGAAGAAGCTATATCCTTAACTAATTGTTGCGGAAACAAGGACGTTGATAAGGGAGCAAAGAGCAGTTCTGATCTTTGACAGGGAGTAACTCCTGGCGAAAGAAAAGAGCAAAGGGAATCTCGCTTCTTTAAGACTCCCGACGTAAAAGTGGAGGCAAGCTCATTGGAACCATCGCGGATGGCTTTATCCATACATGACATGATAAGTAAGGAAACATCTCTGTCAGCAGACGAGATTTTCCTACTTAAAGCTCCTAATGACCAGTCAAGGAAGTTGAATACTTTAAAGGCCCTGTATACGCCTTTAAGCAGATGGTCAAGGTCCGAGGAGGACCAACTAATCTTCGAGCGTCTCATGGCTAGGCGGCGGGGAGAGTCTACGAGGCTTGAGAAGTCACCCTGGGCAGAGGCAGGGACTCCCAAGCCGAGAACTTCTCCCGTGGCATACCAGACGCTCAATCTAGACGAGAGCTTTGAAGGAGGGAAGGCAAAGGCCGTCTTCCCCAAACTCCTCCTGGTATCCAACCAGTCGCCTAAAAGTCGTAAAGCCCTCTTGGAAGAGCGAGAAAGCACTAGCTTAGTAAAGGCTGGCATGTTAGCAGGTAAGCCTAGAGCAAACTCAGACGGTGGCGAACGAGGAGCAACGGTAACAAAGTGATCGGGAAAAAGCTCCTTGAAAATTAACATGACTTTCTTAAAGTCCATCGAAGGAGGAACCGTCCTAAGTTCGTCTATATCTGAAGGATGATCATCATGATGAGGATCAGCAACGTCCTCATCTGAAGGATCTTCGTCCGACAACTGCTGAGTAACAAGCAAAGGGGTTGGCAATGCTTGACACGCAGAGTCCACACGCACTGGTGCATCAGTAGCAGTCCAGGACGCTACGTCATGTAACTGCTTAACAGCCTGACTGTCAACAACAACAGGAGCGGGAGGACGCTCGACGTCAACTCGAGACTGCCTTGACTGCCTAGACTGAGCAGTCAAAACAACTCTTGACTGCGGTGTTTGACGCTCAGCGTCAAAACAAGTCAACTCCGCTGGTTGGCGAACGTCCTGAACGTCAACAAGAGCATTAGGAAGCGGCTGAACGTCCATATGCGGCTGAAAGTCAACACGGGACTGCATCGAGTGAGGCTCTACGAAGCGTGACTGACGTGACTTAGTAACGCCAACGTCAACAGGACGAGCAAAGGCTCGTTTTGGCGGCTGAAGGCCAGGATCTCGATTAGCTAAGCGGCGAGGATCATCGTGAACCTTTTCAGCAGAATAGTCTTCCATAAGGGAGGCGAGCTTGATCTGCATGTCTTGCAGTACAACCCATTTAGGATCAACGGGAATGGGTGCGGTAAAAGACGAGGGTAACGCCTGAGACTGCAAAACCTTGCCTACACCAAGACTCTCGGAGCCTGTGTAACGTTTCTGCTTAGGCGGCGAGCAGTCTTCCGATGACTGCAAAGGGTCAGAGCTGTCCCAATGGCTACAACCAGGACGCTGGACCTGTCCTGAAGGGACCGACTTTCGCTTCAAGGGCCTTGAAACCTTGCTCCACGGTTTCTTATGCGAAAAGCCTTCGGATGACGAGGAGAAAATGGTCTCTCTCGTCTTATGGTAGGGGCGGTCTTGATGAGACACGCCAGTTACCATAGAGGGAACGTCTGTTCGCTGATCAAGGCCTCTCGAACCCATAAGTCGTACGACATTACTTCTCCCCTGGGCTTGGGAGCTTGCAAGAGGTCCCGGACTAGGCGAACGACAGGCACGAACAGACGAACCCTCGGTCGCAACACTGAAAACACTTTGCGCACTAATCACTTTCCCACGATTTTCCGCTGTGGCACTCTGACACTTTAGCTCTTTAACGTCAGCCATGAGTTGATTACGATCTGTAGATAACGACTCAACTCTTTCGCCCAAAGCATGAATGGCACGTAACATATCCCGCATTGATGGTTCCTGAGTGCTAGTAGAGGGTTCAGGCACAACTACTACAGGGGAAGGATTAGGTTCAGGGGCATGGGGAGAGGTTAAATCTACCGATCTAGAGGAACTTCTCCTCACCCTATCTCTCTCTAGCTTACGAGAATACTTGTCATATTCGAGCCAATCGAATTCCGAAAGGCCCACGCACTCCTCACACCGATCTCCTAATTGACAGGTTTTACCCCGACAATTAGAACACACAGTATGTGGGTCGAGAGAGGCCTTTGGAAGACGCCTATTGCAATCCCTAGCATTACACTTACGAAATCTAGGAATTTGAGAAGGGTCAGCCATTTTGAAAAAGTCAAAGAAAGTCCAAAAAACAATCCAAAGTCATCAACAACTAAATCTGTCCAAACAAGAGTTCAAGAGTTTAAGTTGAGGATAAAACACCTGCACTGCGAAAGCTCAAACCAAAATGAAGTACTTCACCAAGTCTGTTGAAAAACTCCAGGTTATACAGCGAGTAAGGGTACGTCTTGTCGTTCAGACCGACAGAGAAGAATTGAGGCTTGTTTATATGCATATGCGGTATCTGGCCGATAGTTGGCGCTGGTGGGCACACCCGCAACCTTCATTGCGATCGCTCGCGAGTTTTTGTGTGTTTTTCTGTCGAGCCGCTGGAGCAGCAGCTATTATATATTCACCGGCTAAGTTAAATATTTAAAATGTCATGGTAAATTTATAGAATAGTACAATAAACTGTTTAGAGAAAATAAGACTATAACTTGGTGTATTTTATGATATTTTGACCATTTCTGAAAATGATATCTGGCAGACATCCAAATTCTTTCAACTATGTTGGGTCGACAACCATACCTGAAAAGCTATGGGTATGTGCTAGGTATCATCTATTAAGTTTGAAACACCATAAAATACACTATGTAGCAGTCTTGTTTTCAGTTATTTATATTATTTATTACTCATATTTATATTATTTATATAAACTAGTTTAAACCTTCTTGTTTCCACCAGTCATCATCATCAAAAACCAGTCATCGTGATAAAAAAGTTTCCTTACTCAAAACCTAGTTAGTAGGCCTAATATAAATGTAACACAATAAAAACGCTTGAACTTAAGTTTGCCAGGACTTTCAGATACAGTATTCCTTACATAAATGATAATATATTTCCCTGTACAGTTTGTTGGTATGCCAAATTAATAATTTATTGCTAATCTTGTTCCACCGTAGCTCATTTCACCTGCGAGTTAACATTATCTCATTGTTCCTAGTTTCTGGCAAGAAAAACCTGTTTCCCTACATGTGTTAGCCACATGGTCAAGTATTTGGAATAGTTTATAATCTTCAGACTTTAATTTAATTTGAACAGATATAGGCCTACTGTAGGACAGTAGGCCTATACTATATTGCAAAATCAATCTGGCTCTACTTAAGAAGATGAAACAGAATAAAAAAATGAATTACTTACTGTATATCATAATCATGTACTTAAAAATATTGTATAATTGACTGAATAAAACTAGTACAGTAGGCCTATTATACAAAATTAACAAAGGGATGAGTTGTAACTTTACATTCTGGCATCAGTTTGAACATTGGATGTGGCTTCCATTCCCTATTGTCCGACTAAATATATCAAACACACTATTATTATTACTTTGTAAGCTATAACCCTAGTTGGAAAAGCAGGGTGTTGTAAACCCAAGGGCTCCAACAGGGAAAATAGCCCAGTGAGGAAAGGAAATAAGGAGATAAATTGAAGTAATGAATAAGTCAAATAAAATATTTTTAAAACAGTAACAATATGAAAATAAATCTTTCATACATAAAGTATAAAATTTTAAAAAATAAGAGGAAAATAAATACAATAGAACAGAGTGCCCAAATGTACCGTCAAGCAAGAGAACTCTACTCCAAGACAGTGGAGGGCCCTAACCTATCACCATTAACATGCTACATAAAATTATGGCTTTAATTACATTGAATATCCCAATATCAAAAACAAATAATCAAGAGGTTTAGAATAAAAAATGTTGGGCCATTTATTCTGATGACAACAGAAACTATGATTGAAGCATCACTAATTATTCTCTGAACTGTCTGGAGGGAGTAAGGATCCGTGGCAGGTGTCGAGATGATTATAGGACAAAAACGGGTATTTTCTTTTATCAAAATCTCTAACGTAGATAATAGTGGTTTCCAACAGTAGTATATGGGATTCAAAATAGTGTATTTGCAAAGATCTATTCAAATATCCAAGTTCCAATGGCCTAACTACTATTGTACTGTTCTATAATAAAACTGAAAATGTTGTGCAAGCTTTACGCTTAAATGATTTAACAAAAGCTAGCATAAAGATCAGCATCAGGTTATATATCTATGGCATAATGACTTATGACTCAGCACTGGGGTCAGGGAGTCCATTCAGCACAGATATGAAACCCGATTCTTTTGGGCTACAAAGTCCATTCAGCGTCAATATGAAACTTTTATGATCACTTCGCACGAATAGAGTGATGCTGTGTGGATTAGGAATCAATGCAGATCAATGTGGTTGCTCAAACACTGCCCAATTGGAAGAATTTATGAGCAGCTATGGTATACTAGCCGCGTGCACAGCTAACCCCTGCGGTTAGAGTGTAGCAGCTTATAGAAAATACGAGGTCGTTCCGGGAAAAGTCTCGTGTGAAGACATGCCACCTAATATTTCTGTACGGAAAACCTCAAATCGTGTGAAGTGAGCCTTTCTCTAAGAATAAATTGAAAGAGTAACAGAAAGATAGAAGAAATGATGAAGGAACAACGATAAAGTAGGACTCTTAATAATTGGTATGGTTAAGTACCATAGGGACGCTGCCCAGTCTCTCTCACGCTAGTGATGTCTATAGTTAATTAGATGGGTGAGGGTCACAGACACCACTATGCTACATCCTATTCAGGTGTTATGTTAAAAAAAGGCGATATAGCTGGATACAAAAGACCTCAATCTGGTTTTGACTCCAAATCCAAAGTTGAATAAGGTCAAGTTACTACCTACAACAAACGGCAAAGTTGTACCGTATTACAGATTTTCATTTCGAACAGAAAATATATGTTTTCCTGTAGGAAATGTCGTGCTTAAGGGGATCGGCCGCCTAAAATACTGAAAAAATATGAAACATATTCGATTTGCTGAAAAAAATTCTATGGCTTCGTAGAGCATTCAAGAATGTGTGCACGAAGTATTATGCTAAAATTTGCCTTACTTTTCTAGTTATGGCCCGAAATGTAACAATAACTTTATACACAGAAAACACCAGTAGCGCAAATTATTTAGTCTGGTATAGTTTTTGTGATATATGTTACAAAAACTTCCTTTGAAATGAAATTTATAATGTCAATAATATCCTAATTGGCACCTTTCTGGTTATAACTAGACAAGACAAAACACCCATCATGAGTCATGAGGCTCAGTTGCCTATAAATCTTCACGTAATAAGGTTGCATTTTTTCATGCTCGCTAGCCTTGACTGAACTCTCTTTTTTTCTGCGGGGTTTTTAGTTTTTCACCATGCCTAAAAGGCGCAAGAGTTCACTTCATGCTTTTAGAATGCGGAAACACCAATTTGATATAGCCATCGAAGAAGTAGAACAGAGAATTCAAGAAACTAATGCCATAGAGGGGAATGAAGCGACAACGAGAGAGAGAGAGAGGGGCCGCGCAGCAAATGGCGCACGCTAACATCACTGCTGGCCAGAGACCAACCACATCCACCCCTAATCGTCTCTCTATTCGTTCATCACTGCTAAAGGGCAAAGATATTTTAGAAGAAGAATGCAGTGGATCGGAGGCTGATATTATCAACGATAGTGAAAATAAAATGATAAGTGAAGCAAGACTTGAAAAATTACTTGAATCACAAATACCGAATTGTAGATGCAAAGTAATTCCGAGGATCCATTTGGCAAGGGATGGATTTGAGACACTAATAAAAAAGATATGTCCTAAATGCAGAGGGAAAATTATTTCAGAACCTGCAAAATGCCCACCGATTTCTACAGAAGGAAGGAAGGCTCCAATTTACAAAACCAAATTTATAATAATATGTCTTAGGCACAAAGATAATCAATTGATTAATATTTCTATTCATAATACTTTTGCATTAAAGCAATAGACATTAAAAATAAGATTTGAAATACAGTTAATACTAAAAAAAAAAACATAAAATTAATGGTAACACAGTCTTTTACTTTTTTTTTATGTACCTAAAACTTTGAAGGCCCGTTTCTCAAAACATAAGTTTTTCACCTTCAAAATGTATCTCCTCCCTTAGTATTGGACCAATCTTAATGTAATTTCATATATAATATGGGGAAGCATGGTAGATTAAAAAAAAGCTGGGGATTTTTAATATTTTGAGTTTGTGATTTTTGACAAATTTTTTCCTGTAATTTTTCCGGGAAAATTTCATAAAAAAAAAAAAATTCATATCTTGAAAAATAATTGAAAAATAAAAAATCCCCGGCTTTAAATCGAAGGTCCATATGTGTTTTATACATGGTTCAAATCTCATTCCTTAAAACCAAAAATCAAAGGAGGAGATGCATTTTGAAAATGGCCATTTTTGGCCGAAAAAAGCTCTGGCGTCACAAAACCTAAAACCACTGAACAAAAAAAAATTCCCCAAAAGTTCCACACAATATCCTTTAACAAACCCCCTATATATCAACAACCTGTCGTTAAAAAAGTCGGAAACCGGCAGATCCCCTTAAACCGAATTTGACCTTCATTTCAACCGCAAACAAACAGAACAACCAGTTCGACTAACTTCAAGTAGCCGAACTAGTTGCTGTTGTTGCGGATGAAATGAAGGTGAAAACCGGTTAAATCACGTTATTTTTTACAGGAAAACATATTTTCTGTTAATATGTTAAAATATAATGGCTCCTGTTCAAATTCCGTCCTCACTTCATTCATCAAGAACGTATGTACTGCACATCATAACATTAGCAATGTTACGCTGACATTGCTAACGTTAGCAATGCTACGCTAATATTAGCATGTGTGTTTCAAAGCATTTTTCCATATACCCTTTACATAATATATAAAAGGGTACAAAAGGGTACAGAACCTAACAAACCCACCTAACCTAACCTAGTAGTTCCCAGGTCACAGCCCCTAGCTGGGGGCCAGCCCCCGCACCCCCTTCCCAGGTCACAACCCCTAGCCGGGCGCAAGCCCCGAACCCCCTTCCCAGGTCCCAAACTTGTACTAGCAAGCAGTAATGTTGAGCTGCGCACGCTAAAAACATTTAAATTAAAGAAATTAATGACTTACTTTCATGACCCAGACGACGAAACGTGTGGGTCACCGGGGTGTTGAGACTGTGACGTCTTAACTTCTATGAACGGCACTTGGGACACTTTAAACGTTGGGGTATTACATGATGGGATTTAAGAATATTATCAACATTGGTTGACATATCAAAAAAGGGATTTTGACGAAGGAAAAATCTATTTCTGGGCGAGGAACCTGTGTCGCCCAGCGAAATGCTCCTTAAAGCTACATTTCAAAGGTATAAATACTGCTAAATACACCAGAGAAAAAAGTTGCATGGAATGCCAGGAAAATATCCAGCTCGCTCACCCCTAAAGGGTGTCGGTATTAAAACTGGGGCGAGTGATACCACTACCAGAGGTCCCTTTCCAATTAGACTTCTTCCTCCTTAAAATCCCCCGTTACTACGAGGTGTCGTTCATTACAGATACCCCCACCCCCCCGCACCACCACCACTACATATCCTTCTCCCATCATTCCTTGTTAGCACCCGTGAACGTTCAGACGTGTTTTTCGTAGCTCTGTGTTATTTTGTGTTTTTGGTGTCATGCTTTTAAGTATTTCTATAACTTCCATCGCATAATACGAAAAAAAAACTCACTTGACATAACAAAGACCCGACTAGCACAAAGGTTTCCACGGAAAAGGATTTGTTGGAAGGGGTATGAAGAGACCACTTGAAGAGATAAAGGAAGGGGATAGGGAAATATTAACCCTGTGCACACATTCCATACGTAGAGGTTTGCGATTGGTTATCGGAAAAACAACAGAGTCTAGAGAGTAAACATGAATGAACTAGAAAGGGAAACTTGTCCAGAGCAAGTATTTATGTGAAATCGGGGCGTGACAAGGTAATAACAAATGTATAGAAGTAATATAGCAAGATAAAACGGAGTGTATGATAAATAATATTTAATGGGAATATAAAATGAGATGATTTTATAACGTATCGGATCATAAAACGAGTAATACTGGGGTCAAACGTAATATGTATATGAGGGTATTACATAAAAGGAATGATATAGTTGTACTGGATCAAGTCATATACTTGAATAAAGCGGGTGAAGTCGAATAGTTAAATTTGACGGGCAGAGAAGAAGAAATCCTATTGGTAGAGGAGGAGTCTTTGCACAGGGGTGGAGGAGGAGTCTTTGCGCAGGGGGGGGGGGGGAAGTTTATGCGCAGAAGGTCAAAACCTGCTATGTATATACGAACGAACGAGAGACTACAACCAACCAGTAGAATGACAAAAAAAAAGTGAAAAACACTTCTAATGTTAGCATGTTACGCTAACATTGCCAATGTTAGATTGCGCAGCTCAATACTGTATTACCGTATTTTTCATCGGTTTATTATACATCTAAGAAGGTAATGTATAGAGAAGAAAGGGCTTTTTTACCATTTTATACCGTTTACCCACTATGTTTTCCCCACCCAAAAACCCGAGTTCCCACTGGGGGTCCCCCATTATCGTTGGATATATTTATCTGTATATTTCTTAAACTATTCATTTACGACGGGAACGAGATTCATTTTCGAAGAGAGCGGAATTTTTTCTATAGAAAAAATTAGTTTTTTCCCTAGGTTACATTGCCCTGTAGTACAGTAAAATAATACCGCTTTTTCTAGCCCACTGCAGGACTATGGCCTCAGATGCGTTGGTCATGTCTGGGGTTTGTCCATTTTCATCACCACGCTGGCCACTGCAGATTAGTGATGGTAGGAGACTGGTATGATCACTCACAACAAACCAACTTAGTATGGGTGGCCATAAATAGTAGTTATACAAGTTGAAATAGGCCTATGGTTTTCCCTCACGGTGTAAATAAACCATGGAATGGTCTACGGTAGACTGAAAATTGTATATTTTTATATTAGGTACAACTTATTTTACTAGGCCTACACTTCTCCACTGACCAAGTCTACATCGGTTTAACAAATTTCTTACCTCATACAATACGTTTTGACACAGGATTATAAGATTCTAGGTAAACTATAGTTCTAGAAGGATTATATTCGTATACATGTTAATCCTGAAGTGTTTGATACGTTTTAAAACCATACTTACGAAAGAAATAAACACATTCAGAAGAAAAGTGACGTCTGCAGAGTGTAGTCTGCAACTCAATGTCAACAAAACCAAATGGGAGTCTATGCTTGATATGTGCATAATTCTTTTATATAAAATAGTATAAAACAATTATAGGTAATTTTGTATATTATTACATCTAGTGACTACGCACAAGAAATATATGATTTCCTATAGCAAATAACGAGATTTAACAGGTTTTGATATCCATTTCAATCGCAAACAAACAGATCAACCAATTCGGTTAGTTATAAGTTGACGAATTGGTTGTGATGATATTACGATGAAATGAATGAGAAAACCAGTTAAACCACGATATCTACTATAAGAAATCATATATTTCCTGTACGAAATCACACAATGAAATACAATACAAATGAACCATATAAATATTAACACATATACTGAGTTAAAATATATAAACAACAGATGACGGGGACGATAACATAAGCAACGTTACCAATGATTGACAGGACTACCAACGATGCCGAATGGTACACAGTGTTACCAACGGCACGATGTCATTACTAGAGGTAGAAATAAATTTTTCCATACGTAAACTAAATAATACTACCATAAAAATATTACACAATAAATAAAGAGTACCAAAAGGCCACAGAACCTAACAAACCCACCTAACCTTGCCTAGAAGTACCCCGGTCACAAAACATATATAATAAGAATGAGGGAATGACTTACCTTGATACACAGTACTACCAACGGAGACGAATGGTACACAGAACTACCAACGACACGATGTCATTACTAGAGCTAGAACTGCTAAATATCTCCTCAGATATATTCAATAATTTCTCCATATAACTGGTACGAAATATATAAAAAGTACAGAAAGGCCACAGAACCTAACAAACCCACCTAACCTTGCCTAGAAGTACCCCGGTCACAAAACACGAATAATGACTATTGAGGAATGACTTACTTTTATGAAGGAAACGTCGAAACTTGGTGGACTCGGAAGGAAGAGGATGACGGATTAACTTCTATGACTGGGATGTGGATGGTTGGGGGTCATCGGGGTCTTGAGGGTAGGGGGGGTCGATTGGCTGATGTTGTAAAGGAGGGTAGAGGCGACTGGCAGTAATGAAAAAGTGGTGCAGCAACGAATGACGGGGATAGTAGTGGGTGAAAAAGAACCTGGAAAAATATTGCTTGAAATGTCCAGGTATGATTCCAGGCCTCTGAACCCACTCCTTCACTTCTCTCCAGAGACGTTCTATATTTTGAGTATGGATGGTTGGGTCTAGGGGGTCAACGAAATTCTCCGAATGATTAATCGACTTATGAACGTAACCAATTTCCGATAAAGAGTTGTATGCAGCCCACTTATCACTGATAATAATACTACCACGTTTAATATACTTCTGGATGAGGGGAATTAGAGTAGCAGCATCTCGTTTAGTAGAAAGGGGGGGAACTAAAGGGATAATGAAAAATTTCTTGGTCACACGTTCAATACCCCCAAAGACCCATATGGCACTTAACGGTCTACCACGGTTGTATTTACATTTACCAAAATGAGTTTCGTCTATTTCAACAGTAACTCCATCACCACCAATCGCCTCTTGGTTATCGAAGAAGTATTCGGTAACCTCCGAACAGAAACTTCTCCAATCCACACTAGTCTTTGAAGATATGTCTATACCTTCCATGAGGGTCTCATGGTCCGAATGTTTATGCAAAAACTGGTTCGCACATAATATTATCTTCCATGGGGGTAGCCGACTTTGGTCCAAAAAAGTACCTTTATAGGCCGAAACAGTATACCCACAACGACGTTTCTTCTTAGTTTTACGGATGGTGGTTACAGTAGAGCAATAAAACCCGTGAATGTCTGCCCTATAAGATAAAAGCGAATGACACTTGGGGCAGTTTAAACTTTGAGGGATAACATTGTGAGATTTAAGAAAATGATCAACATAACCTGAATTATCACCAAAATCACCATGGAATTGAGCAACTGCTTTTAGATACGGAATGCTGCAACCGGTACAAGTTTCTATATGTTCCATCTCAAAATACGGGAAAAAAAACGCACTAGTAACGAAGGACGAGTAACTAGGTCAAAGGTTAAAACGGGAAAGGCAGGGGAACAATGGGTCGGAAACCAGCGCATACAGAGATAAAGGAATGGGGGGGTAGGGAGATATCTCAATAGGCCTAGAGAGATGATTGGTTAAGGGAAAAACAACGAAGAAAAGAGAAAACATGTATGAACTAAATAGGAACGATTTCCATTTGTATTTGGCATGTAAACAATGTACAAACGAGCTACAAGCGAGGGGTGTGCTCTACAACGTTCACAGTGTCACACACAGGTGACGTTCATAAGTCATGGTTCTCTATCTCCTCCCAAGTCTTGATCGGCTAGGAAGAGACTGATTAAGATTGAACAGTAATTAACTGGGTCATTGAGTTTAAAATGGAAAATCTTCACTGAACAGCCTGATAGTTCTGTAAATTATACTGATAAATGAATGTAATGAGGATGGTAATATGACATCTAGTCTAATAACAGGTTGATCAAACATTCTTCAAACTAGTCAAGTTACACAAAGCAATAATTACACTGATGAAAGTAATGCAATGTCTGATATAATATCAGGTCGATCGAGCATTCTACGACATTGGATATAGACATGTTAATCATGAGATGAAAAATCATAGTCTTCATGCCATTTGGGCGTTTTGACAGTCCTGGATGGCCGGCCCACGGCGAGACCAATTGGTGGGATGGGATTTGCTAGTTGGGGCGGAGCGGCTGGCGTTGAAGGTCTGACACGACTTGGTGTTGCTGGTGGGGGCAGTGGAGTTTGGTCGTTCGGCGTTGTGTGTATAAGCTGGCGAGTGTGTTTGGCCGGCTTTACAGGCGTGAGTGGGGGAGGTTGATCGACTGATGTTGGGTAATGTCGGTTAGCCAGCAGTTGTGGTTGGTCAGCAGGCGGATCCGGCGGTGTTGATACGTGTTGGTTAGTCTCCTTCGGCTTGGTCGGGGCCGCGCTTGCGGGTGGTTGAAGGGGTATGCCACCATAGGTTATATTTTGCGGCTCTGTCGGGGTCGTAACTGGTATGAACTTTCTCAGGAATTTCCGATTGCGCAGCGATACTCGGCCCGAGCCATCAACCTTTACCACATACTGGTCGTACTGCCTTACCTCGACGACTGTCCCGGTCCTGTCCCATTTGGTGGGATGTGGGCCAGTTTGATTCTGGATGCGAACATGGTCACCAACCCGTAGGGGTGGCAGACGGCGAGTGTGTTGTGACCAAGTGTCCATCATGCGGACATGGCGCTTGCGTAGGGCTTCTTCCCTGGATGTCAGGGTTTCGCGCCATGTGGTGTGGGGGTTGTACTTCCCAGGAAGGATAGGAATGAGATCGCGGATCGGGTGACCGAAGACGCACATGGCTGGGGAGATTCTTGTGACTGGGTCTGGAGTGTTCCTGTACTGGAGGACTGCTTTCTGAACGGCATCTGTGTCTAGGTCTCCATTTGTCCCCGTGTTGTTAGTAATCAGGCGCTTCATCGTTTTCACTCCGATTTCCGCTCGGCAATTGCTGTGTGGAAATGCTACTGATGACAGTCGGTGGTGGACACCCCAGTCTCTCAAGAACCCACGTGTTTCGGTTGCCGTGAATTCTGGCCCACCATCGCTGGCAAGTTCCTCAGGAATTCCGTACGTGACGAATGCACGGCGCAGGTTGTCAATTAGTCCTTTGGCACCACTGGTAGACTTTGATATAAGTGGCCAGTTCGAGTATCGGTCCACAATTACCAGGTAGTGGGCGCCCTTGTGAGTGAAGTAGTCGGCACACATTGACTGGAATGGGTAAACAGGCAAGACGGGTGGGGTAGGGGGGGCAGATGGTTGGGAGGGGGCCATGCGGTGGCAATCCTCACAGTTATCTCTAGTCGCCTGTATGTCTGCGGTAATGCCCGGCCAGTACACTGATGCCTCTGCACGAGCAGTCATCATGGAAACACCCTGATGTGCCGAATGTAATGCGGATAGGACACCCTGGCGCAAGCACGTCGGGATGATAACACGATCCTTGAACAATGCGACACCGTCGAAGGTGATGAGCTCGTTCCGTAGGTGGTAGTACGCACGGAGGTGTTGTGGCATGTCATCTTTTGATGTCGGGAACCCATGTTCGATGAGCTCTGTGAGCGCGTGAAGGGCGGGATCGCTTGCTGTAGATTCCCGTACACGGTCCCAGGTGACCGCTGGAAGGGAATCTAGGGCTGTGAGGTATGCGGGCTCTTCAATCGTGCATGTGTCACAGTCCCTCATGCGTATGCCGGCAAGGATATCGTGGTGGACCGACGGTATGGAGTGGTCGCAGACTGATGCATTGTCGTCAGGGAGATAAAGTTTTTCTGGGTTGGTGTTGCCTCTCGGATGACGTGAAATGGCATCAGCTGCTTTGTTGCGCATCCCTGGCACGTATACGATGCGGAAGCGGTAGCGCAGTGTCTTCTCCTTTAGGTTGCGCAGTCGGGGATTCGGGATGTCATCCAGGGATCGGTTCCCCAACACCTTCAATAGTGGCTTGTGATCTACCGCAATGACCAGGTTTGAGCAGCCGAGGACAAAGTAGCGTGATTTGTCAAGGGCATCGGCTACCGCCAAGGCTTCCCCCTCTATCGCAGCATACCTGGATTCGGCTGGGTGCGTGAAACGACTCCCGACTAGGGTCACCTTCCAACCTTCGCGGCAGCAGAATGGCTTGTCTGTTGGGCATTGGCAATGTTTTTGGAATAGCCAGAACCCGATGCCTTCTTTAGACCAATCGGTCGCAAGGCATGTCGGCTTGGTTTTGTCGAAGATGCGCACCCCGTTGGTAATTTCATCTACAATGGCCTCTTTGGATGCTTGGAATGCGCTTTCAAGATCGTCGGTCCACGTAAATGCCTTGTCGGGTTTCAGTAGCTCGCGGAATGGGAGCATGCGCTCAGCCATACTGAAAGCATAAGACACTTGGTTTACTAGGCCAAACCACGATCGAGCGTCTGTTATGTTCTTCGGGCGTGGGAAGTCTGATATTGCCTGCAGGTATTTCGCACAAGGGCGCACACTGTCCATTGAGATGGTGAAGCCGGCGAATTCTACCTCGCGACAGCCAAACAAAAATTTGTCGGGATTGAGGGTGATGCCGTTTCTCCCGCAGACGTCGAGCCAAGTGACTGCCTGGTAGAAGCTTTCCTCAATAGTGTCGGCCCACAGTAATGTGTCATCAACGCATTTCGTCATGTCACGGACGTCGGATACTATCTCATCATATCGCCTTGAGTAGCCATCGCCTGACGCGGCATAGCCTTGTGGGGCGACACAGTATCGATACCTGCCCCAGGGTGTGATAAAGGTGGTCATGTGGCGGTCCTCCTTGTGCAGTGGTACACTGTGGTATCCATTCCAGGCATCGAACACTGTTTTTAGTTTCCCCGGTGGGACACAACGGGCCTGATGAAAGGGCGATTGGGTGTGGTGTGTTTCACGAGTGGCATGAGCATTGAGAGCCTGAAGGTCTACCGTCCTTCTAGGCTTCCCCGTCTTCTTGGCGCAGACTACCATTCTGTGGCACCATGTCACCGGCTCTCCTACGGGCACTGGCTCGATAACTCCCATTTTGACGTCTTGGTCCAGACCTGCCTTCACGGTTTCTTGCCAGTGTAACGCTACTGGAATGGGGGTGTGGTGGGCAACGGGCTTAGCATCTGAGTCAACCATCAAGCGCATCGGTGGGCCCGCCATCATGGGGAGGGGCTGGTGGACGCACGTGTTGAATGTGCTGGAGGCATAAAGTTCCTTCAGGTATTGTTGAATGGCCTCCCTGTTACCTTCTGTGGCCGGCACGGGGATAGACGTAGGTTTAGGTGGGGGCGCCGTGCGCCGAGGACAATTGCATTGAGATGTCACGCCATTGTCACATGTATCATTTTGCGGTGTACAATTGTCTGTGGTTGCCGCACTGCACGACATCTCACCCAATGTGGGGAAATCTTTGGAGATTATGCCAAGATCGACGCAGGCGCTGCGTGACAAGAACACCCTGTCGGTCGAATCCGTGACATACACTATTTGCCGAGATTCGGTTTGCGGATCTCCGGCGTGTGTTCCGCAGAATCGGATGATGGCTGCCCCTAAGATACGGATATCTTGTTTATTCGCAGCCTTCATTCTCATCGAGACCGGGAGCAGGTCCGCGGTCGTCAGGCCCATCTGCTCGATAACGTTAACCCCGACCAGACAACTCTGGCAACCGGTGTCGGCCATGGCAGGGAGTGTTGCAGGTCTTGTGCGCTTGACTGGTCTGAATCCCAGGGCGAGGTAATCCCCTGCATGGATGCTGAGTCGGAGGTTTATGAATGGCTGCGGTTGGGAGTTCCGCCTAAGCCATCTGTCGCACATGTTGTCATACAGGTGGTGATCTAGTGCTAGCAACTGTTCACCGTCGATCGTTCGGATATCTGACATGGCACACAACTCTACGAATGCTGCCGTCTGTTCATCGCATGCGTCTGTGTTGGCAGATTCAGCCGCCAATTTACTCCGGCACATTCGCTCTATGTGGTTATCGCGATTACATTTGCGGCACTTTCTACTGTAAGCCGGGCACTCAGTCTTCCTGATTCGCCAGGGCGCATTCTTGCCATGGCCCTTCTCACCACAGTACCCGCGAACAGCTTGTCTGCCACCGTCACTTGCATCCGTCTGACGTGCATCACCCCTGTTTACCGCGTTTTGGCGCTTGATGCGGCGATAGGAGCTGGTGACAGCCTCCGCGCCATGACTGTGGGTGTCCAGCAATCGGGACGCGGACTGCTTACCAGACTCTTTCGCTTCGATGAACCTGATCGTTTCCTCCAGCGACATCTCCTGCCGCTGGTCGCTAAGTAGATCCAGCTGGATGTCCTGGTCAGCGATACCTCGTGCAAGCACATCTTTGATCACGTCGTCCGCAAAGTTTACGTTTAGTCCACATATGCACTTCCTGACGTATTTGCACGTGTTTGCTTGGGCCTTCACGCGGGCGTGAAATGCCCGTATCGGTTCCTCGCGGCCCTGTCGCATGTTTGAGAGAGCCGCCCGCGCCACCATTGCGTTCTCCCCGCGCACCGCGAGGGCTTTTATCGCACTAAGCACCGCATCCTCCGATTCGCCTACCAGGCTCCTCCCCGCGGCGCTGGTGATGTCCTTGCGTAGGCTCTCCTCACAACATTCAAGGAGCTGTACCACAACATCATCCCCTTGGAGCCCGGTTCCCTTGCGGTATTCGCCCCAACGAGTTAGGAAATAGTCCCACTCCCCACTTGTGCCGGCCGCTGATATCGTTGGGCGCTTAAGTTTTTCAACCTTGGTGCTTGGCGGGTGGTACTGAGCTACTGGGCCCTGGGCATGAGTCGTTGTGTGTGCGTTCAGGAGCGCTGCGGTAATGATGGGCTCTGTGGATGCCTCTGTTCGATAGGTGCATCCAGGCACTGGGCAACCAATGCTTTGTGCGGCCATTTTGCTGCTTATCACTGTGAATTACCTACTAGGGGATTACTGACAGAGTGAATCACTTTAATCACTGTAAACCATTTGGATACTACTGACCTTTTAGAGTCCTTTTTGCCGTATTCACGTTCTCCACAGGTTTGCGGGTTTGTTCATATCGTGGTGTAGGGACACACAATCAGGTAGATCTAGTAACAGACTTAACCTTAATACACAGCAACACTGTTCTTGACAATTCCCGGTTGCATTAGATTCAAGTCCATTCACTTTTGTTATGGCCACGTTTAGTTTACCCTTGGCTGGCACTAGTCACCACATTATCACTGAGCTCGTTGCATCACTTGCAATAATGTCTTTTAACAATGACTTCTCCCTCGGATCGTTTGTACATAAATAGGAACGATTTCCATTTGTATTTGGCATGTAAACAATGTACAAACGAGCTACAAGCGAGGGGTGTGCTCTACAACGTTCACAGTGTCACACACAGGTGACGTTCATAAGTCATGGTTCTCTATGAACTAAATACGGAAACAAGACGAAAGAAAAGATTTATAAGACAGAGAGAAAAGGAACTAACCAACAAAAATAATTACAAACAATATAGGAAGATAAAATGGAATGAACGTTAAATAATAGTGAATGGGAATATAAAATGAGGAGATCATACCGAGAATTAACAGGATAAAAAAACTAGCCCAGGGAAAGAATTTATGTGAAACCGGGAAGGGATAAAGAAATAACCCAACAAATAAAACCAATATAGGAAGGTAAAATGGAATAATATTGAATGGGAATAAAAAATGAAAAAATAACACTAATAAAAAGAGTAAAAGGGGGAGAGGAAACTCCTGCGCAGGGGGCGGGGGGATATATGCGCAGATCGGAAACTGATGAAACGAACGTATGTACAAATGGGAAAGGAATTAACAAAACACATAAACCCAATATAGGAAGGTAAAATGGAATGTATGATAAATTATATTGAATGGGAATATAAAATGAGAAAATAATACGGTAATAAAAAGAGTAATAATGGAGAGAAACGAAGGACGGAAGGTGGGGCGAACGAACAAACGAACAAATGGGTGCTAATGTTAGCATGAAACGCTAACATTTGATCTACATCAGGTATGGAATGCTAACATTTAATCTACATCAGGCGTTGGCAGCACTGGTTACTGTATTACTACAAGAAATAACCTTTGAAACGGCTCCTCCCAAATATATCCAGGTATACTGATTTGTCTTTTTCTACGGTTATAATAAATACCAGAAAGAAATGTATAGAGAAGAAAAGGACTGAATTACGGTTATATATCGATTCCCCAGTATGTTTTCCCCACCCAAAACCCCGAGTTCCCACTGGGGGTCCCCCATTATCGGCGGATATAGATGTATATATATTTCTGTAACTATTCATTTGCGACGGGAACGAGTGTTATTTTCGAAGGGAGCGTAATTTTTCCTATAAGAAAAAGTAGTTGGAATACCAGGATACATTGAGATGTATTAATATACAATGAAACCCAATTATATGGAATTATACACATTTAAAGTTATAGAAATAAACAAAAAATACATAAACATGCAATTATTGTTTTTTTATATTTTAATCACATTTATCTTAACCTTTCACATGTTTGTAGTCTGCAACCCAATGTCAACAAAACCAAATGGGAGTCTATGCTTGATATGTACCTAATTCTTTTATATAAAACAATATAAAACAATTAGATGAAATTATACACATTTAAAGTTATGAAAATAATAAAAAAATACATAAACATGCGACTATTGTTTTTTTATATCTTAATCACATTTATCTAAACCTTTCACATGTTTCGATTGACTTCAGTTTTGTTTAGCATGTGAGTGATTAGTGTCCCTTTAATAACAGCTTCAGCCTTCAAGCTTTCAAAATCTAGTTTTGATTGGATATGCAATCTCCATTATATTATTAAAGCATCAGTAAGTATAGAGTGCATATATTTATAAACTTTGATCGACTAATGATATGATTCTATACAGTTGTAATGAAGTTATGAAGTCTGTTCGCAGGAATTCCGACCTTGACTTAAACTTAAATGAAGTTAGTTGGTATGAATTCCGACCTTGACTTAAATTTGAATGAAATTAGTTCGTGTGAATTCCAACCTTGACTTAAACTTAAATGAAGTTAGTTCGTAAGAATTCCAACCTTGACTTAAACTTAAATGAAGTTAGTTCGTAAGAATTCCGATCTTGACTTAAACTTAACCTACAGAAAGCTTAGAATGTCTTTTGTACAAACATGTTGTCACTTACTTTCTAACCTACAGGACCTACTAAATATGTTCGTTCTATACATTCTTCGGTATTTAGAATTTTACAGAGTGTATTCCATGTTAATTATTAATTCCTCATTATCGAAACACTTGGGAAACAAATACAAAGTAGGCTAGTCAACTTCTTTTTAAAAGCCTTAATATCTTAAGTCTTTCGGATGTCTAGCTGGAGCATATTGCATAAGACTTAGGGCGAGACATTTGAAAGGTATATAGAATACAGTACCCAATAGTTACTGTGTAATTATTCACCAAACGTTCAGCTGGACTCCACAAGGCACTAGAAGAGTTGGAAGCCCTAGGCCTACATGGCTGAGGACTATGAAGCTCGAAGTAGGAGATGATGAATGGAGAAGTATTGAATGAAAAGCTCAAGATAGAGACGACTGGCGCAATCTAACCGAGGCCCTTTGCGTCAATGGGCTTTAACACATATCTATGGAGTAAAGATTGCCAACCTCATACGGATTTTCATGACCATAGGAGATGCTGGTTCCGTTTTGCAATTGGTAGAACTAGTGAGAGGGATAACCTGGAACCTGTTTTGACACATGTTTCTACTATCGGGGAGTAGCACAAAATGGGGTATGTTACCCCAATGGTTTTCAGCATGTAGGCCTATCTGTAGTCGTAGGATCACTGGCATCAAATATCCAACTTAACCTTTTCCTTGACCCCATCAGATGTTCGTACGCATATGCTGATGGTAGGACTTGTGAGGGCCTAATCTGGAAACTGTTTTGATACACGTTTATCCTCTCAGTTAGTGGCATTAGAGGCGTTACCCTGTGGTTTTCAGCTTGTATCTGCGCAGCGAGGTTGCTAATTCCACAACCTTTATCTTGACCCCAGCAGATGTTGGTACCCATGTGCAGATGGTTGGACTTGTGAATGGTTAATCTGGAATCTGTTTAAAGGTTTAAAGGCCGCTCATGAATGGCAGGGGCAAGGGACAGTGACATTGCCCTGTTGAGTAGAACAATGCCCTAGAGACTGACCATATACACATATGATCAGCGCCCAAGCTCCCTCTCCACCTAAGCTAGGACCAAGGATGGCCAGGATATGGCTGCTGATGGCCCGGTAGATAGACCTATAGGCTCCTCCAAAACCCCCATCCTTAGCACACAAGGATAGTGAGGTTGCAGCGACCAAAGAAACTAACGAGTTTGAGCGGGACTCGAACCCCAGTCTGGCGTTCAACAGTCAGGGACGTTTCCACAACTTTGTATCTCCTTTCTAGGAGTAGCATCAGAAGGTGTTGTCCTATGGTGTTTAGCATGCACTGTGTGGGAAAGTTGCTAATCCCACAGCATTTTCCCTGGGCCTAGCAGTGGTTGGTATCCATATGCGGATGGTAGCAATTAAGAGGGGTTGATCCATGATCTCTTTTCGGCTGAAGCTTTATCCTCTTCCAGCAGATAGCACAGAAATCAGTTACTTCAGGACCTACAATTGCTCACCACACCACCAGCGCAATAGATTGCCAAGGGGCTCTTAATGCATCAACATCTGTGTGATCACATGAATAATTATTAACCATAACGATGTTGCCTAACTTGGCATTATGGTAAAGAATTATTTTCACTGTAGCTAAAATACAAAATCTATCCTTCCCTAAAACGAACCACTACATAAAGTTTCTCACCTTTATTGCTAAAATTTTTTAGGTTAGAAATATGTAGCCCCAAAAATACCAAAATGATTATGGGAAGAGAATGAGAAAATTTTTCCATTTGCACCCATTACCATTTCCATTCACTTTTGAAAACTATGAACGAAAACACGACGTTGATGAAAACATTTCTCTGCATGTATAACCAAGTGAAGAATTTAGCCTTCTTTTCATCATAACACTTTCCTGATTCTAAAGGAAGCCAGTGGGTTGAAAATAATGCAGATTATGTGTCTTTTGTTATTTATTAGGAAGCAAAGTTTTTTCTTATTCCAAAGTATTTTATTATTATTATTATTATTATTATTATTATTATTATTATAATATATATATATATATATATATATATATATATATATATATATATATATATATATATATATATATATATATATATATTTACTATACTTACCCATCATAACTATTGCTAAAAATATGTATTCGTACACTGTTACAGAAATATTTCATTTATGCATACATTCATACATACATATATACTGTACATACATACATACATACGTACATATATACATTTGAATGCAAATATAGTAAGTCCTTTAAGACACAAGTAGACAATTTATATATATATATATATATATATATATATATATATATATATATATATATATATATATATTTATATATATATATATATATTTATATGTATATATATATATATATATATATATATATATATATATATATATATAAACTGTATATATATATATATATATATATATATATATATATATATATATATATATATATATATATATATGTATATATATACACACACACACACATATATATATATATATATATATATATATATATATATGTATATATATATATATATATATATATATATATATATATATATATATATATATATATATATATATATATATATATATATATATATATATATGAGTGTGTGTGTGCATCTGTAATTGTGTTTGTATGGATTATATACATACATGCAAACATACATATAAATTTGTATATGCTAATCATATACATACACACGTACATACATACATACATATAAACCTGTATATGCTAATCATTTTGAGATGACTCAAACCAATCTCTCTTTTTTTCATTACTTTCAGGCCCCCACGCAAATGCTCTGAGATACCCTATCGCTATCATTTACCGAGACTGATAAGCTATTATGAACGCATCTTACGTAACCGGTGAGAGACCTTTGAAGTGGATAAAGAAATCTCTATTGAAGATACCCTTGTTTATGCTTCTTTGAAGAAAGCAGGATATAAACGGAGATTGCAGGTGAGATTTTGGCATCGTCTTATCTTATAAAAATGTTTGTTTGTTTCTGTTTGTATCAATTTATGTTGGTTTAAATTATGTAATCAGAGTTTTGGAAAGATATTTACATTAGGTTATATTTTGATAGGTGTGTATTTATTTGTTTGTATGTGTGTTTGTGTGTTTTAGAGTCGCATTACTCATGAACTATTGGGCCGAATGTTATGAAATTTGGTGGGATGATTGGCCACGATCCTAGGATAGTTTGTATGTGTGTTTGTGATTCGTATTACTCAAAAACTATTTGACCGAATCTCTTGAAATTTGGTGGGATGATTGGCCATGATCCAAGTTAGTTTGCATGTGTGTTTGTTATCAGTATTGCTCAAAAACTATTTGACCGAATTCTATGAAATTTGGTGGGATGATTGGCCTTGATCCAAGGATAGTTTGTATGTCCGTCTGTGTGTTTGTGATTCGCATTACTCAAAAACTATTAGGCCGAATCTCATGAAATTTGGTGGGATGATTGGCCATGATCTAAGGATACTTTGTTTGTCTGTGTTTTTGTGATTCGCATTACTCATAAACTATTTGACTGAATCTCATGAAATTTGGTGGGATGATTGGCCACGATCCAAGGATAGTTTGTATGTGTGTCTGTGTGTTTGTGATTCGCATTACTCAAAAACTATTTGACCGAATCTCATAAAATTTGTGAGATGATTGGCCACGATCCAAGGGTAGTTTGTATGTGTGTGTTATTAGTATTGCTCAAAAACTATTTGACCGAATCTCATGAAATTTGGTGGGGTGATTGGCCATGATCAAAGGACAATTTGATTAGATTTTGGGAGTAATTGGGTCAAAGGAAAGGCTAAGGTCACGAAAAGGTAAAAAAACGTCTTTTTGCCATAACGTGACCAGTTATTATCTGATTTGCACAAAACTAGTGCCAAAATGAGGATAATTCAATTGCCTATCTTTTGATATACATTTTATAATGATGTAATTAATCCTGTTTGTGTATTTATTTTTTTGTATGTGTGTCTCTGTCTGTGTGATTAGAACTACTCAAAAACTATTTGACCGAATCTCATTAAATTTAGTGGGACGATTTGCCATGATCCAAGGATAGTTTGATTAGATTTTAGGAGTGATTGGGTCTAAAGTCAAGGCCAAGATCACGAAAAGGTAAAAAGGTCTTTTTGCCATGTCGTGGCCAAGTTGTATCTGATTTGCACGAAACTACTAATAAAATGTGCATAATTCAATTTCCTATCTTGTGATATACATGATATAATGATGTAATTAACCTTGTTTGTGTATTTATTTGTTCGTATGTGTGTCTGTGTTTATTATTCGTATTATTCAATAACTATTTGACCGAATCTCATGAAATTTTGTGGCATGATTGGCCATGATCCAAGGATAGTTTGATTAGATTTTGGTAGTGATTAGATAAAAAGTCAAGGCCAAGGTCATGAAAAGGTAAAACCTGTCCTTTTGCCATATCGTGGCCAATTTTTTTTCTGATTTGCATGAAACTAGTGACAAAATGTGCCTAATTCAGTTGTCTATCATATGATGTACAATATGATATTGGCGAAGGTATGCGCTCGACCGAGTGTTTGGCATCAATGACCTCTGCTGTTACGATGCCAGATAATACCTAATAATCAATCAATCAATCGACCGAGTGTTCATTATAGTTTTCAATAATTTTGTTATTCTGGTGAGATTATTGGATTATTATCATCCACTACTATCCATATCATTTGTTTCTATTAAAAAATATTTAATATCTTGCATTTCTTAAATAAGTCTTTTAAGGAGCTCGGTCTCTTACGACAGTTTTGGGTCCTGCTTTTATGTCTTAACTCATAATATGATGGATGTTCTAGTCAACTCACTTGTCCTTTTGACTTTATTAGGGAGTGGATTTATGAGATGTAGGAAGGAGTGCCATACTGGTCTCTGTTGATATATTTTTAGCCACTGTCTGAGACCCCTGGTTCTGATATCTTGAGATGATATACATACATATATATATATATATATATATATATATATATATATATATATATATATATATATGTGTGTGTGTGTGTGTGTGTGTGTGTGGGTGTGTGTGTGTGTGTGTTTGTGTTTTATTTGCATATTATATATGTAGATATTGGTAATTGCACACACTCACATATGTATATATATATATATTTATATATATATATATATATATATATATATATATATATATATATATATATACATATTTGTATATATATATACATACAGTATATACTGTATATATATATATATATATATATATATATATATATATATATATATATATATATATATATTATATATATATATACACACACTTTTCTGAGAGGTGATACCTTAACGTACTAAGAGTGTTTATGTATCGCCATGATCAGCAAAGCTGTACTAGCCAGGGTCAGCCATACTAGGTTGATTTGCTGTGATCGATCAGACGAAAATCTCCCACCATCACCAATCTGCAGTGGCCAGCATGGTGATGAAAATTGGCCAAACCCCAGACATGAATTGACAAGTCTGAGACCTTTGTCCTGCAATGGATAAAAACAGCAGCTTGTGTTTTTGTTGTTGTTGCTGATGTTGTTGTATATATAGCCTATTTATTTCATTTCAAGCAACGGTACACTGTTAAAATTTACCTTGAAAAATTGTAAAAAGTCTGGAATAAATGTTGCCTGGCATTTACCGTTTTGAAAAAGGATATAATGACGTAAATGATTGATAGTACGGTCACCCTCCCCTAAAAGATAATAAAAAAGGTAGAGTAAAATTACGGTCGCTTGTATTTTACTGAAATACGGCTGAGAACAGTATATTTTTACGAAGAATATCCTATCAAAATTACGTTTTTTTCATTAAACAGTATACACACGCTATTATTATTATTATTATTATTATTATTATTATTATTATTATTATTATTATTAGCTAAGCTACAACCCTAGTTGGAAAAGAAAGATTCTACAAGTCCAAGGATTCTAACAGGGAAAATAGTCCAGTGAGGAAAGGAAATAAGGAAATCAATAAATGATGTGAGAAATAATTAACGCTTTTTCAACAGTGTAAAACCTCAAAACTTCTGTTTTAATATTGTTACTGTTCTTAAAATGTTTTATTCTAATTGTTCATTATTTCTCATACAGTTTATTTATTTCATTATTTCCTTGCCTCATCGATCTATTTTTTCCTGTTGGGGCCCTTGGGCTTATAGCATCCTGCTTTTCCAACTTGGGGTGTAGCTTAGCTAGTAATAACAACAATAACAACAACAACAACAACAACAACTCTACTTTTCCCTGTTGGAGCCCTTGGGCTTATAGCATCTTGCTTTTCCAACTAGGGTTGTAGCTTAGCTAGTAATAACAACAACAACAACAACAACAACTATTTTTCCATGTTGGAGCCCTTGGGCTTATAGCATCCTGCTTTTCCAACTAGGGTTATTGCTTAGCTAATAATAACAACAACAACAACAACAACTATTTTTCCATGTTGGAGCCCTTGGGCTTATAGCATCCTGCTTTTTCAACTAGGGTTGTTGATTAGCTAGTAATAACAACAACAACAACTATTTTTCCCTGTTGGAGCCCTTGGGCTTATAGCATCTTGCTTTTCCAACTAGGGTTGCAGCTTAGCTAGTAATAACAACAACAACAACAACAACTATTTTTCCCTGTTGGAGCGCTTTGGCGTATATCATCCTGCTTTTCCAGCCAGGGGTGTAGCTTAGCTAATAATAACAACAACAACAACAACTATTTTTCCCTGTTGGAGCCCTTGGGCTAATAGCATCCTGCTTTTCCAACTAAAGTTGTTGCTTAGCTAGTAACAACAACAACAACAACAACAACTATTTTTCCCTGTTGGAGCGCTTTGGCGTATATCATCCTGCTTTTCCAGCCAGGGGTGTAGCTTAGCTAGTAATAACAACAACAACAACAACTATTTTTCCCTGTTGGAGCCCTTGGGCTAATAGCATCCTGCTTTTCCAACTAAAGTTGTTGCTTAGCTAGTAACAACAACAACAACAACAACAACAACTATTTTTCCCTGTTGGAGCGCTTTGGCGTATATCATCCTGCTTTTCCAGCCAGGGGTGTAGCTTAGCTAGTAATAACAACAACAACAACAACTATTTTTCCCTGTTGGAGCCCTTGGGCTAATAGCATCCTGCTTTTCCAACTAAAGTTGTTGCTTAGCTAGTAACAACAACAACAACAACAACAACAGCAATAACAATAATAATAATAATAATAATAACAACATCATGAATTTCATGCAATGGTCTACTTTAGATACCGCGAAAATGAGAAAGTCCTTTTTTTGTTGGATTTTGCTTATATAAAAAAAAAAATAATATTTCCGTTCACAAGCGACTCTCGGGCAGAGCTCACTTCCACATCCTTTATATTTATTGAAGTTTGAATGATACAATCCCATTATCTGTGGCGCGGTCCCCACGGGTTATTAAGAGTATGAAAAATAGCCATTCCTGACAGTATTGTATTTCGGTTATCGAGAATATTAAGCTTATGAATCTGCAGGCCAATGCAGGCCGTATGAAATATGCAGGATGAGGCAGGTAGGCACTCGCTGAAACAACAGGCGCATTAAAAAAAAAAAAAATAAATAAAATAAAAAAAAATCTATAAATATTTTTTATTTGAAATGTATGAGACTCGTTGAGTAAATCGAATTTGGATGATGTGCAGGTTTTCATAATTCATATTTTGATAGTAAGAATTTAGAAAATATTCCAAAAAAAAAATATCTATAAATATTTTTTATTTGAAATGGATGAGACTCGTTGAGTAAATCGAATTTGGATGATTGCAGGTTTTCATAATTCATATTTTTACAGTAAGAATTTAGAAAATATTCTAAAAAAAAAAAAAATCTATATATATTTTTTATTTGGAATGGATGAGACTCGTTGAGTAAATCGAATTTGGATGATTGCAGGTTTTCATAATTCATATTTTTACAGTAAGAATTTAGAAAATATTCTAATACTCGGAATTCTGAAATCGTTCTATCAAAATTAAGCATTTTTTTTTAAACAATTGATAATTTTAGTATATGAAAATGGAATTTCAGGGAATTGAGTGAATAGCTTTTTTTTTTTAACAATTGATAACTTCAGTATATGAAAATGGAAAGTTATTGTAATGTGGAAGTTCTTTTATCTAGCTGATAATAAAATTTGAATATTAAATTCATGTGAAAATTCCTCAGAGAAGAATATCAAAGGACTCATGAGGTTTATTTCAAAGTAAAGCTTAGAAATGAAAATATAAGAGAGCTTACTCGAGTGCCTTATGTGGATGCTATACGATCTCTATGGGCCCATTCTGTTATTCTTACTGTCCATCTATTCTCTGTTATTCTCCTTATATGTCCTGCCCATGTCCATTTCTTTTTCTTACATATTAAAATATTCTCTACTTTAGTTTGCTTTTGTATCCATGTTACTCTTTTTCTGTCTCAGTGTCATGCCCATCATTATTCTTTCCATAGCTCTCGAGTTATAAATAGCTTATGTTCTAAGGCTGTAGTAAGGCTCCAAGTTTCTGATGCATAAGTTGATACTCGTAGGACCATCTGATTAAATACTTTTCTTTTTAGAGAAAGTGGTATTTTACTTTTCATGATATCATTTTGTTTACCAAAAGCTCCCCATCCCATGCTTATCCTTCTATTAATTTTTTATCTCATGTCTTGGAGAAACACTTACGGTCTGTCCTAAATACGTATATTCATTAAAATTCTCTATATGTTGTCCATAACCTTTATTGGTCGTCTCTGCATTTTCATTTAACATTATCTTATTCATTTTCAGTCCTCCATTTTTGCTTTCTGTAATCAAATCTTCTATCATCTTTTGCAATTTCTCTCATGATTCTCCTAATAGAACCATATCATCTGTAAATCTTAAATTGTTACGTATTCCTCGTTAATGTTAATTCCTACATTTTACCAATATAATTTTTTAAGAACTTCTAGGCACGCTGTGAATAATTTAGGAAAGATGAGGTCTCCCTGTCTAACCATCTTCTCAATTGGTATTTTTTTCACTACATGTAGTTTTAGGATTACTATATATATATATATATATATATATATATATATATATATATATATATATATATATATATATATATATATATATATATATATATATATATATATATATATCTCATCATCATCTCTTCCTACGCCTATTAACGCATAGGGCCTCGGTTAGATTTCGCCAGTCGTCTCTATCTTGAGCTTTTAATTCAGAACCTCTCCACTCATCATCTCCCACTTCACGCTTCGTAGATCTCAGCCTTTTAGGCCTGGGTCTTCCAACTCTTCTTTTGTGTGTGTGTATTTATATATATATATATATATATATATATATATATATATATATATATATATATATATATATATATATATATATATATATATTGCGTAAAATTAATATTTCTGTTTTCCGGAACTCAGTAAAGAATCCAAAATTTTGATGGCGCTCTACATTTTCTGTAATAATCTCGTAATTGGGTTAGTTTAAAAAAATCATTTTCATATATTGTTACTCTTTCATGTTTTTAATGCCATGGAAATAACGATCTAGTTGTTTTAGTTATGCTTTTATGCTCTGTAAACTAAAACTCCCCCCTCGATATTTCAAACACCCTTTGAAGTCGCATTGCATAACAGACCTGTTGATATTGCAAGTACATTTATATAATATTTATACCTTTGCTATGAATTTCTTTTTTGAATAAATGAATAATAAAATTTCCCTCATTTTGCCTTTTTTTAAAAATTTATCTTCATGAATAAATGCATATACTTTTTGCTCTGAAAAAAATACAGTTTTTTTAATGAATGGATAATAAAATTTCCCTCATTTTGCTTTTATTTTTTTTTTTCAATTCAAGTTCATGAATGAATGCATATACTTTTTGCTCTGAAAAAATAGTTTTTTTAATGAATGGATGATAAAATTTCCCTCCTTTTGCTTTTATTTTTTTTTTCAATTTAAGTTCATGAATGAATGCATATACTTTTTGCTCTGAAAAAAATATACTTTTTTTTTTTTTTTTTTTTAAATAAATGGATAAGAAAATTTCCCTCATTTTGCCTTTTTTTTCTTTTTTTTTTTTTAATTCAAGTTCATGAATAAATGCATATACTTTTTGCCCTAAAGAAAATACATTTTTTTAAAAATAATTGATAATAAAATTCCCCTCATTTTGCCTTTTTTTTTTTTTTTTTTTTTTTTTAATTTATGTTCATGAATAAATGCGTATACATTATGCTCTGAAAAAAATACACCTTTTTTTTCAAATAAATGGATAATAAAATTTCCCTCATTTTGCCTTTTTTTTTTCTTTTTTTTTTTAAATTCATGTTCATGAATAAATACATATACTTTTTGCTCTGAAAAAATATACTTTTTTAAAATAAATGGATAATAAAATTTCCCTCATTTTGACATTTTTTAAAATTCGTTTATGAATAAATGCATATACTTTTTGCTCTCAAAAAAAAAAAAATAAATACACTTTTTTAAATAAATGAATAATAAAATTCCCCTCTAAAAAAATACTTTTTTTTTTTAATATAAATGGATAATGAAATTTCCCTCATTTTGCCCTTTTTTTTTTTCAATTCATGTTCATGAATAAATGCATATACTTTTTGCTCTCTAAAAAAAATAGGTCCACAGCTTTGAAGAAAATGTTTTTAGCAAATGGCATGGGCGAGCTTTTTCGGGTCTCATGAATATTTACTTGTCTCTTATGCAGATTTTAAAATGGGTCTGCACCAATTTAAATGAAAAGCCACACAATCAGCGCTCGTAAATGTACTGCCAAATATAGACATACTGTATACGTGTGTGTGTGTGTTTGTATATATATATATATATATATATATATATATATATATATATATATATATATATATATATATATGTATATATTATATATATATATATATATATATATATATATATATATATATATATCCATAAACATATATGCATGTGTATATTGTGTATGTATATATATATATATATATATATATATATATATATATATATATACACAATATACACATGCATATATGTGTTTATGGATATATATATATATATATATATATATATATATATATATATATATATATATATATATATATATATATTTACATACATACATATATATATATATATATATATATATATATATATATATATCCATAAACACATATATGCATCTGTATATTGTGTATGTATATATATATATATATATATATATATATATATATATATATATATATATATATATATACATACACAATATACACATGCATATATGTGTTTATGGATATATATATATATATATATATATATATATATATATATATATATATGTATGTAAATATATATATATATATATACATACATAATATATGCATGCACGTATGTATGTTTATGGATGTGTATACATACATACACAAACACATATATATATATATACACATACATACATACATACATACATATATAAATATCAACATAATCGGCCGTAATTATAGTAGTTTACTACACTTAAAAGGCCTCAGACATATCCTTCCACTTGCGTCTTTTTATGACCCTAATGGGTAGTAAGTTGGTCAGGGCACCAGACGCCCGTTGAGATACTACCGCTAGAGAGTTATGGGGTCCTTTGACTGGCCAGACATTACTACATGGGATCATTCTCTCTGGTTACGGTTCTTTCCCTTTTCCTACACAGACACCGAATAGTCTGGCCTATTCATTACAGATTCTCCTCTGTCCTCATACACCTGACAACACTGAAATTGCCAAACAATTGTTCTTCTCTCAAGGGGTTAACCACTGCACTCGAATTGTTCAGTGGCTACTTTCCTCTTGGTAAGGCAGAAGAGACTCTTCAGCTATGGTAAGCAGCTCTTCTAGAAGCACACTCCAAAATCAAACCATTGTTCTCTAGTCTTGGGTAGTGCCATAGCCTTTGTACCATGGTCTTCCACTGTCTTGGGTTAGAGTCCCCTTGCTTGAGGGTACACTCGGGCACACTGTTCTATATAGTTTCTCTTTCTCTTGTTTTGTTAAAATTTTTATAGTTTATATATGAAATATCTATTTTATTGTTGTTACTATTCTTGAAATATTTTATTTTCCCCTATTTCCTTTCCTCACTGGGCTATTTTCCCTGTTGGGGCCCCTGGGCTTTTAGCATCCTGCTTTTCCAGCTAGGGTTGTAGCTTAGCATTTAATAATGATAATATGCCAGTCTATACCCGGAAATTTTCCTATTTCGCCAATCTATCGTCTTTTCCCCTTACCCCTGCTTCTTTTGCAATCTTTATGGACCCAATCGATTATTTTTGATGTCTGTCTATTATCTGTCACTCTCATTATATGTTAGAATATCTTGTACTTTAGTTTGCTCTCCGTATCCATGTTGCTCTTTTTATGTCTCTTAGTGTTAATCCCATCATTATTCCTTCTATAGCTCTATGAGTTGTAACTAGTTTATGTTCTAAGCCTTTATTAATGGTCAAAATTTCTAATGCATAAGTTAATACTGATAGGAGCATCTAATTAAATTATTTTCCTTCTAGAGAAAAGGGTATTTTACTTACCATAATCTCCTTTTGTTTACCAAAAGGTCTCCATCCCATACTTATCCTTATTTTGATTTTGGTTTCGTGTCTTGGAGAAACACTTATTGTCTTACCTAAGATTGTGCATTCATTAAATATCCAGAGGTTCATCCATAATCTTTTTTAGTTATCTGCATTTTCATTGAACAGTATCTTAGTTTTACTCATAGTCATTTATCCGTTCTACATTTCTGCTTTCTGTATTCACATTTTCTATCGTCGTTTGCAATTCATCACATTATTTATTAAACAGAACTGTCATCTGCAAATCTTAAGTTCTTAAGATATTCCCCTTTAATGTTAATTCCTACATTTTCCCAATCTCAATCTTTAAAAACTTCTCCTAGGCATGCTCTGAATAACTTAAGAGAGATGGGGTCTCCCTGTCTAACTCCTTTCTCAAATCGGAATTTTCTCCCTTTCTTTATGTAGTTTTAGGATTGCTTTACTTCCCGTATAGATATCTTCAAGTGTTCTAACATAAGATTTATCTTTTCCGTGTCTTTGAAAGGTTTTCATTGCTTATCTTTTTCTCTCCTTTGAAAGGCCTTCATTACTGATGAAGTTTTGACAGAATCAAAAACAAAAAGATAAAGATTTACTTTGTGGTGAATAACATTTAATTTTTTCGAGCATTTCAATGATTGATTGATTGACGTTGGCATCAAGGAGAGTTCTTCAGATATCTATGGAATAATTTCTCAAAATGAATAATCAACAATGCGTTAAATAATAAGCTCTCCTCTGCCTTGAGACTTGGAGCATAAGCATCGCGCATCATCAGCTTATTTAAGACGCCAATGACTTCTACATACTGCAGGGATATTTCTCTCTCTCTCTCTCTCTCTCTCTCTCTCTCTCTCTCTCTCTCTCTCTCTCTCTCTCTCTCTCTTTCTCTCTCTCTCTCTCTCGCTATATATATATATATATATATATATATATATATATATATATATATATATATATATATATATATATATACACACATATATTCATATATATAATATCTGTATATATATATATGTATATATTTATATATATATATATATATATATATATATATATAGAAGTGTACACTACAGTATATATGTATTTGCAGTATATATACTATATATATACTCAGATACACACACTTATATATATATATATATATACATACATACATATATATATATATATATATATATATATATATATATATATTTATATATGTATATATATATATATATATATATATATATTTACACATGGAAGTGCACACTATATATGTATTTGCAGTATACATACTATATATATATATATATATATATATATATATATATATATATATATATATATATATATATATATGTGTATATCCGTATGTATGAACTAGCCATTCTTCCTACCACAAAGAAAGTGTAATGCAACTATATAATTCCTCTTTTTGGGCTCAAGCCATGGCGTCCTGATGGAAGGTTCCTGTTTGGTAGCTTCCTTGGGTATAAGACTACTAAGATATTCCCAGAGAATTTAACCACAGGTTATCACAGAATTCTAACTTCTGGAGCGAGTATCTCAAAGGTTTCCCTTTAAGACATCGTAATACAACAGGGGACACGCATGTCTGGTCGTGCCACATAGCTATCTCCACCCCGAACAGAGTTAACGCTTCGGTGTGTAAGGGCTGAGAATAGCTGGGAGCCGTTCCACAGCTAATCTCACTCGTGGCTACTACTGATACTCGAGACGTAAACAAACGGACGCCATTGCTCTAATGACGTCACGAGCGTCTTTATCCTTTGTTTAGTAGCTGCCCTACTGAGACGGATTTTCCCTTGTGTGAACTTTATCGTTTTGCATCTTCGCTATGTCGTTACCTTCAGCCTCGCCTTCTTCTGGAAAGTTGAGTACAAGGTTCCAGTATTGTTTAATTAAGCTCTGGCCGTAAAGTAAATATTATTTTGCGAAATAATTGATGTTTTGTGGCAGAGCTGTGCCTCTACCGGACCCGCCATTTTATGGCGTCGTTGTTGTTTTGCATGTCTTATTAGTTAGCCACAACAACGCTTCCGGCCTTATATACTAATCGAATACATTAGTTTATTTAGTCTTCATAGCTAGGAACTTTTATTTCGTGTTTAGACGCTTTTATCGGTCATCGATTGACCTCATACCAGTCGGCTACTATAGCCCCCAGGCCAGGAGCCTATATACAAGTGTTCATGCATGATTTATCAGTGATCCTAGACTAAGTTATGAAGATAGTGGCATTATTATTTTACAATACTTTTGACTAGTGATGCAAATGTTTTCGCCTTCAGGGACCATATAGGGGATAGGCTAGTCAGTGATTCTTACTAGCCTAACCTAACCTTAGGACCCCTATATGCTTCCTTCATCCCCTGCCTTGGCATTCCCTCTAATTAGCCTTGATCCCTTTTCTGAGTAAAGGGATTCATTGTCTAATAGAGTATTATATCGCCTCTCAGTCCTCCCTAAAGGAATGAACCCCCTTTAGGATTGCGTCTGAGAGTGAGGTTAGGCTAGCCTACCTCTATGGCTAGGATAGTCTGCGACTTTCCTGCGATAGCGATACGTCTTCTTCCTTGCCTAGTTCAGGACTTTTAGCCCTGATCTAGGTCGGGTTAGGAAGGTTTCTCTGTTCCATGCTGAAACTGTACTCTTGCACCGTTTTAGCCGATCAGCCTAATCTTAGGTTAGGGAGTGTCCTCCCTTCCCTTTGTGGCCGCTCTGGTACAGAAACCCTTCCTGGGAAGACCCCTCTCTTCTCCCTCCCCACCTATCTCTTGTATAGCCTAGCCTATGCTTAGGTTAGTTTATACTCATCTGTCCCCTGTCCTACAACTCCTCCTTAGGGTGGATGAGTAGGGCTACCCGAGCTTCCTTGTGCAGTCCGCTCTGGTACATATACCTTCATAGTGTCCTATAAGGTTAGTTCCTAGTGTAGCTCTGCATAAGGGAGTCTCCCCCCCCCCCCCCATCTTGGGTGTTCCCTAGTCCTCCCTTGGGCTACCTGCTCCCGGTCCCTAGTGACCCCTGCATATGGATGATAGAGCCTGTCTCTATCATGGGTACACCCCCTCAGGGAGGGGGAGGGATGTCTGGAACCCTGAAGGTACTTCCTGCATCCTTCCCCCCCTCCCCCTGTCTCTCTATCTATCTGGGTGCCGGTCTCTTGCCGCCTCTTATGCCGGCAATACCTGCCTCTTGGTGACTTCCCTACCCTTGCCGCCAGCCCCCCGTGTTCCGAGGGACTGCCGGCTGCCGCCGGCTAATACCGGCGGCTCTCCTACTCCTATCTAATCGTCCGCTTGCCGGTCGATCTCCGGAGTGCCGGCATATACTGCCGGCAACCCGATACTACCTGTACCATCCTTACCCCAGTCACCAATCCGACATCCTCCGGCTGCCGGAGCCGCCGCTCCCTGCCGGCGTGCCGCCGTTGTGCCGGCGGCCGCCATCCTGGTATCTAACTGACTTTTGAAAATTGTCTGTTCTAATGCCAGAATCTATGCTGGAGCGAGCTCCGGCGTGCCGGCGGCTTGCCGGATACCCCGGAGGCGTCAAGAATACTTGCACCCCCTCTCTGTAGCTATCATAAGACTAAGATAGCCCTACCTGGCAAATAGATAAGCTGCTTTGCTTCTAAGATCAGTACCTAGTACTGCTCTATTAGTGATCATGCTGTCTCTTTGCATTCTTCTATTTCCAGCATGCTATGTGCATCTTAGCACGGCTGGTTGCCAGAAGCAGTTACCCTTAATGAGACCTTCTGGCTCTTATCTGGGAACCGAATGAATTCGATCCCAACCTTGTCCTTGGCTTTCCATGGAGTTCCAATATAATGGGAATCCTAGGAAACTATATCCAATGATCTCGGTCATTTGGATTATTCCAGGACCAAGCCTATGGTAACCAGCCGGGCGAGATGCATGGAGCGTGTTCTCCTTTACTGTTTCACTCTCTATGCATCACACCTTATATAAGTTAAAATTAATGATTAATATTAACTTAATTTAAGAGCCATTCCTATGACTCCCCCATACTCATTTTCTCTTTCTTCCACAGGAGGAGCAGATGAAGTGCGATTTCGCATACTGTGCCGTGAAACGCTCCCAGTTTTACGGACATACGGCGTGCAGGACTCACGCCCCTTGCTCAGACAAGAGAGGGGATTGGAAGTTCTGGAATCCACTGGATTGTACGGTCTGCCAGGCCTACCTAGTTGAGGCCTTCCATAACCCTCCCTCAGCGGAGGTTAGAGACATTGCTCGTGAGAAACTGCGCAAGTGGGTGCGTGGTTTTCAGAGGAATGCCACTGGACCGTACCTGGCCACCGAAGAACTGAGGTCCCTGCTGTTCCCTAAGGCCTCCCCTGATTCAGTGGTTCCAAAGGAAGCAATCCCCACTGTCCAAATTACGGTGGAACCTGATGTGGTCATGGCTCAGTCCATGCACGAGTGTCGCCTAGATTCCGAAGAGGATGAACAGATCTCTGACGTCTCGGAAGACACGGAGAAGACGCTTATGGCTCAAGGAGCCGAAGAGGACGAAGACAAGGTGGAATACACCGAGTCGGAGATTGGAGCTACTCCCTCGTCCATCCCTCCGCCTACTCCTACACCGACGGATGTGTCCATTCCGTCTACCTCCTCGACCCCGGATCCTTCTTCCTCTACACAAGAACTGATCCGACTGATTAGAGCTGTCATGGACGACAGACTGAAGGAGAACCAGGAGTCCATCAGGTCTATGATTGGATCCAGAGAACCGAAGAAGATCTCGGTTAAGGATCTCCCAGCTTGCTCTCATGCCAACCCGTGGAGGTATGCAGAGCATATGGTTATTGCGACCGGCAGGATATTTGTTAGTGACAAAATCGGCACGGTCCCGTTGGAAGATGTGGAATTCTTCCCAAGCTTCGAGGCCTACCCGGACTGTTACGTCCGGCTTCGTTCTGAACCTGCCTCGAAGGAGGAGACCGAACCTAAGGAAGAGATAGTGTTCGATCTCGCAAAGGCCCAGGCTATGCTAGCCTCCGCATTTAAGAGCAGGGGCTTTACCTGCTCTAAGCTTCCTGCCTTGAGCAAGAAGCATCCTACTTATGTCGCTCCCGACACTGCGATTCTTCCATTTTTGGAAAAGGCCTTGGCTGCATGCCTTAAGGCGGCGGAAGAAGGGAAACCCTGCCCTGCACTGGAGGAGTGCAGACCCTTCTCCATCGTAACGCCCCCTGACACTAGACAATGGAAAGATGTCCAACATACTTTCGTTGTGGGTAGGCTTGATCCTGACGTTGCCGGACGTCAGTTTAATGAAGACCTCCCTAAGCTTAATGATCACCTCCTTCGCCGGGAACAAGACACGAAGGAGAGGCTTGCAGCGTCTCTTTCTCATCAAGTCCAACTTGAAGTTATGGCCTGTGACACAGCAGTACCCGATCACTACATGGTACTGGCCAAATCCCACTTACTGACGGTAATGAAGGACTTGTACCATTTCATAAAGGCTCGTAGAGCCTGTCGTGAATTCGTGTTTGTCGGTGCCACCGTGAAACACGAACCCCGGAGGCTGATTTCCTCCAACATCTGGGGAAAGCACCTGTTTCCTTCGGACCTTGTCAAGGAAATAACGGACAGAGCCGCCACGGAGAATAGGAACCTTCTCCACAAGTGGGGCATGTCCAGGAAAAGGAAAACCTCTCAGGACGATGGACCTCAGCCTAAGAGGAAACCTCAGAAACCGAAACCCCAGCAACGTCAACAAAGACGTCAGTTTCCGGGACCCGCTACCTCCCAAGTGGTTGCCCAACCACAACAGACCTTTCAATTGGTCCCCCAACCGGTGTTGTCACAGTCACCGGTCTTCACCCCTGCCTTTGAACAGCCATCCACTACCTTTCATGCCAGAGGTAGAGGCTCGTCCAGGGGTGCAAGCAGAGACGCCTCTCGTCGTCCCTCCAGAGGTAGAGGAGGAAAGGGAGCTAGCGGCCGAGGCAACAAGTCCTCGGGACACCAGAAGCAATGAAGTGCTTCCGGTGGGAGGAAGACTCCGCCAATTCCAGGATCGTTGGACCTTCGATCCTTGGGCACACAGCATCATCAAGAACGGTCTAGGCTGGAGTTGGGTGCAACCACCCCCAATCTTCCAGCGGTTCTTCCAACAATCGACCCCCATTCTGGAAGAATATGTTCTAGACCTCTTGAACAAGAAGGTGATAAGGAAGGTAAAGTCCACCAGGTTCCAAGGGAGACTGTTTTGCGTTCCCAAGAAGGACTCAGACAAGCTCAGAGTCATTCTGGACTTATCCCCCCTCAACAAGTTCATAGAGAACAACAAATTCAAGATGCTGACGCTTCAACAAATAAGGACCCTTCTGCCTCAAGGTTCCTACACGGTCTCTATAGACCTGGCGGATGCCTATTGGCACATTCCAATGAACCATCACGCTTCCTCCTACCTAGGATTTCGACTCCAAAGGAAAAGCTACGCCTTCCGGGCCATGCCATTCGGCCTCAATGTGGCCCCTCGGATCTTCACAAAGCTGGCGGATGCCATAGTACAACAGCTCCGCCTAAGAAACGTCCAGGTGATGGCCTACCTCGACGACTGGCTAGTCTGGGCTCCATCGCCCGAAGAGTGTACAAAGTCTTGCGACGAAGTTACCCAGTACCTAGAACACCTGGGATTCAAGATCAACGAGAAGAAATCTCGCCTCTCTCCAGCTCAGAAGTTTCAGTGGCTGGGAATCCACTGGAATCTTCAGTCACACCGCCTTTCCATCCCCCAGAAGAAAAGGAAGGAAATAGCAGGGTCTGTCAAGCGACTACTGAAATCCAAACGCATTTCAAGACGACAGCAGGAACGAGTTCTAGGCTCTCTACAATTCGCCTCAGTGACAAACCCAGTGCTTCGTGCACAGCTAAAGGATGCCGCGGGAGTCTGGAGACGATCGGCATCCATCGCTCGAAGAGACCTCAAGAGACGGCTTCCAAACAGACTTCGACGCCTCCTAAAGCCGTGGTTGGAAGCAATGGCCCTGAAAAGGTCCATTCCTCTCCAACACCCTCCTCCATCACTCAACATCCACACGGATGCCTCACTGGAGGGCTGGGGAGGTCACTCCCACCTGAAACAAGCTCAAGGGACCTGGTCTCCACTATTCAAGACGTTCCACATAAACATCTTGGAGGCCATGGCGGTCCTTCTTACTCTGAAGAAGCTATCCCCGCCGCCCTCGATCCACATCCGTCTAACCCTAGACAACTCGGTGGTAGTTCGTTGTCTCAATCGCCAGGGCTCAAGATCGCCCCAGATAAATCAGGTGCTTCTCCCAATCTTCCGTCTGGCGGAGAAGAAGAAGTGGCACCTGTCTGCAGTTCACCTACAAGGATTCCGCAACGTGACAGCGGATGCTCTATCTCGGACAAACCCGATAGAGTCGGAATGGTCTCTAGACGCAAGATCATTCTCCTTCATCTCTCATCAAGTCCCAGAACTTCAGATAGATCTCTTTGCAACGAGCGACAACAATCAACTTCCTCTGTACGTAGCCCCGTACGAGGACCCCAAAGCAGAAGCGGTGGACGCCATGTCACTGGACTGGAACAGATGGTCGAAGATATACCTGTTCCCTCCCACCAACCTTCTGTTGAAAGTCCTCTCCAAACTGAGAACCTTCAAAGGGACAGCGGCCCTAGTGGCTCCCAAGTGGCCCCGGAGCAACTGGTACCCCCTGGTCCTGGAGCTGCAGCCCAAGCTGATCCCTCTCCCGGGCCCAGTTCTCTCTCAACAAGTACAGAAGTCGACTGTCTTCGCTTCATCATCGAAAATCAAGGACCTTCATCTCATGATTTTCTCTCCCTTGCCGCAAAGAAGAGGTTTGGGATCTCGAAGAAAAGTCTAGACTTCCTAGAGGAATACAAGACCGAATCCACGAGACGGCAATATGAATCATCCTGGAGGAAATGGGTCTCCTTTGTTAAAGCAAAAAATCCTAAAGAAATCACCATTGATTTCTGTATGTCCTTCTTCATTCACCTTCATGGACAAGGATTAGCAGCCAATACGATTTCAACCTGCAAATCGGCTTTGACTAGACCAATTCTATATGCTTTCCAAATTGATCTGTCCAACGACATCTTTAACAAACTGCCGAAAGCATGTGCTCGCCTACGCCCAGCACCCCCTCCGAAACCGATCTCCTGGTCACTAGACAAGGTGCTCCATTTCGCCTCCAACTTGGACAACGATTCATGCCCCCTCAAGGATCTGACTCAGAAAGTTATATTTTTATTTGCTCTCGCCTCGGGAGCTCGAGTCAGCGAAATAGTGGCATTATCAAGAGAAGAGGGACACATCCTGTTTGCTGATTCAGGAGAAGTGACCCTCTCCCCTGATCCGACGTTTCTCGCCAAAAATGAATTACCCACCAAAAGATGGGGCCCTTGGAGAATATGCCCCCTGAAGGAGGATGTTTCTCTATGTCCAGTAGAGAGCCTCAAGGTCTATCTTCGCAGAACTTCAAACTTTGGTGGAGGCCAACTCTTCAAAGGAGAAACATCGGGCAGCGACCTGTCACTGAAACAATTAAGAGCGAAAATCACCTACTTCATTCGCAGAGCGGATCCGAACAGTACACCCGCTGGTCATGATCCTAGAAAAGTGGCATCTTCTCTGAACTTCTTTCAGAGCATGGACTTTGAGAGCCTTAAAAACTTTACGGGCTGGAAGTCCTCGCGAGTTTTCTTTAAACATTACGCGAAACAAGTGCACGAAATCAAACATTTTGTGGTAGCCGCAGGTAGTGTTATGAAACCTGCACCTAACTCTGCATAGAACAGTGAGTTATTTGGGACTCTAACTCTTCGGGTGCCTATGTTGACCCTCGAGTGATTCATAGTGATGTCTAAAAACACTTAGTGCTTTTATAACTGTTCTTATCCCAGGTGAAATGTCATAGTGTTACACAAGTGCCGCATGCCTTGAGCATGATGTGTTATTTAAAGACTTGCGTTCCTCGAGAACGAGTACCTACTAATCCTGAAATTCCCTTTCAGATTCAAGAGCAAGCCTTTATTTCTATGTACATTATTATTACTGTAAATGAACTTTACTTTTGCTGTAAATTATTTAATTTCTGCATTGTGAAATAAAATTTCTATTTTATTACTTATGCGTCTCTTTCAGCTCCTACTTACTATGAAATACATACTGTCATAGTTTTATTTATTCCTCCTTTCTTATGGTCATGAAGAATTTAAGATGTCTATCCTTAAATTATATTCACCTTGTCTCAGTAAGGTTCCTACTCGAATACTTACTTCTGATAATCAGGAGATGAATCCTACACACAGTGCCCAACCACCACTGACCTACTCAGAATGTTCCTATACAAATATCAAACATTCTGCTTCATCTCTAAGCTCTTAAAAAGCTCTTCTGTCAAGATGAATAGTCCTTCAATACCACTTTGACGTCGGCATAGCCCATGGGAACTTCCTACCAATGGGGGGCAGGATACTTCGTTCCTATGGTTCTTATCTAAGATTACTTTGCTATTTTGTCAATGCCTAGGCACTTAACTCTAGGGGGAAAATCTACCACGATACATTGATTCTCTGGTACTCTTCCATCAGGACGCCATGGCTTGAGCCCAAAAAACGGATTTTGAGCGAAGCGAAAAATCTATTTTTGGGTGAGATAGCCATGGCGTCCTGATGGACCCTCCCTACTACTTCGTCAGTTTGTTCCCACCCTACACAATTGTATCATGGTGATGGGCAGCAACTGGCGCCAGGATAAAGACGCTCGTGACGTCATTAGAGCAATGGCGTCCGTTTGTTTACGTCTCGAGTATCAGTAGTAGCCACGAGTGAGATTAGCTGTGGAACGGCTCCCAGCTATTCTCAGCCCTTACACACCGAAGCGTTAACTCTGTTCGGGGTGGAGATAGCTATGTGGCACGACCAGACATGCGTGTCCCCTGTTGTATTACGATGTCTTAAAGGGAAACCTTTGAGATACTCGCTCCAGAAGTTAGAATTCTGTGATAACCTGTGGTTAAATTCTCTGGGAATATCTTAGTAGTCTTATACCCAAGGAAGCTACCAAACAGGAACCTTCCATCAGGACGCCATGGCTATCTCACCCAAAAATAGATTTTTCGCTTCGCTCAAAATCCGTTTCTTAAATGCTACTCAAAATCATACCTAATAAGACTAAATTTACACACAATTTAGATTCTTTAGTTTTATATGAAAATAAAATCTTTCACTTAAAAATACTAGAATGAGGAAATAAAATCCCAATTTTTTCCTGATCATTCTCTTTTTAATTCTGTTGCCGCGACTTGGAAACAAAATTCTCTGCCGTGTTCCTCCCTCCCAGGTCAAAATTTCATTACCATCAATCAGGCCGGATAAAATGTCCGAATTGGAACACGGAACCTTTTTTTTTTTTTTTTTTTTTTTTTTTTTTTTTTTTTTTTTTTTTTTTTTCCTGACCTTTGAGTTCACGTGGTTCGATTTTCGATAACAAATGAACTTGCGCCCAGTTTAACTTTTGGGTTATTGGGATTTTTTTTTTTTATTCAGAAAAGCCAGGATCCTTTATAGTAAGGACGTTTTTTATATTGAGTAAAGATGGTTTTTTATTTTTTTTTTTTTAGAAAAACCAGGATCCTTTATAGTAAGGATATTTTTATTTTTGAGTAAAGATTTTTTTTTTTTTTTTTTAAATATTGGTTTATTGTATTTTGGGTTTTTTGGAGATTTTTTTTTTTTTTTTTTGAAAAGCCAGGATCCTTTAAAGAAAGGACGTTTTTTTTATATTGAGTAAAGATTTTTTTTTCTAAATATGTGGTATATTAACTTTATTGGATTTTAGATTATAAGTCTATACTTTTTATGTGTAGGTTTTGGAAATTTACACAATCAGCTTCAATGTAAAGACGTTGCTTCTAGCTCGAAAATCATGGTTTCTATTTGGTAATGGGATTTTATATATATATATATATATATATATATATATATATATATATATATATATATGTATATATATATATATATATATATATATATATATATATATATATATATATATATATATATATATATGTAGCCTACTTATGAAGACAAATGTATTCGTATATATATGTACAGTATATATATATATATGTATATATATATATATATTTATATATATATTTATATTTATATATATATATATATATATATATATATATATATATATGTATACATAAATTCACATACGCATATGTATGTATGTGCGTGTATACTATATATATATATATATATATATATATATATATATATTTACATATATATATATGTATATATAAGTATATATATAAATATATATATATATATATATATATATATATATATATATATATATATATATATATATATATATATATATGATTCATTTTCAAAATATTACACATTTTGATATGGGAGTCAATGAATCTTAAAGCTATAGAATCAATACAGTTAATAACACGCATTTAATATTAAATTGCCGATTTTGTCAGAGGAAAAACGTTTTATAAAAATGTTAATATAAATAATATTTCATGAAATCGATTGAAACAATAAGTTTGCACTTTTTATTTGGGCACTTCCATGTTTGTTGAGTGCTAAGTAAAATATAAAGGGTATAAATATAGTGTATATATTCAAAGGCCAAGGTTAAAGAATTTTAGAAAAGATCAGCCCATGTCATAGAGAGAGAGAGAGAGAGAGAGAGAGAGAGAGAGAGAGAGAGAGAGAGAGAGAGAGAGAGAGAGAGAGAGAGAGAGAGAGAGAGAGAATGATATACAATGATACACACACATGTATATATATACAGTATATATATATATATATATGTGTGTGTGTGTGTGTTTATATGTATATATGTGTACTGCATATATATATATATATATATATATATATATATATATATATATATATATATATATATATATATGCATATATATATATAGAGAGAGAGAGAGAGAGAGAGAGAGAGAGAGAGAGAGAGAGAGAGAGAGAGAGAGAGAGAGAGAGAGAGAGAGAGAGAGAGAGAATTTTATACGACTACATAACTAGAATTAAAAAAAAAGGGATTTTAATTTCCATTTGATCCTCATACCTCGGAAGTAACCCAGACTTTAATATTACAAATAAGTAAGAGATAACTTTTCTTCATTAAAAACCTTTTGAAATTTCTTTCATAACTCACCCCCAAGCGATTCTTCAAGTATATATCTTACGGAATATTTTTGATTAAAACCTGGATTTTTATTTATGTTGCTGACTTTATCTGTAATTATCTTCTGGTTATTATTGTGGTGCTAACATGAGCGGGGGTTTTGTAATACCAACGAGTTGGTGATTTAAATATTCAATCAAAATTTATTCCAACGCTGCTGTCGAATATTTTTACATTCTTGGAATGTTATGTATGTTTAAGTAACGAATGTTCGTTTGTGTGTGATAAACACACGCATACACACATACACACACACATATATATATATATATACATATATATATTATATACGTATTATATATATATATATATATATATATATATATATATATATATATATTTATATTCATATATATACTATATATATGTATATATGTATATATATATATATATATATATATATATATATATATATATAATATATATATATATATATATATATATATATATATATAGTCGGGCAATTGGTCTTTATTATATAGGGAAGATGGCACGAATAGACAAAACCCGCGTGGAATCACCAACTCATGTGTAGGTCCGCTTTTTACGCTTACTAAGTCAAGGCAGATTCATCCAGAAAAGAAACTTAGCACTAACAATAACAATTGTCTTAGACCCTAGTTGAAATGCATATTATTTTAAAGGTTAAAAGGCCGCGCATGAATGGCAGAGGCAAGGGATAGTGACATTGCCTTAGCAAGCAGGACAAAGCCTAGTGCCTAGAGACTCAATAAGTACTCAAGCCTCCTCTCCATCCAACGTAGGACCAGGAAGGGCCAGGCAATGGCTTTTGATGACTCAGCAGGTAGACCCATAGGCTTCCCAACCCCCCCCCCCATTTCCAGTTCACAAAGATGGTGAAGTTGTTGACAGTACAAAGAACTTGAAGTTTGAGCGGGACTCGAACCCTTGTCTGGTGATCACCAGGCATAGACATTACCAATAAACCACCATGTCACCTTGCCAGTCGGTATATGAGCAGATTAAGTATATAACATCATGGTACAGACAGATACCATATTTACATGGTTACCCTCATTTACCATGTGATTTTCTTTTATGTGAAGGAAATAGGCTATTTCAACATGCCTATTAAACAATTTTTAAACCTAACCCAGTAGATATTTATTTGAACACACAAACACACAACTGTGTTAAATGGACCATATCCTAATGTGTTTTTAGGGAAATGAAATTACATGTTACTTCTTATGCAAATATGAGAGTTAAGGGGTAGATTCAATCAGGAAAAGTCCCTCTTTATACAATGTGAAACAATGTAAACAATTTTTGTAAACCTACAACTTTTGGTATTTAACTTTATGTTAACATTACGTTTTCAGGGTAGAGTATAAAATAATTTCTTTCCTGTCACGCCCAGTGCGAGATGTAGTAGTCATATCCTGATGAGAGGTACACTCGGAAACCACACTCTCCCACAAATTGTAGGTAGTAGGTTGGCCAAGGCACCAGCCACCCGTTGAGATTTTACCCCAAGAGAGTTATTGGTCCTTTGAGTGGCCAGACAGTACTACATTGGATCCCTCTCTCTGGTTATGGCTCATTTCATCTTTGCCGACACTTACACAGAATAGTCTGGCCTAATCTTTACACATTGTCCTCTTTCCTCACACACTTGACAACTGCAATGTAATTGTGCAGTGGCTACTTTTCTCTTGCTAAAGGTAGATGAGACTCATTAGCTAGGGTAAGCAACTCTCCTGGGAGAAGAACACTCCCAAATCAAACCATTATTCTCTAGTCTTGGGTAGTGCCATAGCCTCTGTATCATGGTCTTCCATGGTTTTGGGTTAGAGACCTCTTGCTTGAGGGTACACTCGGGCACACTATTATATCTTATTTCTCTTCCTATTGTTATTTGAAGTTTTTATCCCTTTGTTATTTTGAAGTTTTAATCCCCTTGTTATTTTGAAGTTTTTATAGCATATATTTGAAATATTTATTATTGTTCTTAAACTTCTCTTGTAGTTTATTTCCTTTCCTCACTGGGATATTTTCGCTGTTGGAGCCCTTGGGCATGTAGATCTTGGTTTTCAACTAGAGTTGTAACTTTGCAAGTAATAATAATAATAGTAATAACAATAATAATAATAATAATAATAATAATTACCGAACCAGCGGGTTATTTGTAGGAAAGGGAGAGAGATAAGAGTTGAGTCTGTGTTAGTGTATGTGGATATCTAAGAATTTATCCGTCATTATTGACAGGTCGCGTACACTTATATGAAATAGTTGATAAGTATTTAAACTCCAGGGTGTCCCATAAGTCTCCATACATAGGAAAAATATTTCAGTTTAAGCTTGTTTACAGATATCTTGATGAACGTAGAATAATTTGTTCGGGTTTTAATAACGTTTATAATTTTTAAAAACACTTTTAGTAATGATGTGTATAAAAACTCTAATATATATATATACACACACACATATATATAATATATATATATATATATATATATATATATATATATATATTTATATATATCATCATCATCTCCTCCTACGCCTATTAACGCAAAGGGCCTCGGTTAGATTTCACCAATCGTCTCTATCTTGAGCTTTTAATTCAGAACTTCTCCACTCATCATCTCCCACTTCACGCTTCATAGTTCTCAGCCATGTAGGCCTGGTTCTTCCAACTCTTCTTGTGTATATATATATATATATATATATATATATATATATATATATATATATATATATATATATATATATATATATATATTTGTGTAAAATTACTATATTTTTTTCCCGGAACTCAGGAAAGAATCCAAAATTGTGATGGCGCTCTACATTTTCTGTAATAATCCTGTAATTGGGTTAGTTTTAAAAAATAATTTTCATATATTGTTACTCTTTCATGTTTTTAATGCCATGGAAATAACGATCCGTTAGTTTTAGATAATTGTGCTTTTATGCTCTGTAAATTAAAACTCCCCCTTCGATATTTCAAACACCCTTTGAAGTCGCATTGCATAACAGACACGTTGATATTGCAAGTACATTTATATAATATTTATACCTGTGCTATTCACTTTTTTTTAATAAATGGATTATAGAATTTCCCCCATTTTGCCTTTATTTTTTTTCAATTTAAGTTCATGAATGAATGCATATACTTTTTGCTCTAAAAAATACACTTTTTTTTTTAAATAAATGGTTAATAAATTTCCCTCATTTTGCCTTTTTTTTAGATTTATGTTCATGAATAAATGCATTTACATTTGAGTAAATGCATTTACATTTTGCCCTAAAAAAATAAACTTTTTAAAAATAAATGGATAATAAAATTTCCGTCATTTTGCTTTTTTTTTTTTTAAATTCATGTTTATGAATAAATGCATATACATTTCGTTCTGAAAACATACATTTTTTGAAAATAAATTGATAATAAAATTTCCCTCATTTTGCCTTTTTTTTTTTTTTTGAATTTATGTTCATGAATAAATGCATATAGTTTTTGCTCCAAAAAATACACTTTTTATAAGTAAATGGATAATTAAATTTCCCTCCTTTTACCATTTTTCAATTCATGTTCATGAATAAATGCATATACTTTTTGCTCTCTAAAAAATAGGTCCACAGCTTTGGAGAAAATGTTTTTAGCAAATGGCATGGGCGAGCTTTTTCGGGTCTCATGAATATTTACTTGTCTCTTATGCAGATTTTAAAATGGGTGTGCTCCAATTTAAATGAAAAGCCACACAATCAGCGCTCGTAAATGTACTGCCAAATATAGACATACTGTATACTTGTGTGTTTGTATATATATATATATATAAGTATATATGTATGTATGTATATATATATATATATATATATATATATATATATGTATATATATATATATATACACATGCATATATGTGTGTTTATGGATATATATATATATATATATATATATATATATATAATATATATATATATATATATATATATATATATTATATATGTATACAGTATATATATATATATATATATATATATATATATATATATATATACATAAAATATGCATGCATATATGTATGTTTATGGGTGTGTATACACACATACACACACACATATATATACATATATATATATATATATATATATATATATATATATATATATATATATATATATATATATATATATATGTATACACATGCATACACACATATAAATATCATCAACATCATCGGTCGTAATTATAGTAGTTTACTACATTTAAATGGCCTCAGATATATCCTTCCACTTGCGTCTTTTTATGACCCTTAGGGGTAGTAAGTTGGCCAGGGCACCAGCTGCCCGTTGAGATACTACCGCTAGAGAGTTATGGGGTCCTTGGACTGGCCAGACAGTACTACATAAGACCCTTCTCTCTGGTTACGGTTCTTTCCCTTTGCCTACACAGACACCGAATAGTCTGGCCTATTCATTACAGATTCTCCTCTGTCCTCATATACCTGACAACACTGAGATTGCCAAACAATTATTCTTCTCTCAAGGGGTTAACTACTGCACTCGAATTGTTCAGTGGCTACTTTCCTCTTGGTAAGGGTAGAAGAGACTCTTCAGCTATGATAAGCAGCTCTTCTAAATGGACACTCCAAAATCAAACCATTGTTCTTTAGTCTTGGGTAGTCCCATAGCCTCTGTACCATAGCCTCTCTACCTTTGTCCTCCACTGTCTTGGGTTAGAGTCCCCTTGCTTGAGGGTACATTCGGGCACACTGTTCTATCTAGTTTCTCTTTCTCTTGTTTTGTTAAAATTTTTATTGTTTATATAGGAAATATTTATTCTAATGTTGTTACTATTCTTGAAATATTTTATTTTCCCTTATTTATTTCCCTGACTGGGCTATTTTCCCTGTTGGGGCCCCTGGGCTTTTAGCATCCTGCTTTTCCAGCTAGGGTTGTAACTTAGCATTTAATAATGATAATATGCCAGTCTATACCCGGAAATTTTCCCATTTCACCAATCTATCGTCTTTTCCCCTTACCCCTGCTTCTTTTGCAATCTTTATGGACCCATTCGATTATTTTTAATGTCTGTCTATTATCTGTCATTCTCATTATATGTTAGAATATCCTCTTCTTTAGTTTGCTTTCCGTATCCATGTTGCTCTTTTTATGTCTCTTAATGTTAATCCCATCATTATTCCTTCTATAGCTCTATGAGTTGTAACTAGTTTATGTTCTAAGCCTTTAAGGGTCAAAATTTTTAATGCATAAGTTAATGCTGGTAGGAGCATCTAATGAAATAATTTTCCTTTTAGAGAAAAGGGTATTTTACTTACCATAATCTCATTTTGTTTACCAAATGTTCCATTCCATACTTATCCTTATTTTGATTTTGGTTTCGTGTCTTGGAGAAACACTTATTGTCTTACCTAAGGTTGTGCATTCATTAAATATCCAGAGGTTCATCAAGAACCTTTATTAGTTATCTGCATTTTCATTGAACAGTATCTTAGTTTTACTCCTATTCCTTTTTTCAGTTCTACATTTCTGCATTCTCTATTCAAATCTTCTATCATCGTTTGCTATTCCTCACATGATTCATTGAACAGAACTATGTCATCTGCAAATCTTAAATTCTCAAAATATTCCCCATCAATGTTAAACCCTACATTTTCCCAATCTCAATCCTTAAAAACTTCTCCTAGGCATGCTCTGAATAACTTAAGAGAGATGGGGTCTCCATGTCTAACTCCTTTCTCAGTCGGAATTTTCTCACTATCTTTATGTAGTTTTAGGATGGTTGTACTTCCTGTATAGATATCTTCAAGTGTTCTAACATAAGATTTATCTTTTCCTTGTCTTTGAAAGGTTTCATTACTGATCTTTTCCTCTCCTTTGAAAGGCTTTCATTACTGATGAAGTTTTGACAGAATCAAAAGCAATAAGATAAAGATTTACTTTGTGGTGAATAACATTTAATTTTTTTCGAGCATTTCAATGAAATGTTGATTGACGTTGGCATCAAGGGGAGTTCATCAGAAATATATGGAATATTTTCTCCCAATGAATAATCAGCAAGGCGTTAATTAATAAGCTCTCCTCTGCCTTGAGACTTGATGCATAAGCATCGCAAGTCATCGCCTTATCCAAGAAGCCAATGACTTCTACCTATTGCAAGGATATTCTCTCTCTCTCTCTCTCTCTCTCTCTCTCTCTCTCTCTCTCTCTCTCTCTCTCTCTCTCTCTCTCTCTCTCTCTCTCTCTCTCTCTCTCTATATATATATATATATATATTTTTATATATGACGTCTCTCTCTCTCTCTCTCTCTCTCTCTCTCTCTCTCTCTCTCTCTCTCTCTCTCTCTCTCTCTCTACATATATATATACACCTGTATATATATATATATATATATATATATATATATATATATATATATATATATATATATATATAATATATATATATATATATATATATATATAGTTTGTGTGTTTGCATACGTCTGAGCTAACCATTCATCCTCTTCTTAAATGATACTCAAAATGATACTTAATAAGATTAAATTCACACACAATTCAGAGACTTTATTATTCTATTAAGGAAAATCATTCACTTAAAAAATACTAGAATGAGGAAATAAAATCCCAATTTTCTCCTGATCATTCTCTTTTTAATTCTGTTGCCGCGACTTGGAAACAAAATTCTGGCCCGTGTTCCTCCCTCCCTGGTCAAAATTTCATTAGCATCAATCAGGCCGGATAAAATATCCGAATTGGAACATGGAACTTTTTTTTTTTTTTTTTTTTTTTTTTTTTTCCTGACCTTTGAGTTCATGTGGTTCGATTTTCGATAACAAATGAACTTGCGGCCAGGTTAACTTTTGGGTTTATCGGGTTTTTTCTTTTTTTCTTTTTTTTTTCTTTAAGAAAAGCGAGGATCCTTTATAGTAAGTACGTTTTTTACAATGAGTAAATATTTTTTTTTTTTTCTTTTAAATTCAGGATCCTTTATAGAGAGGACGTTTTCGTATAAT
>NC_090730.1:171323039-171324874 GCF_036898095.1 Palaemon carinicauda
GTCGTCTCTAGCTTGAGCTTTTAAACCAATACTTCTCTATTCATCATCTCCTACTTCGCGCTTTATAGTGCTAAGCCATGTAGGCCTGGGTCTTCCAATTTCTTCTAGTACCTTGTGGAGCCCAGTTAAACGTTTGGTGAACTAATCTCTCTTGGGGAGTTCGAAAAGCATGCCAAACCATCTTCATCTACCCCTCATCATGATCTCATAAGTATTAATATAAAGTACTAATATAAATAAGTTAATTCTACTTGACGAGTACTCTTAATACTGTTTTCCCATTTAACAAGTTTCCGGAATGCTTATTTTCTATTTAATACTAATGTACGCGACCGTCAAAAATGATGGCTAAATATTTAGATAGGTATGCACACACACGTATATGTACCCCCCTTCTCAACGGAGTATGACTACTCCATGTCATCCTACCCGAGGAACGGGGAGAGACCGAGTAGTTATACGTGTGGCAATGCAACTGACGATGACCGGAAAGATATATACTATATATATATATATATATATTATATATATATATATAGATATATATATATTATAATATATATATATATATATATATATATATATATACACATACATACTTACATATATATGCATATATATACATCTATGTATTTAGAGTTGATTCTAATTGTTAGGCATTCTCCATCAGGAGGCTCAATACTACACAGTACTGTAGAAGTTTTATTCCAGCTGTGACCAAGTTGTGGAATGATCTTCCTAATCGGGTAGTTGAATCAGTAAAATTTCAAAAGTTCAAACTTGGTGCAAATGTTTTTATGTTGAACACGCTGACATAAGTTGCTTTATTGATTATATATGAAATATCTGTTTTAATGTTGTTATTGGTTTTGAAATATTTTATTTTAATCGTTTTTTTATATCCTTATTTCCTTTCCTCACTGGGCTAATTTCCCTGTTGGAGCCCTTGGGCTTATAGCATCTTGCTTTTCCAACTAGGGTTGTAGCTCAGCTAATAATAATAATAATAATAATAATAATAATAATAATAATAATAATAATAATAATAAACACCCCTACACATTGCACCATTCATCTTTATATCAACATTTCAATTATTATTGTTCATTATTATCACTATTACCTAAGTATATATATATTTATATTTTAACATTTCTATGATTCTTAGAAGCCCCGTCATGATTTTCTTAGTATTTTATTTATTTTTATTATACGCTAAGCTACAACCCTAGTTGGAAAAGCAGGATGCTATAAGCCCAAGGGCTCCAACGGGGAAAAATAGCGCTGTGAGGAAATGAAATAAATAAACTACAAGAGAAGTAATGAAGAAGCAAATAAAATAATTAAGAAAAGTAACATCATTAAATTAGATTTTCATTTATAAACTATAAAATCTTGAAATAACAAGAGGAAGAGAAATAAGATAAAACAGCATGCTAGAGTGTATCCTCAAGCAAGAGAACTCTAACCCAAGGCAGTGGATAATATTCCTTCAAAGAGAACCTTTCATCTCTCTTATTTTGATAATGTGGTAAATGTAGGAAAACTAGTTTAGTAAAACCCTCTAGCAATGCCTATTGGTAACGTCCCTGGTTGGCATTCTGCCGGACTCGGGTTCAAGACCCGCTAAAGCTCGATAGTTTCTTGTAGTGTCTACAACCTCGTCATCCTTGTGAGCAAAGGATTGGGGGTTTGGGGGAGCCGTGACTCAGCAGCCATTGCCTGTCCCTCCCTTGTCTTAGCTTGGTTGGAGAAAGGTGATTAAGCGCTGATTAAATGTATATATAGTTAGTCTAGTGCATTGTCAGTGATCCTTGCCTCTGCCCTTCATGATT
>NC_090730.1:171325374-171327874 GCF_036898095.1 Palaemon carinicauda
GCCCATCATTATTCTTTCTATAGCTCGCGAATTATACAGTTTATGTTCTAAGGCTGTAGTAAGGCTCCAAGTTTCTGATGCACAAGTTGATACTAGTAGGACCATCTGATTAAATACTTTTCTTTTTAGAGAAAGTGGCATTTTACATTTCATAATCTCATTTTGTTTACCAAAAGCTCCCCATCCCATGCTTATCTTTCTATTAATTTTTTCTCTCATGTCTTAGAGAAGCACTTACTGTCTGTCCTAAGTACGCATATTCATTAACATTCTTTATATGTTCTCCATAACCCTTATTGGTCGTCTCTGCATTTTCATTGAACATTGTCTTAGATTTACTCATATTCCTTTTCAGGCCTACATTTCTGCTTTCTCTAACCAAATCTTTTGTCATCTTTTGCAATTCCTCTCACGATTCTCTTAATAGAACCATATCATCTGTAAATCTTAAATTGTTACGTATTCCTCGTTAATGTTAATTCCTACATTTTACTAATTTGATTTTTTAATAACTTAATCTAAGGCACGATGTGAATAATTTAGGAGAGATGGGGTCTCCTGTCTAACTCTCTTCCCACTTATTCACTATATGTAGTTTTAGGATTACTGTGTATACAGTGTATATATATATATATATATATATATGTATATATATATATATATATATATATATATATATATCATCTCCTCCTACACCTATTAACGCATAGGGGCCTCGGTTAGATTTCGCCAGTCGTCTCTATCTTGAGCTTTTAATTCAAAACATCTCCACTCATCATCTCCCACTGCACGCTTCGTAGTTCTCAGCCTTGTAGGCCTGGGTCTTCCAACTCTTCTTTTGTATGTATGTATGTATATATATATATATATATATATATATATATATTGAGTAAAATTACTATTTCTGTTTCCCTGAACTCAGTAAAGAATCCAAAATTGTGATGGCGCTCTACATTTTCTGTAATAATCCTGTAATTGAGTTAGTTTGAAAAAATAATTTTCATATATTGTTACTCTTTCATGTTTTTAATGCCATGGAAATAACGATCCGTTAGTTTTAGATAATTATGCTTTTATGCTCTATAAACTAAAACTCCCCCCTCGATATTTCAAACACCCTTTGAAGTCGCATTGCATAACAGGACACGTTGATATTGCAAGTACATTTATATAACATTTATACCTTTGCTATGAATTTCTTTTTTTAAATAAATGGATAATAAAATTTCCCTTATTTTGCCTTTTTTTTTAATTTTTGTTTATGAATAAATGCATATACTTTTTGCTCTAAAAAATACACTTTTTTTTTTTTAAATAAATGGTTAATAAATTTCCCTCATTTTGCCTTTTTTTTAGATTTATGTTCATGAATAAATGCATTTACATTTGAGTAAATGCATTTACATTTTGCCCTAAAAAAATAAACTTTTTAAAAATAAATGGATAATAAAATTTCCGTCATTTTGCTTTTTTTTTTTTTAAATTCATGTTTATGAATAAATGCATATACATTTCGTTCTGAAAACATACATTTTTTGAAAATAAATTGATAATAAAATTTCCCTCATTTGCCTTTTTTTTTTTTTTGAATTTATGTTCATGAATAAATGCATATAGTTTTTGCTCCAAAAAATACACTTTTTATAAGTAAATGGATAATTAAATTTCCCTCCTTTTACCATTTTTAAATTCATGTTCATGAATAAAATGCATATACTTTTTGCTCTCTCATAAAAAATAGGTCCACAGCTTTGAAGAAAATGTTTTTAGCAAATGGCATGGGCGAGCTTTTGGGGTCTCATGAATATTTAGGTGTCTCTTATGCAGATTTTAAAATGGGTCTGCACCAATTTAAATGAAAAGCCACACAATCAGCGCTCGTAAATTGTACTGCCAAATATAGACGTACTGTATACGTGTGTGTGTGTGTAAATATATATATATATATATATATATATATATATATACATATATATATGTATATATATATATTATATAAATGTATATATATAAATATATATATATATAATATATACAGTATATATATATATATATTATATATATATACACAATATATGCATGCATGTATGTATGTTTATTGATGTGTATACATACATACATACATACATACATACACACACACGCACACACACACACACACACATATATATATATATATATATATATATATATAAATATTATCAACATGATTGGCCGTAACTACAGTAGTTCACTGCAGTTAAAAGGCCTCAGACATGTCCTTCCAATTGCGTCTGTTTATGACCCTTTTTATGCCAGTTTTATACCGGAAGTTCTCCTATTTCGTCAATCCAGCGTCTTCTCTTCCTACCCCTGCTTCTTTTGCAATCTTAAGGGACCCATTCGATTATTTTTAATGTCAGTCTATTATCTGTCATTCTCATTATATGTTAAAATATCCTCTACTTTAGTTTCCTCTCGTATCCATGTTGCTCTTTTTCTCTCTCTTAGGGTTAATTCC
>NC_090730.1:171335374-171340374 GCF_036898095.1 Palaemon carinicauda
AAGCTGTTATATTGCAGCAAGAGGATTAAAGTTCTTAATCATTGTTTCATTTCTTATTTTAATCAAAATTTCCTTCTAGCATTTAGTAAAAAAATGTCTTGATAAAGGTTTAAAGGTCACTCGTGACTGGCAGAGTCAAGGGCAGGTCAAAGCCTTGAAGACCAACCATATATACATATGATCAGCGCCCAATCCCTGTCTCAATCCAACCTTGGTCCAGGGGAGGGCCAGGCAATGGCAGCAGATGGCTTAAAAGGTAGATCTATTGGCTCCCTAAACATCCTATCCCTAGTTCATAAATTGGTGAGGTTGCAGACACAACTAGAAACTATCGAGCATGAGCAGGGTTCGAACTCCGGTTCAATAGATTGCGAAACGGGACATTTGCAATAGGCTACCATAATCCTATTAGTGATGTTAATAAATTCAGTAAAAAAAAAAAAAAAGAAAAAAAAAAAAACTCTTAAGTGATATGACGTGAAAAGCGTAGATTAAACCAAAGTAAATAGAATTAACGTAGTGAAGGGTGACGGATTGGGTTTAAGGTGATAGACAAGGTGTCTTTTTCGGCTTCTTCTCCTGATGCCTGGCGGGTGATCTTACTGGAATTAGTAAGGACAATCAGGGATTACTTGAGTAGTTAGATAGGTACTACGCATTGCAAGGAGCTGGCTATCCTATGATGTATCTAGCCAAGGAATCCTCGAGGCCCTTTGCGTCTATAGGCGTAGGAGTTGATATATATATATATATATATATATATGTATATATATATACATATATATACATACATATATATATATATATATATATATATGTATATATATATATATATATATATACGCACACAATTTACGAAAAAATAAATTGTAGGTTTTTTAACTATCATAGATACACGGAAGGTTGTGTATTTTAATATATATATGTATATATATATATATATATATATACACATATATATGTATATATATACATATATATGTATATATATGTATATATATGTATATATATTTGTTTATATATATATTATATATATATATATTTATACATATATACACTATATATATATATATATATATATATATCTGTATAAGAATTCGTCCGTACACATGTATTTGTGTATCAGCATGTTATATGTATGAACGCCACTTATTGGATTAAGTTTTCAACTAGATTAATATACTTTGAGCCCGACTGGTTTGTTCGCAAACACAGCATTTTTGATCATCCACGGTTTATACCGTGATACTCTGGGTAAATTATAAATAAACACAAATACTTCATTGTAAAAAAAAAAAACCGGTGTAAAACCATATTTATACAACTCGTTGGCAAATTCTATTGCCTTTATTCATGCTGTGTGTCATGAAAACATACCTTGCTAATCATATAAATACATTTCCTTTATGTTAATTATTTGGATTCTTAGTAAGCACTAATATCATCATCATCTCCTAGGCCTATTGACGCAAAGAGCCTCGGTTAGATTTCGCCAGTCGTCTTTATCCTGAGCTTTTAAATCAATACTTCTCCATTCATCATCTCCTACTTCGCGCTTTATAGTCCTAAGCGATGTAGGTCTGGGTCTTCCATTTCTTCTAGTGCCTTGTGGAGCCCAGCTCAACGTTTGGTGAACTAATCTCTTGGGGAGTGCGAAGAGCATGCCCAAACCATCTCCATCTACCCCTCGTCATGATATCATCAGTACTAATATAAATAAGTTAATTCTACTTGACGAGTACTGTTAATACCGTTTTCCCATTTAACAATGTGTGAAATTTTCCATAATGCTTATTTTCTGTTTAATACTAGTGTACGCAACCCGTCAAAAATGACGGCTATATTTCAGATAGGTGCGCATATGTACACCCCTTCTAAACGGGGTATGACTACTCCATGTCATCCTACCTGAGGAACGGGGAGAGACCGAGTAGTTATACGTCTGGCAATGGCACTGAGCGTGACCGGATATATATATATATATATATATATATATATATACAGTTAATTCTAATAGTTAGGCCTTTTCCATTATGAGGCTCAATATTACACAGTACTCTAGAAGTTTTATTCCAGTTGTGACCAAGTTGTGGAATTATCATTCTAATCTGGTAGTTGAATCAGTAGAATTTCAAAAGTTCAAACTTGCAGCAAATGTTTTTATGTTGAACAGGCTTATATAAGTCTTTTTATAGTTTATATTTGAAATATCTGTTTTAATGTTGTTATTGGTTTTGAAATATTAAATTTTAATTGTTCATTACTTCTTATATCGTTTATTTATTTCCTTATTTCCTTTTCTCACTGGGCTAATTTCCCCGTTGAGCCCTTGGGCTTATAGCATCTTGCTTTTCCAACTAGGGTTGTAGCTTAGCTAATAATAATGACAATAATAATAATAATAATAATAATAATAATAATAATAATAATAATAAACACCCCTAAACATTGCACCATTCACCTTTATATCAACATTTCAATTATTATTGTTCATTATTATCACTATTACCTAAGTATATATATTTATATTTTAACATTTCCATGATTCATAGTTTTTCTTAATATTTTAATTATAATTATTATAAGCTAAGCTACAACCCTAGTTGGAAAAGCAGGATGCTATAAGCCCAAGGGCTCCAACGGGGGAAAAATAGCCCAGTGAGGAAATGAAATAAATAAACTACAATAGAAGTAATGAAGAATCAAAATAAAATAATTAAGAAAAGTAACAGCATTGAATTAGATCTTTCATATATAAACTATAAAAAGGTAAAATAACAAGAGGAAGATAAATAAGATAAAAGAGCATGCTAGAGTGTATCCTCAAGCAAGAGAACTCTAACCCAAGGCAGTGGATAATATTCCTTCAAGAGGACTTTTGATCTTTCTTATTTTGATAATGTGGTAAATGTAGGAAATCTAGTCTAGTAAAACCCTCAGGCAATGCCTATTGGTAACGTCCCTGGTTGGCATTCTGCCGGACTCGGGTTCGAGACCCGCTCAAGCTCGATAGTTTCTTGTAGTGTCTATAACCTCGTCATCCTTGTGAGCAAAGGGAAACGAGTTTCGGGGAGCATGTAGGTCTACCTGCTGAGTCATTAGCAGCCATTGCTTAGCCCTCCCTGGTCTTAGCTTGGGTGGAAAAAGGTGATTAAGCGCTGATTATATGTATATATGGTCAGTTTTTAGGGCATTGTCAGTGTCCCTTGCCTCTGCCATTCATGATTAGCCTTTAAACCTTTACGATGTTTTATAGTCTTATCTCGTATCGAATCAAGAATTACTGCGAATTTATCTACCACCAGAGTGCATGTTTGAACGTAACATATTATTATTATTATTATTATTATTATTATTATTATTATTATTATTATTATTATTATTATTATTATTATTATTATTACTTGCTAAGCTACAACCCTAGTTGGACAAGCAGGATGCTCTAAGCCCAGGAGCTCCAACAGGGAAAATAGCCCAGTGAGGAAATGAAGCAAGGAAAAATTAAACTTTTGAGAAGAGTAACAATATTAAAATAAATATCTCCCACATAAACTATAAAAACTTTTAACAAAACAAGAGGAAGAGAAACAAGACAGAACAACGTGGCCGAGTGTACCATCAATATTTCATTTACACTTTGTTTTTCCATGCCTGATACGCTCCTCCCACATAAAACAGGATAAAAACAGAAAAAAAAGAGAAAAACTGAAAAAAAATTCAGTAAAATACAGGCGATCGTAATTTTACCTTACTTTGTTTATTGTCTTTTATACAGTTGGTGACCGTAATATCACTGTTTTATGGCAATATATCCGTTTTTAAAACGGTGATAATCCTGGAATAAAAGTTGCCAGACATTTACCGTTTCTTAAGGCAAATTTTTTAACAGTGTAGCATATCATTCATACATACCTACATATACCAAGGCACTTCCCCCAATTTTGGGGGGTAGCCGACATCAACAAATGAAACAAAACAAAAAAGGGGACCTCTACTCTCTACGTTCTTCCAGCCTAACAAGGGACTCAACCGAGTTCAGCTGGTACTGCTAGGGTGCCACAGCCCACCCTCCCACATTATCCACCACAGATGAAGCTTCATAATGCTGAATCCCCTACTGCTGCTACCTCCGCGGTCATTTAAGGCATCGGAGTCAGCAGCAGGGCCTACCGGAACTGCGTCACAATCGCTCGCCATTCATTCCTATTTCTAGCACGCTCTCTTGCCTCTCACATCTATCCTCCTATCACCCAGAGCTTTCTTCACACCATCCATCCACCCAAACCTTGGCCTTCCTATTGTGCTTCTCCCATCAACTCTTGCATTCATCACCTTCTTTAGCAGAGAGCCACTTTCCATTCTCTCAACATGGCCAAACCACCTCAACACATTCATATCCACTCTAGCTGCTAAATTCATTTCTTACACCCGTTCTCACTCTCACCACTTCGTTCCTAACCCTATCTACTCGAGATACACCACCCATACTCCTTAGACACTTCATCTCTCCGTCACTTTCATTCCCCACAACTCCGATCCATACATCACAGTTGGTACAATCACTTTCTCATATAGAACTCTTTTTACATTCATGCCTACAATATTTCTTTTACAGTTTGTTTTTCTATGTCTGATACGCCCCTCCCACATCCGACAAAAAAAAAAAAAAAAAAAAAAAAAATTCTTCAACACAATAACAAGAAGTCTGAGGAAGATTGGCATGACTCATCCCTCAACAGATCTTCCTTTTATTATCCTTAAAATTTCTCGTAGCTTTCTCATTATCTTAGATTAAGGAAGACAGTCCGTGACTAGCTTTTAGTAAATCCCAACCACGCATCAATTAAGCGTTGTAAATTATTCCTGTTTTTCCTACCTGTCTCTCGCATACTTTCTTGTTTTCGGGAGGTCACGCGAGCCATCCTTTAGAAGCCTGTGAATTACGATGGGGTCATCCAAGAAACAGTTTGAGTGCAAGAAATAGCCTATTTTTTTTCCCC
>NC_090730.1:171345374-171350374 GCF_036898095.1 Palaemon carinicauda
GTAGTAGTAGTGTCAGTATAAATCACTTGTTGACATTTCAATCGATTATTATTATAGGTAGTAGTAGTAGTAGTAGTAGTAGTAGTAGTAGTAGTAGTAGTAGTATTACTATGTTTATAATTCATATGTAAACATTTTAATCGATTATTATTATAGGTAGCAGCAGCAGTAGTAGTAGTAGTAGTAGTAGTAGTATCATTGTTATTCATATATTAACATTTTAATCGATTATTATTATCGGTAGTAGTAGTAGTAGTAGTAATGATAGTATTACTATGATCAGTATTCATATATTAAAATTTTAACCAAACCAGTATAAAAGACCTTCAATTTGCAAAATGAGTTTTTAAAACATAAATAGCAATAAAAAAAAAACAGGAAAAAATACAGCTAAGTGAATAACTGTTTTTCATAGAGTTCGCCAAATCTCCTCTTGTCCACACCATGGCTTGCTTGCCTTCATCATGATTTCATGATTGTGCCGAAAAAAGAAGACGTATTTTATATACTAAATATACAAAAAGTAATTTATTATTAAAGGAATATTGTTGAATATATCAAAGTAATTTATTATCAAAGACTATTGCAAGGATTTAGATAAAACGATGAGAGCGAAAAGTGGAGATAATTCAGGTTTTTCGTCAACTAGTAATTTTCGCTTTCATGAAATGTTGAATTAATAATCCGAGCGGGTTTAAACATAGTTCGGACCCTCATAAACTTTCCCCAACCCGAACGCTATGTTAATATGAAGCCGGGGAGACTTGCATGACGAGCTCGCATAGATCACTCGTAAGAGAAAATTCTGTTGTACTTTTTACTAAACTGTAAAAGTCAAATATATTCAGACTCGCTTTAAACGGCCACGTATCTTTATAGTAAATGGACACACATGGGTACATGCGTGGAAGGTGAAATATTGTCCGTAATTGAATATAGTTGTCTAGATAGCACTATAGCACGTCATCGTAGGTTATCCATTTTCTAGTTTAATATTATTATTAATATTATTATTATTATTATTATTATTATTATTATTATTATTATTATTATTATTATTATTGTTGTTGTTGTTGTTGCTGTTTTTATTATCATTATTATTATTATTATTATTATTATTATTGTTGCTGTATTATTATTATTATTATTATTATTATTATTATTATTAGCTAACCTACAACAATAGTTGGAAAAGCAGAATACTATAAAGCCATGGGCTTCAATGGGGAAAAATAGCCCAGTGAGGAAAGGAAATACGAAAATAAACCCTAGTTGGAAAAGCAGAAGGCTATAAGCCCAAAGGCTCGAACAGGGAAAAATAGCCCAGTGAGGAAAGGAAATAAAGAAATCAACGCTAGTTGGAAAATCAGGATGCTACAAGCCTAAGGGCTCCAACATGGAAAAATAGCCAGTGAGGAAAGGAAAAAAGGAAATAAACCTTAGTTGGAAATCAGGATGCTACAAGCCCAAGGGCTCCAACATGGAAAAATAGCCCATTGAGGAAAGGAAATGAAGAAATAAACGCTAGTTGGAAAATCAGGATGCTACAAGCCCAAGGGCTCCAACATGGAAAAATAGCCCGGTGAGGAAAGGAAAAAAGGAAATAAACCTTAGTTGGAAAAGCAGAATGATATAAGTCCAAGGGCTTCAACAGGGAAAAATAGCCCATTGAGGAAAGGAAATGAGGAAATAAGCCCTAGTTGGAAAAGCAGGATGCTATAAGTCCAAGGGCTCTAACGGGGAAAAGTAGCCCAGTGAGGAAATCAAATAGAAAATAAATAAATTATATGAGAAGAAATGAATAATTAGAATAAAATGTTTTAAGAACAGTAACAACGTTAAAACCATCTTTCATGAATAAACTATAAAAAGAGACTTATTTCAGTCTGTTCAATATGAAATATTTGCTGTACTTTTACTTAGTAAATCGCCATAGGTTACCATGGAAATCCTTCCTCTATCATAATAAAGAGCAAGTGGCTAGCTATACAGTATATAAAACAACACATGCAGCCATTTCTAGTCCACTGCAGAACAAAGGCCTCAGACATATCAATTTATATCTGAAGTTTGGTCAGTTTTCTTCATCACGCTGGCCAGTGCAGATTGGTGAAGGTGGGAAATTTTTGTCTGATCACTCACAGCAAACCAACCTTGAATGGGTGGCCCTAACTAATACAGCCTTGCTGATCATGACCATACGCAGACCCTATCTGAGTGGGGATACCTTAAAGTGGTGGATATATATATATATATATATATATATATATATATATGTATATATATATATATATATATATATATATATATATATATATTATATATATATATATACATATTACATATATATATATATATATATATATATATATATATATATATATATACATACGTACATACATATATATATATATATATATATATATATATATATATATATATATATATATATATAAATAGCAGTCATTTATGACGGGTCGCGTACAATAAATAACGTTGTCGTTCATATTACTTCCCTGAACGAAGATTGAAAGAAGACCTGTTATCGCACGAGTATTTGAACGAAACATAACGAAACTTAGTGAAATATTCAGCTAAATATCCCTCCCCCTTGAAGAGTAATTTACGGTGAATATTTGTGAAAATATGAATATGAGCTCTGCCAGTTTTTCTTTTTTTATTTCTTAATTACAAGGCTTCAACCATGCAAAATATTAATCGTCGATCAGGCAATGCTAGTTAATTATTCCGTTTAAAAAAGCCAAAAAGATTTATGCCTTCGTCTAAATGCAAATATTTCTGATGGAATTAAGTGGATAAAATTGTTTATTATTATTATTATTATTATTATTATTATTATTATTATTATTATTATTATTATCATGGTGATGATGATGATGATCAGCTAAGCTACAACCTGAATTGGAAAAGAAACATGCTATAAGCCCAAGGGCTCCAACAGGGTAAAATAGTCCAGCGAGGGAAAGAGAAGAGAAAATAAATAAACTACGAGAGATGTAATGAACAATCAAAAAAATATTTTATTAACAATGAAAAACATTAAAATTCTTTCACATATAGACTATAAAAACTTAAAAAAAAACATGAAGAGGAATAAGATAGAATAATATGCCCGAATCTATCCTCAAGCAAGAGAACTCATTGCTCAAAGAGGTCGATTATCAAGAGTTTTCTGACATCCTAACTCCATGTCATTGATATGGCGTCACCATACATACAAGAATTCATGATACATCTCGCTCTGAAGACATGCACCCGGGCACACCCTTACTGATCGGCGAGTTCCTGTGTTTAGCCCCGCCCACCACCTATCCCATCTCTTCTTGCACTGTTTGGGTACTCGCTGAGAAGCAAGGGGGTTAACAGGCTGCACTTCTTTGGAGCGAGGTGTGCTAAGGACCACTGTGTGCAACTGTACCTGAGGTTTGTAAACAATATTCTATCATTTACGTCTCACTCCGGGAAGTACAGTTAGAATCAAAAGAACGCCGACACTCAGGGGAAATCTTTCGTCAGATGTCTCTAGTGTTCCCATGACAAAACAGACAACTAGTTGCTCCTCTTACTACTGCTACGAAATGGGCGGAGCCTTCTCCAACCTTGGTGAATCAAAGACAGTAAACGGCTGTCTTTGTTAGCGGAAGCATTGAAATGTTACAAATCGAGTTGATATATTTCATTCTCGGTTATGTATACATATATATAGATATATGTATATATATGTATATATATATATATATATATATATATATATATATATATATATATATATATATGTATATATATATATATATATATATACATATATATATATATATATATATATATATATATATATATATATATATATATATATATATATTATGAACCCACAAAATCATGTAGAAAATATTGGAGTGTCGTAGCTAAACAATTCCTTCCGTTAACAGCTAGATTTGATTATTTTAACATTAGTCTTGTTCAAGTTGCCGATGAACGAAAAAAGTAATTTCAATTATGTTTCTATGTTAAAAAATATTAATAAAAAACACCATACATGAGTTATACCCACATAAAGGACGTTCAGAGAGAGAGAGAGAGAGAGAGAGAGAGAGAGAGAGAGAGAGAGAGAGAGAGAGAGAGAGAGATCAAAGGGTTTGAGCTTACTCTAGTTAATGAAGTAATGTAACAGCACACTCCTTTTTAGACATTTATGCATATCAAAATATTGTCTGTCATTATTATACAAGGTTTCCAATAGAAATGATTTTATTATGCTCCCAAAAGCTTATCGTTATTTTTCAGATGCTAGATTGACTGCTAAAAACTACTTATAGTTTATAGATATTCATTGAATGTAACATTTCGTAATACGTGAGGATACTTTATTGTAAAATATTTCCCAAATTATTCAGATTCAGGGGTATGCGCCGTTTCAGTCTTTAGACTCTAAGCCACTTTCCCTTTATTCATCATTTCTTTTACATTCCCATTGTTGAGCTTTTGTCATCTCATCGTCTGCTATCTTGGCCTTGAAGGATTAGCATTCTCATTTGAACTAAAATCTTAAAATCTTTACTACATTGCTAATTCAATCTTTGTCGTAAGTGCTTTACTCACTTGATAATTATCGAAACTAAATGGCAAAATTGGAGATAGTTATTACAGGATATAAATAACGGGATTATTTGGTTAGAATCACAGGCTTATCCAAATGATGGGTGATTTTGGGGGAAAATAACTATAATTGCTTTTGGGCGTTTGTAGGATTTGCTTCCTTAAGGATCCATATACCAACATTTGTCCGGCTGCATATAGTTTGATCATTATATTTTATACTCCTCTATATACCTTAAATGCTCTGTAGGAAAATTTAACCAGTTGCTTTAAAATCGACTAAGATATTTTCGTTAACTGGAATAATGATAGAGGAATGGGATATATATTGTATAAAAAATCTGAGGGGCACCACTTATTTATGGAAGCATGCTTCACAATGC
>NC_090730.1:171355374-171362874 GCF_036898095.1 Palaemon carinicauda
CTAGGTGACGTAATGAGTAGAATTGTTGTTGTTGTTGTTGTTGTTGTTGTTGTTATTATTATTAGAATCCTTTCTTATGGGTATTCTATTCACGTTGACATAACGGCTAGAATTATAATAATAATAATAATAATAATTATAATAATAATAATAATAATAATAATAATAATAATGATAAAAATTATTTTTATTAATATTATTATTATTATTATTATTATTATTATTATTATTATTATTATTATTATTATTATTATTATTATCATATTAATGAAGGAACTTTCAAATGGACTTTTTATTCTCGGTGACATAATGACTTGAATTATTATTATTATTATTGTTATTATTATTATTATTATTATTATTATTATTATTATTATTATTATTATTATTATTATATTTTGTTAACTACATTCTAAATAGACTGGTGATTTACAGTTAGAGATTCTACGTTTCATCCATCTTCCTTAAGAATCCATCACTTTCCTCACTATATTTTGTTTCAAGCAGCACTCTCTTCTGCACAAGTCCTGGGGTTATATCAGCTCCCACCTTCTCAAGATTCCTTTTCCATAACTTATGTATGATCCTTAGTGCTCCCATAAGTACCTCTTCTACCTGCATATTCCATAGCCTTCTCAATTCTAATCGCAAGTCCTGGTACTTATCTATTTTCTCACTTCCCTTATCTTCCACCTTTGAGTTCCATGGTACTGTGACATTTATTGAGTGATGCCTTATCTTCGTTATCTTGTTGATGTGCTTGTATCATCCACTTCGTCCTTATATTGTAGTCTCAGAGTAGTTTAGCCTGATTATTATTATTATTATTATTATTATTATTATTATTATTATTATTATTATTATTATTATTATTATTATTATTATTGGTAATGTTTTTATGATTATAATTATTATTATTATTATGATTATTTTAATATTATTATTATTATTATTATTATTATTATTATTATTGTTGTTGTTGTTGTTGTTGTTGTTGTTGCTCTTGTTGACATCGATATTATTTTTGTTGTTGAAGTTATTATTATTATTATTATTATTATTATTATTATTATTATTATTATTATTGTTGATGTGGATGTTGTTGTTGCTGTTGTTATTGTTGTTCCTGTTTTTGTTGTTGATATAGATTCTTAAGACAAATACACAATTCCCACACAGTCCATAAACAACCAATCCAAAAACTGCTAAGTGAAACCCAGTCCAAACAGAAGACCCAAGCATTTTCCTAAGGGCAGGTTCACACGGCCGAACGGTTCGTCGAACGCGGTTCGACTAACAAGCGTTTAAAGTGATGTTTGAACGTGTGAACGGGGCATTTGGTTCGTCGAACGGTTCGAAGAAAGTCTGTTCTCGCCAGGGTTGTGAGCGGGGATTCATTGTCCAGAAACCTTATGAATTTATGGCTGACTTCACCTCTCCGAACCGTTTGACAAACAGGTTCGACGGTTTGACGAACCATTCAACCCCTCACACACCTCTTCGTGCTTTGGAAAGCATCCTCCTGACGGGACACCGCCTCTAGACTCTAATTCATAAAGATTAATAAAGATTAATAAAGACCAGTACATTGCACGCAATGCATAGCACATGGAAACCGTTTACCACCTGACAATAACTAATAGGAAGGCATTAGTGGAACCGTGTTTCCTCTGACTGCTGCATGAGGATTGTAGGAGCCCTGAGGGAGATAGGGGGATAGGGAATCTATTCTAATCTAGGAGACGTAGGATGCTGTATTAGTTATTTGAACGATGTCCTTTTGAGAGGATGGACATTTCGATGGTTCGTTATTTGTTGGGGGCGAGAATTTGGCTTTTGCGTATTTTGCGTAGGAGTGTGTTTGTTGATTCTGGGCATACACTGGTATGTATGTATATTTTTTTGGGTATACACACACAAACATACATATATATGTGTATATATATACTAACATACATACACAACGCCCTTATCTATCTATCTATCTATCTATATATATATATATATATATATATATATATATATATATATATATATATATATATATATATATATATATATATATATATATATATATATATATATATATATATATATAATTATTACTTGCTACATGCATACACTTTTCACACACACGATCATATTAATGTTTATATATGCATATTGTTATTGCTCAATTTTGATTAATAACATTCCAATACTCCTCAGCTAACTTCAGAATCTGAGAAAAAAGTAAACATATAAATCTAAGAAACCAAGTCGTATTTTTATTTGAATGATTTAAATATTTTAAGATCGTCGTAATTTTAAATTTTAAATTTGTACAGCTTTTGCTTTGTATTGGTCTAGGTGTTAGGTATACAAACTAATAATATAATTAGAAGGATATACTGGGAAAGGACGCAAGCGGAAATAAGAGACCATTTAAAAGTCCCAAAGTTGTTAACGATTTTTGATGGGTAGATCTGACAATGCCCTAGAGACTGACCGTATATCCATGTGATCAGAACCCAAGCCCCCTTTCCATCCAAGCCAGGACTAGGGAGGGCCAGGCAATTGCTGCTGATGACTCTGCAGGTAGAGCTATAGGCTTCCCCAAATACTTCATCATTAGCTCACGAGAAACTATTGAGTTGAACTGGACTCGATCTCCCGTCCAGCAGAACGTTAAACAAGGACGTTTCCAATAGATCACCACAGTGTTTGATCTTGGAGTTATAGCCCAAAAATTAATAGGTATTGAAGACAGTTTGAGCAATATCTGAAATATGTATGCAATATTCCATAATTATTTTTTTTTCATTAATATAGAATTACCATCTAAATCAAATTCCCTCAGGCAATGCATAAAGTATTCTGTAACGTCCTTTAGACCCCTATTTGGACTTGCTTTTATGGCAACGTAACTGTTAGGTTCTAACAGAGAGGCGAGGTTAATGCAAATAAGTTTTTTTTTTTTTATCAGGTAACGAGCTTATATACAAGCAGTTGCGAGCAAGAATGTCACAAAAATTCAAACAAACTAAAGCATGCGATGGCAAGCTTAAACAGGTTGTTCTATCATCAGCGGTGGGAAAGAGCGAGAAATAAAAAAAGCAAATGCCTTCAACTTTATCTCCGTTCGTGCTTCCTTTCTTCTATTTAACTGTTCAACCTCGTCACTTAAACTTCATATTGCAATAGCAGGATTCCCCCCCCCCCCCCAGTTACATATAGGACCTGAATGGCCTCCCAGGCCCGAGTGCTGGACCTTAAGGCTCAAATTCATAAATCAAATCTAAGCTGAAAAGTATTGTCACTCATCTTGAAATTGTAAATTAACTCGATTACATTTTGGATTCAACATTGGCACTGTGAAAGGGCTGTGCTAATTAACCTGATGTAGGAGGAATAATCAAAGAATGAAACTTATTGCAGGGCATTTTTGGAGGTACTTTAGAAGTAAATAGTATCATTATCGGCCTTAATACTAAATTGAATATGAAACGGTAGGCTATTACTTAGATATGCTGTAATTATCCCTTCTATAAATTGTTAGAGGCTATACTCAACCAGAACTGTAATCTGGAAGCACTAATCTGAACCAGGACTATAATTCAGAATCGGAATAGCGGTTATTTGTTTTAATAGTTGCTCATTAAACCTGGGAATTCTATTCCAATGCAAATGTATCGTTTAATATTACGTACGGAAAGCTCTTGAAGGAATTATTATATTTTGCATGATGTACTTCATCATTTACTTTCCATTATAATTGCTGGAAGTGAAATGATTTACTACACGGGGGCGGGGGGGGGGGGGGGTGTTGTTGATATGAAATCAATACATACTCAGAAACCTGCTTATTAGCATGTACCAGTTTTCATACATGTTTATAGTCAGTGACCATCTCATTTTTCTTTCATTGTCTCACTTTACCACTATTATTTTTCCTTTTGCATTCTGAATGATATCTGGAGTACTGTGATCAATTTTGAAATATATAATTAATAATTAATGATAATTGATAATTAATTAATGATAATAATAATCTTCATCATTATATGATTATATAACTAGAATATACTGAGCCAGGTATAATAATTAGTAGTATTTTTGGTTAATAGCTCCCAGCATGTATATATGATTCCAATTTCGAGCAATTGAGAATTTGGAACCTGTATAAATTTCTATAATTATATAAGTCTACTACGGTCTGCACCTTAAATGCAACATGTTCAATTAATGTAATTGTATGTTACAGAAGACATGAAATAAGTTACACTACCTCTAACAGCTGTAGCTTATTTTTTGAAAATGAGTTCTATCTTCACACATTTTATTTAAAGTACTCTTTATCATTTTATTTACACTTTGTTGGTGACTGATATTTGGTTAAATAAGCCAGTTCAATTGTGTTGGGGAGTTAGAGGCAAGACTCCATTAGTTAGCCTGATTTCATCTTGGCTTCTCCTTAAATATTTTGTGAAAGTTTGAGTAATAATGAAGTACCAAATGGTAGCCTGAATACATAATGGGTTTTGGTGAAAAATTAATTAAAAATTCCCATAATGGGATTTTGGCAAAAAGAAAAAAAAATAATATAAAAAAATCCCCATCCAGGAATTTTGCAAAAAAATAAATTAAAAATTCCATTCACGGGATTTTGCAAAAAGAAAATAATAATTAAAAGTCCCATTATGGTATTTTACAAAAACTGATAAGATTTTTCCATCCAGGGATTTTGCAAACAAATTGATTTAAAATTCCAATCATGGGATTTTGCAATATATATATATATATATATATATATATATATATATATATATATATATATATATATATATATATATATATATATATATATATATATATATATATATATATATTATAGAAATTCTCATCACGGGATTTTGGAAATAATTAAAAATTTCAATCTTGGAATATTGCAGAAACAATTAATAAAGAATTCCCAATATGAGATTTTGCCAAATATTAATGAAAAATATCGGTTATGGGAATTTGAAAAAAAAAATTAATGAAAAATTCCAATCATGGGAATTTGCAAAAAAAAAAAAAGAAAAAAAAATATTCAAATCTCTTATGGAAATTTGCAAAAAGTTAATTCAAAATTTCCATCAATAGGATTTTGCAAAAAAAAAAAAAAAAAAAAAAAAAATTTATTAAAATTACCCAGTAGATAAATCTATATATAAGTACATTGAAGTAGAAAAACGTTTAATCGTCCATTTCCAGTACAGATATGGTAATAAACGTTCATGTAAAGTAGAGTATAATACAGGCATGTGTTCCAGGCTTTTAGATTGTTTAAAGGTATGTAATGAAACAACAGCATGCGCCAGTAATCCATTTAGGCATGTCAGAGCTGCGAGCCTATTTTCACTTTGAAATACACGTTAGGCCTATTTATTTATAATTTAGGCTGAATACCAGTAGAGGATTTTTAATCCCCAATGAGCAGGATTAGTGCTCAGGGTTGTGGTGGCCTATTGGAAACGTCCCTATACCAGTACAGGATTTTTAATCCCCAATGAGAAGGATTAGGGCTCAGGGTTGTGGTGGCCTATAGGAAACGTCCCTATACCAGTATAGGATTTTTAATCCCCAATGGGCAGGATTAGGGCTCAGCATTGTGGTGGCCTATTGGAAACGTTCCTATACCAGTATAGGATTTTTAATCCCCAATGAGCAGGAGTAGTGCTCAGAGTCGCGGTGGCCTATTGGAAACGTCCCTGTACCAGTATAGGATTTTCGATCCCCAATGAGCGGGATTAGGGCTCAGGGTTGTGGTGGCCTATTGGAAACGTCCCTATACCAGTATAGGATTTTTAACCCCCAATGAGCAAGATTAGGGCTCAGGGTTGTGGTGGCCTATTGGAAACGTCCCTGTACCAGTATAGGATTTTCGATCCCCAATGAGCGGGATTAGGGCTCAGGGTTGTGGTGGCCTATTGGAAACGTCCCTATACCAGTATAGGATTTTTAATCCTCAATGAGTGGGATTAGGGCTCAGGGTTGTGGTGGCCTATTGGAAACGTCCCTATACCAGTATAGGATTTTTAATCCTCAATGAGTGGGATTAGGGCTCAGGGTTGTGGTGGCCTATTGGAAACGTCCCTATACCAGTATAGGATTTTTAATCCTCAATGAGCGGGATTAGGGCTCAGGGTTGTGGTGGCCTATTGGAAACGTCCCTATACCAGTATAGGATTGTTAATCCCCAATGAGCGGGATTAGGGCTCAGGGTTGTGGTGGCCTACTGGAAACGTCCCTATACCAGTATAGGATTGTTAATCCCAATGAGCGGGATTAGGGCTCAGGGTTGTGGTGGCCTATTGGAAACGTCCCTATACCAGTATAGGATTGTTAATCCCCAATGAGCAGGATTAGGGCTCAGGGTTGTGGTGGCCTATTGGAAACGTCCCTACCTGGCGATCTACCGGACTGGGGTTCGAGTCCCGCTCAATCTCAATAGTTTCTTGTAGTGTCTGCAACGTTACCATCCTTGTGAACTAACGATGGGAATTTCGGGGAGTCTATAGGTCTGCCTGGTGAGGCATCAGCAGCCATTGCCTGGCCTTTCCTGGTCCCGGGTTGGGAGGATAGTGAGCTTGGGTGCTGATCAAATGTATATATAGTAAGTCACTAGGGCATTGTCCTTCTAGCTAGGGCATTGTCACTGCCCCTTGCCTCTGCCCTTCACGAGCGGCCTTCAAATCCTAAGTATTTTGGGAAGGCAGAGGAAAGACATTTAGATATACGTATATTTTTTCTGCTTGTCTTTTATTATTAATTCCCTTTGTACAGCTGGCTTCATTAATTCTAGTACACCTACATAGGAAGCAAAGGAGATATCAATGTACCGGAATTAATGAAGCCAACTGTACAAAGCGTTCGGTAGAAAATTCCCCGTGGAGCAATGAGTTATTGTTATTTTTAGAGTAATGACATTCGCTCTGTTTAATTGTTTGGGAAAACACCCTTACTTGTTTTTCTGGATATTTATCTCGTAGTAGAACAACAAAGTAAGGAATGGCAAGGAGGGGAGAAAAAAAGAAAGCTTCAGATAACTCTATAGTGACCTAACAACGACAACAACAACAACAACAACAACAAATGTAGCCGATATCCAGTCCACTGTAGGACAAAGGCCTTCAGGCATGTCCTTATTCATGTCTGGGCTTTGGCTAGTTTTCATCATCACGCTTGCCGCGGCGGATATGTGATGGTGGGAGACTTTTGTCCGAGCACTCACTGCAAACCAACCTAGTATGGATGGCTAAGGCCTTCAGACATGTCTTATTCATGTCTCGGGTTTGGCCAGTTTTCATCACCACGCTGGCCAACGGCGGATATGTGATGGTGGGAGACTTTTGTCCGAGCACTAACTGCAAACCAACCTAGTATGGATGGCTAAGGCCTTCAGGCATGCCTCATTCATGACTGGGGTTTGGCCAGGATGCATCATCACGCTGGGCAACGGCGGATATGTGATGGTGG
>NC_090730.1:171367874-171385374 GCF_036898095.1 Palaemon carinicauda
TATTCACTTTCCTCTCATTTCGAAAAGTCAAAGATAATTCCCTTTCATATCTTCTCTTACCAAAGAATGGAGAGAGAGAGAGAGAGAGAGAGAGAGAGAGAGAGAGAGAGAGAGAGAGAGAGAGAGAGAGAGAGAGAGAGCTCATTGGTAGAAACATTGAGTCTTTTCTTAGACTGAATTTCAGGTATACAGAATTTTGTTTTTTCATGATGCTGATTTATATTTTAATCATCACAAAATGGGGTAATCTATATGAACTTGTATTTTTTTGCTAAAACGAAAAACTTAAGTACTTTAAATCATTAATAAAATATCCACATTCATCATTTAAATCTTCTCTTTAATGAAAAAATAATTCACTATAAGATTTTTATTGGCATGAATATGCATATTAGCTTCACTTGAATTTCATGTACATTAAATATTACTTTGAACATTAATGAATTCTTAATTATTCTTACGTCAATGCCGATCTTACTACTCTGTTTTTTTTTAAATAATATAAATCAAAGTTAAGTAATCGAAATTATAAAATGTACTATAGCATTTTATAATTGGAGGGGCACTCAGTAGAGCGCAGACCTCCACCACGGCAGCTTATTTCTCGACCATTTGTTCGACCTTGACCTTGACCTTTGATCGTAACATGTATTAATTGGCTTGGATTTTCATATACTCCAATATGAATCCATTTTGAAGTCTCTGTACTAACGATGTCTAAACTTATGGCTGATTACGTGAATTGGACATTTTGCTTGATCGTGACCTTGACCTTTGACCTTGACCTTCTAAAATTTATTCATTTCCCGCATATTACATAACAGGTAATCTTTGTAAGTTTCATTACTGTACGATTGAAATTGTGGCCAGGAAGTTGTTCACAAACAAATACACACACACACAAACAAACACAATCGCACACACAGGGGCTAAAACATAACCCCCTTATAACTTCGTTGGCGGAGGTAACAACTGAAATAAAAAGGATCTTGCAGAGACCATAATAAAGCTTAGTAATAAAAATTACAAGAAAATATCTCAGGATTTAATCACTACTGAAATTAGAATGATTTTGCAAATACATTATCATCTCCTCCTACGCCTATTGACGCAAAGGGCCTCGGTTAGATTTCGTCAGTAGTCTCTATCCTGAGCTTTTAAATCAATACTTCTCCATTCATCATCTCCTATTTCACACCTCATAGTCCTCAGCCATGTACGTCTGGGTCTTCCAACTCTTCTATGGCCTCTATTACAGTCTGCCTATGTTCTTGAAAGAAAACGATGGTAAACTGTTTTCCAGTTTTGGTAAAACGTAATAATGTATTAGAAAGAATAGAAAAAAAACTGTCTTAAGATAGGATTAATTAGAGAGGTCCTCAGTAGAGCACAGACCTCCGCCGCGGCAACTTATTTTTTGACCTTTTGGATGACCTTCACTTTGACCTTTGACCTTAACATTTATTAATGGGCGTGAATTTTCATACACAAATATGAACTAAGTTTGAAGTCTCTGTGACAACGATGTCCAAACTTATGACTGATTACGTGAATTGTACATTTTGCTTGTCCGTGTCCTTAACCTTTGACCTTGACCTTCCAAAATTCAATGATTTCCAGGTGTTTATATAACAGTGAATCCCTGAACGTTTTATTACTCTACGATTAAAATTGTGACCAGGAAGCTGTTCACAAACACAAACAAACACCCAAACAGGGACGAAAACATAACCTCCTTCCAACGTGGTTGGAGGAGGTAAATATCTTGTCATCACCACATATAAAGAAAATAAATATCTTTGAAATATGCTCTATTTGTCTGTGTGTCTGTGGACAGTATTACGTCAAAACTACTCGACGGATTTTGACGAAATTTTCACCACTGATCGATCTTAAGCCGTGGACGACTCCATTAACCTTTGGGGGAGGTCAGATATCTCTGATTGGTCTTTTTATTATTATTATTATTATTATTATTATTATTAGTAGTAGTAGTAGTAGTAGTAGTACTATTATTATTATTATTATTACTATTATTATTATTGTTATTATTATTATTATTATTATTAGTAGTAGTAGTAGTAGTAGTAGTATTACTACTGCTGTTGTTATTATTATTATTATTATTATTATTATTATTATTATTATTATTATTACTACTACTACTATTATTATTATTATTATTATTATTATTATTATTATTATTATTATTATTATTATTATTATTATTATTATCATTAGTATTATTATTATAAGCTAAATTATATATAAGTTGAAATTCACAAAATGTCGTCTGTTTTTCTATTAGTATTTTCATTATCTCACTACCCTTTACCATCTCGACGCTTCTCTCCAACATCTTATCTCTATTCGACCATTCCATCTCTTCTCTTATAAATCAGCGTAGCTATTTCATATTCCCTGAAGATTTTTATCTAAATAACTACTTCCTCGTGCGCCTCTTTAAAAATGCATTCTCCTTCGAGCGATCTCTATTAACATTAATAGAAATAAGGCGAAAGTATAAACCTTACCTTTATATACGTTTCAAAAGTTCTTTTCAAAGTTAGAGAATCGAAGCCGGGGTCGGGGGGGGGGGGGGGTGTCCGGGAGCCAGCACTACTGAGAGGCTTGGTGGGAGGGGGTGGAGGGGTGGGAGGGGGGTGGTTGTTGAAATGTCAAATTTCTGTCCACTATTGAAAATGAATGAAAAATGACATTAGGAATCCACGACCGCCGGCTTGACTACAATGCTTAATTCATGCGCTTTGGTCGAGAACTTTGGAATACTTGATTCGCGGAGCCTGAATTGAACAAAACAATTGTCTTTTATTATTCCGGGGATAATGTGTTCCATGTTCTCTCCTATTTTTTTTTTTTACTTTTTTTTTTAATGACTGATTTATGAATTTGTGCGAGAACGCAACTGGATATTTTGTTAAGATTTAATTTTGAGAATGTTCCTTCTTCTTATTTTTTATTTTTTAGATTATTACTATTGCTGGTGTACGCGTCCTGTCAAAAATGACGGCTAGATATTTAGATTGACATGCGCACATACAACATAAGCATCCCCCTCTCGCAGGGAGAGCTGAGTGTGGGCGAAAAGATATATATATATATATATATATATATATATATATATATATATATATATATATATATATATATATATACATATATATATATATATATATATATATATATATATATATATATATATATATATATGTATGTATACATATATAAATATAGATATATATGTATATATATATATATATATACACACACGTATATATACACTATATATACATATATATATGTGTGTGTATATGTATATATACACTATATATATATGTATATGTGTGTATATATATATATATATATATATATATATATATATATATATATATATATATATATATATATATAGCCAGACACTTGCTCGTTATTATATAGGATTGTTAAAAGACCGATAAAAAGATGAAGGTAGAGAAATACCGATGAAAATACCACTATTAAGTTGAGAAGGGACGTATAGTCTGTTTACTGAGACCTGCTACAGTACAATGATGATAGTAAACGATGCATTTTGAGTCATATTGCCCTTTAAAATACCAATGAAAGAATGAACTCTTTCTGAAACGTTGTGGACCTCTTGAAGTGGCTGATTATCTACCTTGATTTTCAGAATAAAAAAAGGAAAATGGAAATATGTTGGTTAAAGTGAAAAAATCCGGAAGAGCTGGCGAGAATATTTTGAATATTTGATGAATCTAGAGGGTTAAGAGAGGCAGAGCTGAATAAAACATGAATGGAAAGGTCTATTGTAAATCAGATGAAGCTCATGGGACCAACAAAGAAGTAGGTTATATGAGAGGTTGGGTATGGTTGTGGTGGCCTATTGGAAACCTACCTGCCTGGCTATCTACTGGACTTGGGTTTGAATCCCACTAAAGCTTGATAGTTTCTTTTAGTGTCTGCAACCTCACCAACCTTGTGAGGTATTGATGGGGTGTTAACCCCCTCCTAGTGATCTGCTGGACTGGGATTCGAATCCCATTAAAGTTTGATAGTTACTTTAGGTGTCTGCAACCTCACCATCCTTGTGAGCTAAGAATGGTTTGTTTTTGGGGAGCCTATAAGTCTATCTGCTGAGTCATTAAAAAAAAATAAATAAATCTGCTGGAGTGGCATTCGAATCCCACTAAAGTTTGATAGTTTCTTTTAGTGTCTGCAACCTCACCAACCCTTGTGAGCTAATGATGGATTGTTTGGAGAGGATAAAAGTATACCTGCTGAGTTATTAACAACCATTACCTGGCCATCCCTAGTCCTAGCTTGGGTGGAGAGGAGAGCTGGGCGCTATCATATGTATATATGGTCATTCTCTAGGACATTGTCACTGTCCTTTGCCTCTGTCATTCATGAGCGGCCTTTAAACCTTTAAAAGTGCCATTGACTAACTAACTATGGTGTGTAAGGTATGTTTGGATAAAGGAAAGATTACGAAAGTGTGGAGGATAGGGATTATTACATAGTATAAACGTTTTAGGTGATATTATGTGAGCATAATGTAGTGTAAGGGCATAATATTACCTAATAATCCAGAGATGGTTAGGCAGATGGTGTGAGGAGTGTTAGGGAAATAATAAAGTTTTTATAGTTTTTATAGGAGATATTTATTTTAATGTTGTTAGTGTTCTTTAGATATTTTATTTTTCCTTGTTTCCTTTCCTCACTGGGGTATTTTCCCTGTTGGAGCGCCTGGGCTTATAGCATCCTACTTTTCCAACTAGGGTTGTGGCTTAGCAATTAATGATAATGATAATAATAATAATAATAATAATAATAATAATAGAGTTGCATCAAGTGTGTGGAACGACTATGCTCTAAGTTTGAAAATAACACTGATAAAGAAACTGCCTGGGGCGTATATGGGCTAAGCTTCTGACAAAGGAATAATGAAGCATTGTGGGGAGTTTTGAGGTATTGGTAAATATATTGTGTAGATGGTAGTTTATTTTTTCATTTAAAGGGAAGCATATAGTTTATGTCAATTGAAGTTTAAAATCACACAAATAATGGGTTAGGTTTTTTATGGCTTTTTCATATCTTTAAGTAAATTGGTGGGAAAGTCCCGCTCAGGCTTGATAGTTTCTTGTAGTGTCTGCAACCTTACCATCTTTGCGAGCAAAGGATGATGAGTTTTTGGGGAGCCTAAAGGTCTACCCATTAAGTCATTAGCAGCTATTGCCTGGCCCGACCTGGTCCTAGCTGGGATGGTGAGGTGGCTTTGGCGCTTATCATATGTATATTTGATCAGTCTCTAGGGCATTGTCGCTGTTATGTCTGCTGCCTTTGCCCTTCATGAGCAGCCTTTAAATTTATAATTGATCGTACGTAGAAATAAGTAGGATAAGAAAATATGTTATAAATGGAGTTTGAGATGGAAAAGAAATTCAGAAAATAGTGAAACATTTTGAAATTGTTGATGTAATTTTTTTGCAGCGTACATGTGGTGTAAGAACTTAAAAAGAAAAATTAAGATAGGAGGAATTGTGGAGTAATACATGATAATCTAACGAAAAAATCAGAAGGGTTTGGTCATGTGGAAAAAATGGGAGAGGACATGATTGTGTTCATAGATTATAATAAAGATGCTTCAGAGGGAGAACGAAGTGACAGGTATTGACTATATAATGAGAGGTATTAGAAAGGAAGTCATTAAATATATAATGAAAAAGGTATTGGGAAGGAAGGCATGGAATATGTAATGAAGGGTATTGGAAAAGAAGGCATTGAATATATAATGAAAGAGGTATTGGGAAGGAAGGCATTGGATATATAATGAAAGAGGTATTGGAAAAGAAAGGTATTGAATATATAAAATGAAAGAAGTATTGGAAAAGAAGACATTGATTATATAATGAAAGAGTTATTTGAAAATGAAGGTATTGAATATATAATGAAAGAGGTATTGGAAAGGAAGTCATTGAATATATAATGAAAGAGGTATTGGAAAAGAAAGGTATTGAATACATAATGAAAGAAGTATTGGAAAAGAAGACATTGATTATATAATGAAAGAGTTATTGGAAAAGGAAGGTATTGAAGTATAATGAAAGTTGTATTGGAAAAGAAGGCATTGTATATATAATGAAAGAGTTAGTTGGAAGAAAGGCATTGGATATATAATGAAAGATTTAGTGGAAAGGAACGAATTGAATTATAATGAAAGAGATATTGGAAAGGAACGAGTTGAATTATAATGAAAGAGTTATTGATAAAGAAATCATTGAATATATAATGAGTGAGGCGTTGAAGAGAAATGGCTTTAATAACCAATGAGAGTATATGCAAGAGAGAAGCTACTACATTTTGTGTAGAGAGACCAATTGAACTGATAATGAACCTTCTGGTTAGTGCGATTAAATATTTTATATTCATGTATATGTATATATATATATATATATATATATATATATATATATATATATATATATATATATATATATATATATATTTTTTTTTGGGCTCAAGCCATGTCGTCCTGATGGAAGTTCCTATAGGGTAGCTTCCTAGGGTATATTACAACTACGGCGATATTCCCAGAGAATTTACCTTAAGGTACCAGAATTCTAACTCCTGGAGCGAGTATCCCTCGTGAAAGGGATATCGCGACATATCAGAGGACGTATTCTAGACACGTCACATGGCAATCTACATCCTGGACAGAGATTTCGTCTCGTAGGAGGTGATTGGCGAGATACGAATTCGGGAAAGAAAAAGGGGAGCCGCTCCCAAGGCTTCCCTATCCCCCGATTCGTATGCGTGCCTGGCGCCAATCCTGGCGCCATCTGTATTCCTTTTTGCGTAGCTTAACAACTCGGTGTTTTTTCCTGTTTTTCTCGCAAATCTTGGATTTATTCGACTCTTCATGGCTTCTCCGTCTTCGTCGGCCTCTGATAAGTTGAGTATAGTGTCTTTTATGTATAAATGTAGGCTCTTGGTAAAATTTTGAGTGATTAATAGGATTAATCTTTGATACAAGAGCCGTAGCCTACCAGAGGCGTCTTGGACGCTGTCGCTCGCTAGGTATAAATTAGTTAGTCAGAGCGACATTCCTGGTTGTTTTGCTTTAATAAATTTTAGCTATTTAGCATTACATAGGATTTCCTTTCGTGCTTAGTATTATTTGGCGAAGTATTCGCCATTCTGGCCTACGCTAGGCCATGTAGCCTAGTCGTTTGGTCCTAGTACTTCATGCATGATTATGGTTTTTCCGAGTGTAATTAAAATTTTATTGAAGCTTTAGGCTATATTTTATACATTTTAGACTGTGTGGAATATTTCCAAGATAGTATACGAGTGAGTTTCGGTGAATTAGGTAATCGATTCTCTTGGTGCCTAGGCTAGTTGCTTATGGAGCCTTAGTATACTTTATCATACTCCCCGGTTGCTTTCTTTTCTTCGGAGAAGGTATGCAATCCCTTTCCCTCTGTTTAAGCCTTGGGCTTATCCCTAAGTGGTTTTTTCCGAATTTATTTTCGATAAAACTATACTAGGGTGTTACTGTACCTTCCTGTTCCTGTAGTTATGGTTCAAGAGGGACAGAACAACAGAGTTTTTAGTCTGAGTCTGTGTTGTCTGGCTTGGGGCTGAGTCCCCCTCGCTGACCTAACACATTCAAAGGGAGCTTAGCTCCCTTAGGTCACTACCGAAGGTTTCTGTGGATATGATTCCTTCTTTTGTGATCTACCAGACTAGTCCTTGTTGCTGTTCTCGGGGGAGGATAAGTTCTTCCCTTGGGAGTAGCAACGCCTTCCTTGCTTTGGTGCTCTGGAAGCTGGCAAGTATTGCTGGCCTTTCCCCTTAGATCTCCCTTAGGCTAAGATAAGTTTCTTGGCTGCGGGTGATCTGTCACTAAAGCAAGGTTGGCAGGACCCTCTTGTCCCTTCCCCCTCTTTCTTCGTAATGGCCGAGCCATTACTGTACTGTACGTCGTTCTACATCTGGACCTAGTATAGGTTAGGATGTGGAATTGACTCAGCCCCTTGCTGGCCGGCAGAGCTGCTGGCCGGCAAGGGTCTTATGTTTTCGAGTGCTGCCCGGACCTCTCTTGGTCCCTCATCCATGCCTGCCGGCAGAGCCGGACGGCATTGGTCAAGGAAGCCTGAATTAGTTTCTCCCCTTCCTTATATGCACTCTTTCGGTTGCCGGGCTTGGAGGTTGTGTACACTCTTATCCCGGCATCCATTCTATTTTTCTTTTTCTTCTAGTGCTGTACTTGTCCTGGCAGCCGGCCTATGAGGCCGGCAGCCGGGCAGGTGTAGTCCTCTGGTTCTTTTGCTGCCAGCTGGCATCGGTCTTGTACCTTTGCCGGCCGGCTTATGTCAGCCCTTGTCTGCCGGTCACCAAGAGTGTGGCCGGCAGCTGGGTACTACCTTGTGTAGTTGCTGGCCGGCAGCCATTGCCGGCCAACACTGGCTGTTACCGGCCGGCAGTTGCTGCCGACCGGCACAGGCATTTGAACCAGAGTGCTGCCGCCCTATAGCTGTTAAGTAGTATACTTTAAAGCTAGTTGTGGTGTGTGCTGGCCGGCAAAGGCAGGCCGGCACACATCCCCCTATACTGTACTAGTATTCTTCAGTATAACATATACAGTAAGAAGAAAACTATGGTAAGGGTTTTGGTACAGCACTGTGTCTTCTAACACTATTGTTTTTTCTTGCACATCCCTTTGCTGTTGCCCTACAGATAGGAAGCTGAGTTCTTCCCTGTCTATTATCCAGGATTTTAAAATCATTGCTTAGGTGTGAGCTCCACCTGTTTCCTCTGGAAACCTTGCATTGGTTACTCTAGAAGAGATAAACCATTTTGATTTTATTATCTGGAAGGCTGCAACAATGGGTTGTGAGGGAAACACAAGTGTGTGTCTTTCCTTTCTGAATTGTTATGCTATACTATGCATATCCAGTGATACATAGTTCACTTGATACTCATGGAAATTTCTTCTCTTTACAGAAGGACACTCCAAAGTGGGGAAGTGCTTTCTGCAATGTCAGCAGCAAGAACCTCTGCGGACATGAGTTTTGTAGGAGACACGCAGCATACGCTGTCTCCAAGGATGATCTCCGGTATTGGGACCCTCAGGTATGTACTGTGTGCACTAACCTGATTACTGAGACATTTAAATAGCTAGGAAGAAGCTTCGTTCCTGGGTAAGGGGCTTCCAAAAGAACACTTCTGGCCCTTATCTTCCAAGTGAGAAGATGAGGGCGTATCCTTTCCCTAAGGCATCAGCTGATGCAGTGATTCCCCAGCCTCAAGAGGAGATCCCCTAAGTTCAGATCCAGGTGGATGCTGAAGTCGCGATCGCGATGCAAGACATCCAGCTAGATGACAGGATGTCTGATGTGGACGGGTGTCAGGAGGAAGACCTCCTGGCAGAAGCCCAGGATGAAGTTCAAGCCCCTCTATATCGGCCGGTCTCCCAGTAGAGCTGGGACAGGCCCTCTCTTCTATTGTTGGAATAATCCAACAAATGCAGAAGGAGAATCAGGAGAAGGCGGCTGCAATGGAACTGCGAATGCAGTGCCTTGCAGAATCACATGGGCCCCAGAAAAAGCTCAATGTGAAAGACCTTCCCTTGTGCTCAGATGCTAACCCATGGAGGTATGCTGAGCACATGCCGATGACGACTGGAAAGATCGTCATCTCGGATAAGCTGGGCTCATTTCCCCTGGAGGGTGGAATTCTGGCCCAGCAAGGCATCATATCCGGACTGTTATGTCCGGCTGAGGAAGGAACCAGCTTCAAAGGAGGAGACAGAGCCGAAGGAGGTCATAGTGATGGACCATGCTAAGGCTCAAGCTCTACTTTCATCCTCGATGAAAGAGAGGGGCTTCTCTAACTCAAAGGTAGCCGCATTGAATAGGAAGCTCCCTTCCTTTGTGTCCTCGCCTACTAGAGCCTTCCCCTTTTTACAGAAAGGGTTTCTGGCTGTACTAAAAGCAATCGAGGCCAGCAAGTCTTGCCCCTCCCTAGAGGAGTGTAAACCCTTGTCGCTGGCCCTGCCTATGGACCACAAAGACTGGAAGGACGTCCATCTTACGTTCTCAGTGGGAAAGTTGGAGGCTGATATTGCCGGACGTCAGTTCGGCAAGGACCTCCCTAAGCTGTCTGACTTTCTTTTGCGAAGTGAGTTCGATACAAAAGAAAGACTGTCTGCCTCAATGTCTCTTCAGACTACTCTCGAGACGATGGCAAGTGACCCCAAGGTCCATGAAATGTTCATGGTAGTGGCCAAGCCTCATCTGGCCACAGTGACGAAGGACCTTTATGGCTTCGTCAAGGCAAGGAGAGCTTGTAGGGAGTTCGTGTTTACCTCGGCTACGGTGAGGCACGAGCCAAAGAAACTAATCTCCTCCAACATTTGGGGAAAAGACCTTTTCCCTACCGACTTGGTCAAAGAAGTTGTTGATAAGGCCGCCTTGGAGAATAGAAACCTTCTCCAGAAGTGGGGCCTGGCTATCAAAAGAAAGTCTTCCCCAGATGAGGGTCCTCAACCAAAGAGGAAGACTATGAAGACTAGGCTACCGTCTCGGCCAGCCAAGCCTCTTAGACAGCAACAGCAACTGCAATTGCCATTGCCCCCAGTGTCCCAGATCGTGGCACAAACCCCGACCACCTTTCAGTGGGTACCCCAGGCCGTGTCGACACAGTCCACGGCATTCACCCCAGCGTTCGAAGGGCAGTCTACTTCCTTTCGAGCAAAGCCTAGAGGAGCAGCCAGAGGCTTGTCTAGACGCCCCTCAAGGGGAAGGGGATTCAGGGGTGGTCGTGGTCAGGAAGGCAAGACCTCAGGACGGCAGTCCAAGTGAGGTGATACCGGTAGGAGGGAGACTTCTGAAATTTCGGGATCGGTGGACCTTCGATCCCTGGGCCCACAGCCTACTCAAGAATAGACTGGGCGGGAGCTGGTACAGCACTCCACCCCCGTGCCTTCGGTTTTTCCAACACTCCACCCCCGTTATGGAGGAGTACGTTCAAGAACTGTTGGAGAAAAAAGGTGATCCGAAGGGTGAAGCCCATCAATTTCTAAGGGAGGCTGTTTTGTGTTCCCAAGAAAGACTCGGAAAAGCTCAGAGTCATTCTGGACTTGTCGCCACTCAAGTTCATAGTGAATTGCAAATTCAAAATGCTAACACTGCAACACTTAAGGACCTTACTGCCCAAGAGGGCATATTCCGTCTCTATAGACTTGTTAGACGCCTATTGGCACATTCCAATTAGCCATCGACTCTCCCCCTACCTAGGTTCAGGCTACAACGAAGACTATACGCCTTCGGAGCCATGCCATTCGGGCTAAACATAGCCCCAAGGATTTTTACGAAGCTTGCGAGCGTAGCTCTCAAACAATTACGCCTAAAGGGAATTCAGGTAGTAGCCTACCTGGACGACTGGTTGGTGTGGGCAGCATCCGAGACAGAATGCTTGCAAGCTTCCAGTCAAGTGATCCAGTTCCTAGAGTACCTAGGCTTCAAGATCAACAGAAAAAGTCTCGACTTTCTCCATCTCAAAAGTTCCAGTGGCTGGGAATCCACTGGGACCTTTTGTCACACCGTTTCTCCACCCCGGCGAAGAAAAGGAAGGAGATAGCGGGTTCTGTCAAGAGACTTCAAGATTCCGAAAGGATATCAAGACACGAGCAGGAGAGAGTACTGCGCTCTCTCCAGTTTGCTTCGGTGACAGACCCAGTGCTAAGAGCACAGCTAAAGGATGCAATCGGAGTTTGGAGAAGTTATGCATCAAACGCGTGAAGAGATCTTAGAAGACCAGCCGCTTCGGCTAAGTACTCTTCTCAGGCCTTGGTCCCAAGCCAGACATCTAAAGAAGTCGGTTCTTCTTCAGCCACCTCCCCCGTCGGTGACGATTCACTCAGACGCCTCGAAGGAGGGATGGGGAGGTCACTCTCATCGGAAAAAAGTCCAGGGGACTTGGTCCAGGCTATTCAAGACCTTTCACATAAAACTTTCTAGAAGCTAGGGCAGTGCTCCTTACCTTAAAGAAAGTCTCCCCGCGTCACTCGATCCACATAAGGTGGTGATAGACAGCGAGGTAGTTGTGAGATACTTGAATCGACAAGGATCGAGGTCACCACCTCTCAACCAGGTGATGTTGGCCGTCTTCCGATTGGCGGAAAAGAAGAAGTGGTACCTGTCGGCAGTTCACCTTCAAGGAGTCCGCAATGTGACAGCGGACGCTCTATCCAGGTTCACACCGATAGAGTCGGAATGGTCCTTAGACGCAGGATCATTCTCCTTCATTCTGAATCAGTCCCAGAACTGCAGATAGACCTCTTTGCGACGAAAGACAACAAGAAGTTGCCCCTGTACGTGCCCCGTACGAGGACCCCTTAGCGGAAGCAGTGGACGCGATGTCCCTCGACTGGAACAGATGGTCCAAGATTTATCTGTTCCCTCCTCACAACCTTCTGTTGAGGGTCCTCAACAAACTGAGATCCTTCAAAGGGTAGCGGCAATAGTGGCCCACAAGTGGCCGAACAGCGTGTGGTTCCTCCTGGCATTGGAACTGTAGCTGAAGTTTGTACCACTACCAGATCCAGTTCTGACCCAGCGAGTCCAGAAGTCAACTGTCTGCGCTTCATTACAGAAAACCTGGACCCTGCAGCTCATGATTTTCTCTCCCTAGCGGTGAGAAAGCGTTTCGGGATTTCGAAAGCCAGTATACACTTCCTTGAGGAATATAAGTGCAAATCTACTAGAAGGCAATATGAGTCATCTTGGAGAAAATGGGTGGCCTTTTGTCAAGGCGAAGATTCCGCAGGAGATCTTGACAGACTTCTGCTTATCTTTCTTCTCCACCTCCATGGTCAAGGGTTGGCAGCGAACACGATTTCAGCGTGTAAGTCTGCTTTGACAAGACCCATTCTATATGCCTTCCAGGTCGACCTAGGTAACGAGATCTTTAATAAAGTCCCGAAAGCCTGTGCTAGGCTCAGACCTTCAGCACCTCCAAAGCCCATTTCATGGTCTTTAGACAAGTTCTTCATTTCGCTTCTCTGTTGAGCAATGAGGAGTGTGCGTTAAAGGATTTGACACAAAAAGTTATTTTCCTATTTTGCACTCGCGTCCGGGGCCAGGGTTAGTGAGATTGTAGCCTCTCGAGAGAGGCAGTTCGTGTTCAGTTCCTGGATGGGGGAGAACTGAACCTGTTTCCGGATCCTACGTTTCTCGCCAAGAATGAGTTACCCACCAACAGGTGGGGTCCCTGGAGAATCTGCCCTCTGAAAGAAGATGCATCTCTATGTCCAGTAGAATGCCTAAAGGTCTATCTTCATAGAACTTCAGACTTCAAGGGTGGTCAACTATTCAGGGGAGAAACATCAGGCTCAAATTTATCTCTGAATCAACTCAGAGCGAAAATCACATATTTTATTCGCAGAGCGGATCCTGACAATACACCCGCAGGTCACGATCCGAGGAAAGTTGCCTCATTCTCAAATTTCTTTAATTGTATGGATTTTGAACATCTCCGTTCATACACTGGCTGGAAGTCTTCCAGAGTGTTCTTTCGCCACTATGCGAAGCAAGTAGAGGAACTAAAAGAGATCTGTGGTAGCAGTGGGTCGCGGTGTTAACCCTACTGTTTAACTCTGCGAGGAACAGTGGTCTTAATTGGGACGATTAATTCCAGGGTGAGTGTGTAGTTACATACTGTACTACAAACTAAGTGAGGGCACTGTGTTGCCCATCCAGACTGTTCCATTTCCGAAGGTGAACCTAGCATAAGTGCAGACATGTGTGCCGAGCGTTTCTAACGCTAATGTCATTGATTTGTAATACAGGCTTTTATGACTTTGATACCTCGGTATCTTAAAAGTGGCATCTAATGTTTTTTCTTTCAGACAAACAAGCTCTGTTTACTATCATACTTATGCTTAAAGTTTTGGGTTATCCTCTTCTTATGTATATATATATATATATATAATTGTGGTTAACCTGTCTATTTATTGCCTGTCAATAATCTGGTTCTTGAGAACCTTGCGTCTCCTTCACCTGTGTCAATTTATTGGTATAATTGAGCATTCATTCTATGTACCTTATCTGGGATAATTCTAATAGAATTGTTCCTTTATGCAAGCTATGTTGCATTGGTTTTCCTCCTATGCGGATATAAAACCTTTGTCCAATACAAGTATTGTGCGGAGAACTGGTCGATATTTCATATTGACGCAGTGGTTCTTTACAAACTATGCTTTACTTAATATAGGGCGAGACCACTATATTAGCTTGCCTGGTATTCATACATAGATATATGTACTCTTCGAGACTTTTCCAGAGTCTAGTAGGACTCTTCCCTGTAGGGGGCAGGAAGCTCTTAACATAGTTTATAGTTAGTTGAAAAGATGTATAACAGTAACATCTTAGGTTTCTAGGTCTAGTCGACCGGGAAAAAATTACCTCCGGGGAGTACGGCACGTTCTGAGAATCCACAGATACAGTAATGCTCTGGTACACTTCCATCAGGACGACATGGCTTGAGCCCAAAAAACGGATTTTGAGCGAAGCGAAAAATCTATTTTTGGGTGAGATGGCCATGTCGTCCTGATGGACCCGCCCTTGCCTTTCTAAGAAAGGGCTGTAGGACCCCTCCCTACATACAGTATCTGTAGCACCTCGTGTACGCTACAAGGAATACAGATGGCGCCAGGATTGGCGCCAGGCACGCATACGAATCGGGGGATAGGGAAGCCTTGGGAGCGGCTCCCCTTTTTCTTTCCCGAATTCGTATCTCGCCAATCACCTCCTACGAGACGAAATCTCTGTCCAGGATGTAGATTGCCATGTGACGTGTCTAGAATACGTCCTCTGATATGTCGCGATATCCCTTTCACGAGGGATACTCGCTCCAGGAGTTAGAATTCTGGTACCTTAAGGTAAATTCTCTGGGAATATCGCCGTAGTTGTAATATACCCTAGGAAGCTACCCTATAGGAACTTCCATCAGGACGACATGGCCATCTCACCCAAAAATAGATTTTTCGCTACGCTCAAAATCCGTATATATATATATATATATATATATATATATATATATATATATATATATATATATATATATATATATATATATATATATATATATATATATATATATATATATATATATACACACACACACACACATATATATATATGTATATGTGTGTGTGTGTGTATATATATAAATATATATACATATGTATATATATAAATATGTATATATACATATACATATATATATATATATATATATATATATATATATATATATATATATATATATATATATATATATATATATATATATATATATATATATATATATATATATATATATATATATATATATATATACAGTATATATATATCATCATCATCATCATCATCATCATCCTCCGTTACTGGTCCACTGCAGGACAAAAACCTCAGACATGTCCTTCCACTCCCGTCTGTTTATGTTCTTTCTATGCTTCTATACCCGCAAATTTTCTTAGCGCGTCAATTCATCGTCTTCTCTTCCTTTCCCTGTTTTATTTTGAAATTACTGGTGACCCATTCTGTTATTCGTAATGTCCATCTATTATCTGCCTTCTGATCATGCGTCAGGCCCATGTCCATTTTTTTCATTTTTTTTTTATAATTTTTTTTTACATGTTATAATATCCTTTACTTTAGCTTTCTCTCGTATTCATACTGCTCTTTTTCTGACTCTTAATTAATGTTATTCCCATCATTATTCTTTCCACAGCTCTTTGAGATGTAACTAGCTTATTTTCTAGGGCTTTAATAATGCTGGCAGTTTCATATATATATATATATATATATATATATATATATATATATATATATATATATATATATATATATATATATATATATATATACTGTATATATATAATAGATTTTGCACATTTAGACGTGTTTTTCATATTCAAATAAGCCATATATTTTTGATATATTAATGTCTGGATTCTCTTAACGACCTCAGGATCAGAGCCCCAGGCGAAGTCACAAAAAGACAAGAGCTTGTAACCGGCCGGGAGTCGAACCCTGGTCCGGCAAACTTGTATAGGCAGTTGCTACCACTACTACTACAAGTGGTAGTCACTGTCTATACAAGTTTGCCGGACCAGGGTTCGACTCCCTGCCGGTTACGTGGTAGCAACTGTCTATACAAGTTTGCCGGACCAGGGTTCGACTCCCTGCCGGTTACAAGCTCTTGTCTTTGTGTGATTTCGTCTGGGGCTCTGATCCCGAGGTCGTTAAGAGAATCCAGACATTAATGTATAAAAAATATATGGCTTATTTGGATATATATGTGTATATATATATATATATATATATATATATACTGTATATATATATATATATATATATATATATATATATATATATATATATATATATATATATATATATATATATATATATATATATATATATATATATATTGCATACATACATACATGCATACACATATATATTATATATATATATATATATATATATATATATATATATGTATATATATATATATATATATATATATATATATATATATATATATATGTATATATATATATATATATATATATATATATATATATATATATATATATATATATATATATATATATATATATATATATATACACACAGCTGTGTTTGTTTGTGTGCATGTATATTTACATAGTAAAGTTCACTCCTTGTGTGGTTGGTAATTTTATTCACTGAGGTTTGATTTCTGTACTCAAAACGAACACCTGGCTGAAATATTAAGCAAATGCCTCTAGGTTTCTGCTTCGGTCCTATTTATGTAGGATATTTGCAAAAAAACTTCCAGATTGCATAATTACATCTGTTTCCAGCATCGCTTCGAGGGAGAAAAATTAAGTTTTATTTATCAATGTAAAATGTGGCAAGTAATTAATTACCGTCTTGAGCTTTCATATTGAACTTGCTGACTTTGCAAAGCTAAAACTCAAATTGCATGTCGGTCTGTCAATAGTTTAAGGATTTTTAGGTTTGTCTCAAGCTGTTGGCTTTTCATCGTTTCTATTTTTTTTTTCTTTTTGAAATTTTAGTTATTTTCAAGATTTTTTCAAGTAGTTCTTTTTATTTTATTTTATTTTTTCTTTTTGAAATTTTAGTTATTTTCAAGATTTTTTTTTTTCAATTAACTGGTTTTTCTTTCACATCGAGATATGTCGTCTGTATTTCTAATATATTTTTTTAATTTTTAGTTTTTGTTTTTAGTGTTTTATTACTATTTTTATATTAATGTTTGTTTTCATTTTTTTTAAATTTGCTCTTTCTTTTTCTTTCACATCTAGGGATGTTTATATTTCTAATATTTTTTTAATTGTCAATTTTTGTTTTTAGTGTTATTTTTTTATTTTTTTATATGAATGTTTGTTTTTATTATTTAA